>NC_138769.1:745653718-746068718 GCF_965119305.1 Pelophylax lessonae | reverse complement strand
CCCGCAGAAACCACCTCTTGTGGTAGAGAATTCCACAATCTTGTAGCCCTAACAGTAAAGAACCCCCCACGTTGCCTGAGGTTAAAACGCTTCTCCTCTAATCGCATTGTATGCCCTCGAGTCCTCATGCAGTCCTTTCGACTGAATAGCTTTTTTTCTATGCTGAGATCAGCGTTGAGGTATTTATAAATCGCTATCATGTCCCCTTTCAGGCGTCTCTTCTCCAGGGAGAATAAATCAAGCGATTGCAGACGCTCTTCATAATTAAGGTCCTCCAATCCCCTAATTAGTTTAGTTGCCCTTCTCTGGACTCTCTCCAGCTCCAATACATACCTCCTGAGGACTGGCGACCAGAACTGGACAGAATACTCCAGATGCGGTCGGACCAGAGTTTTATAAAGTGGAAGGATTATAGTTTTATCTCTGGAATACATCCCTTTCTTTATGCCTGCTAATATTCTGCCGTCTTTGGCAGCTGCCGCTTGACATTGCATGCTGTTGCTTAGTCTATCCTCTACCAGGACTCCCAGATCTTTCTCCATTTTTGATTCCCCCAAAAGGTTCCCCCCCTAAAGTGTATTGTGCTTTTATGTTTTTAGTGTGACAGAATCCGGACACCACCGACTGGGTATCTCCACCAGTAACCTGCTTCCTAAGCTCTGGAACACGGGATCTGTGATTCTGGCTATAGTTACCCCAATAACTCGACAGTACAAGATTTGGAGTGAAACCAGAATGAACTGTTTATTAAACCAATTTACAGGCTTTTATACATTTGAGAAGTATTTCAGTGACCAGTCAAATATTTACCCAAAACATCACATAATGGTTTCTATACGATCCCCAATACACATTACTCTGTGTAATTAAATCCCCTAGCAGACAGACAGGTGGGCTCATTAGCACACTTAACAATAGGTAAATGGAAAAGCTGTCTCAGACCCTATTTTAGACAAAAGCACTTCAATGATTAGCAGACATGCTGTCTCTCCTAGTTCCTGGACGCCCAAATTAGGAGCTGCACTTCCTGTGCCTGACAGTGTAAAGAAATAAGATAGATCTCCATTTCCTGATAGATATGGTTAATGCATATTATTGTCCCATTTGAAGTAGTCCAACCATTTTCTCAGTGTTCACCACCCTCTTGGTCACCCTGCATACATAACAGACGCAGGGTGACTTAAACATAAGAGAGCCCCATAAGGCTGGGCATGGTGCCCCCCAACCTCTCAAAAGGAATTTGGAGTCCCCAACCCCCATGCCCAAAGTGACTCCTGTCACAATTAGTATATCTATATATAAATATACAGTGTGACGAACGCCCATTTGCTGGGATGTTCATCACGGGGGTTACTGGAGGAGTGTGGAGGCCAGCCTCCTGCCCATGGACTACGGCCCTTGCTTGTAGGGGAGCACGGCTCTGGTTGGGGGTGTATGCTGGAAAACCCTTGGAGTACTGTTACTTTGAATTCAAGTCCCTGTCACCCCAAGCCACACAGACTTTGGGCCTAAGCTGCATATTACAACAAAGGACTTCACACCATGAGAGACTAAACAGATGCTAATGACATAAGACTCAGCTGAATGCGTATTCGGCTATGTTTTGGGCTTGTTGTTTGTTGAGTTAATTATGAAAATGTTGCAGTCTCATTCACCTATTGTCTCTTTCCAGATGACCAAGGTATGTTGACTATGTTCTGTATTCAATAGCATTTGCATATGATAATGAAATCAAACACATGAGACTATATATTGGAAGTGAGTTGTTGAATAAAGTGTCTTTTGTTTTACCCTTCATCGAGCTTAGGCTGATGTTTGGGGGGAATTGAGGGGCCAGGTCACTGCATCACGTGAGATTCTGGAGACCTAAGACAGAAATGCTTGGTCCAAGTATTGGAGATCTGTTACATACAGTATATATATAAAGATTGTTTTTCCACACTGTCTATGTCTGTCACTTTGATAAAAGAGGGTCACTGAACTTTGGTGGCACTTTTTTGCGGATCTGGGACTTCAGTAAATCAGGCTCCAGATTTGACTTCTCGGTGTTGGTTTCCTCTACATTACCGGCCAGTAAATGAGTCTTACAATGGCTCCGGTATTTCCTCCTAGGAAGGACATTCAGGCTCTTCTCCCACCATGCTCCTCTGATACGTCTAAGACAGAATAAGAGGGAAACACCAGGAGAACCCGCTGGGTCCTGGCACTTGAAAATGTCGGTGTATAGTGTAGCATAGACACCAAAATGTTATCAGAATGCTGATATTCCTCATTGGGTCTATTGTTTTGGCTCCACGTGTGCTTCCAATTCCTCCAGGTTGAGGAGACAAAGGAACAAGTAGAGGGAATGATGCTCCTCTCCTGGGGCCCTTGTTTTGGCTCCAATTGTGCTTCTACATCCTCTGGCTTTAGAAGATAGAGGCGCAGGTCGAATAAATGATGCTCCTTTCCTATACCTACTAACAACCATCATGCCCTCTACACTCCACTCCTGTCAATACTTTCTGCTGTAATACCGACCGCACTCCTCTTCTGCTCACATTGTCCATCCTTATTACCTCTGCACTCCATTCCTATACTGTATATAATTCTGAGTGTTATTAGCCCTGAACTCCTCTCCAAAACATACTGCCCACCATATTACCCTCCACACTCCTCTCCTATACATACTGCCCACCATATTACCCTCCACACTCCTCTCCTGTACATACTGCCCACCATATTACCCTCCACACTCCTCTCCTGTACATACTGCCCACCATATTACCTTCCACACTCCTCTCCTGTACATACTGCCCACCATATTACCCACCACACTCCTCTCCTGTACATACCGCCCACTGTCATATCCTCCATACTCCTCTCCTGTACATACTGCCCACTGTCATACCCTCCACACTCCTCTCCTGTACATACCGCCCACTGTCTTACCCTCCACACTCCTCTCCTGTACATACCGCTCACTGTCATATCCTCCACATTCCTCTCCTGTACATACTGCCCAATGTCATACCCCCCAAACTCCTCTCCTGTACATACTGCCCACTGTCATATCCTCCACACTCCTCTCCTGTACACACCGCTCACTGTCATACCCTTCACACTCCTCTCCTGTACATACCGCTCACTGCCATACCCTCCACACTCCTCTCCTGTACATACAGCCCGCTGTCATACCCTCCACACTCCTCTCCTGTACATACCGGTCATACCCTCCACACTCCTCTCCTGTACATACTGCTCACTGTCATACCCTCCACACTCCTCTCCTGTACATACCGCCCACTGTCATACCCTCTACACTCCTCTCCTGTACATACTGCCCACTGCCATACCCTCCACACTCCTCTCCTGTACATACCGCCTACTGTCATATCCTCCACACTCCTCTCCTGTACATACCGCTCACTGTCATACCCTCCACACTCTTCTCCTGTAGATACCGCTCACTGTCATACCCTCCACACTCCTCTCCTGTACATACCGCCCACTGTCATACCCTCCACACTCCTCTCCTGTACATACCGCTCACTGTCATATCCTCCACACTCCTCTCCTGTACATACCGCTCACTGTCATACCCTCCACACTCCTCTCCTGTAGATACCGCTCACTGTCATACCCTCCACACTCCTCTCCTGTACATACCGCCCACTGTCATACCCTCCACACTCCTCTCCTGTACATACCGCCCACTGTCATACCCTCCACACTCCTCTCCTGTACATACCGCCCACTGTCATATCCTCCACACTCCTCTCCTGTACATACCGCCCACTGTCATACCCTCCACACTCCTCTCCTGTACATACTGCTCACTGTCATACCCCCCACACTCCTCTCCTGTACATACTGCTCACTGTCATACCCTCCACACTCCTCTCCTGTACATACCGCTCACTGTCATACCCTCCACACTCCTCTCCTGTACATACCACCCACTGTCATACCCTCCACACTCCTCTCCTGTACATACCGCGCACTGTCATACCCTCCACACTCCTCTCCTGTACATACTGCTCACTGTCATATCCTCCACACTCCTCTCCTGTACATACCGCCCACTGTCATACCCTCCACACTCCTCTCCTGTACATACCGCCCACTGTCATACCCTCCACACTCCTCTCCTGTACATACCGCCCACTGTCATACCCTCCACACTCCTCTCCTGTACATACCGCCCACTGTCATACCCTCCACACTCCTCTCCTGTACATACTGCCCACTGTCATACCCTCCACACTCCTCTCCTGTACATACCGCCCACTGTCATACCCTCCACACTCCTCTCCTGTACATACCGCCCACTGTCATACCCTCCACACTCCTCTCCTGTACATACTGCCCACTGTCATACCCTCCACACTCCTCTCCTGTACATACCACCCACTGTCATACCCTCCACACTCCTCTCCTGTACATACCGCGCACTGTCATACCCTCCACACTCCTCTCCTGTACATACTGCTCACTGTCATATCCTCCACACTCCTCTCCTGTACATACCGCCCACTGTCATACCCTCCACACTCCTCTCCTGTACATACCGCCCACTGTCATACCCTCCACACTCCTCTCCTGTACATACCGCCCACTGTCATACCCTCCACACTCCTCTCCTGTACATACCGCCCACTGTCATACCCTCCACACTCCTCTCCTGTACATACTGCCCACTGTCATACCCTCCACACTCCTCTCCTGTACATACTGCCCACTGTCATACCCTCCACACTCCTCTCCTGTACATACTGCCCACTGTCATACCCTCCACACTCCTCTCCTGTACATACTGCTCACTGTCATACCCTCCACACTCCTCTCCTGTACATACCGCCCACTGTCATACCCTCCACACTCCTCTCCTGTACATACCGCGCACTGTCATACCCTCCACACTCCTCTCCTGTACATACCGCCCACTGTCATACCCTCCACACTCCTCTCCTGTACATACCGCCCACTGTCATACCCTCCACACTCCTCTCCTGTACATACTGCCCACTGTCATACCCTCCACACTCCTCTCCTGTACATACTGCCCACTGTCATACCCTCCACACTCCTCTCCTGTACATACTGCCCACTGTCATACCCTCCACACTCCTCTCCTGTACATACCGCCCACTGTCATACCCTCCACACTCCTCTCCTGTACATACCGCCCACTGTCATATCCTCCACACTCCTCTCCTGTACATACTGCCCACTGTCATACCCTCCACACTCCTCTCCTGTACATACTGCTCACTGTCATATCCTCCACACTCCTCTCCTGTACATACCTCCCACTGTCATATCCTCCACACTCCTCTCCTGTACATACCGCCCACTGTCATACCCTCCACACTCCTCTCCTGTACATACCGCTCACTGTCATACCCTCCACACTCCTCTCCTGTACATACCGCTCACTGTCATACCCTCCACACTCCTCTCCTGTACATACCGCCCACTGTCATACCCTCTACACTCCTCTCCTGTACATACTGCCCACTGTCATATCCTCCACACTCCTCTCCTGTACATACCGCCCACTGTCATATCCTCCACACTCCTCTCTTGTACATACCGCCCACTGTCATATCCTCCACACTCCTCTCCTGTACATACCACCCACTGTCAGGAGAAGCTTCTGTTGGACCAGCTGCAGGGAACAAAACAATTTAATAAAATAGTAAAATGTATTGGAAATTCCTGTATAGAGTTGGGGAAATATTCGTACATTCACCAACACCAACCAAAATAAAATAGTGACATCGTTGTCAGTAGAGGTGGGATAGAAGCTGCGCATGCATTACCATTCACATAAAACCAATACATTCCAAACACATCCCAGGCCTGTAAGTAATTCCCAAAGGGACTGTCCTGGTATAAGGATAAGTTAAAGTCCATCAAGCCGATGTATTAGCAGTGGAAAGTTCAACCTAAATCAGAGCATGGAAGGACAGGGTGGCTTCATATGGATATGACAGTAGAGGAGCATTTCATCTGCGAGTTGGCAATAATCACGTGAGATTAGTCAGCTGGTATTGATAACAGAGTTCAAGGTATCTGACCTGATTGGCGGCATTCCTAAGTAAATAGTGTGCACAGTGACCAGGCTGGGATATCACCTAGATACAGACAAAAATTTATGGAGTTTACATTTCCACAGAAGGAACTTGTGACCACTGTTTCCTGTGCCCTTTCCATTACACTGAATGGTACTTGATACGAGATCTCACCAACTCCTTAGGCAAACTTAAACTACCAGATATGAACAATCCCTTTGATCCTGCCCTCCCTAGGTCCCCGAGTTCTTAGGGATCTTCTAGTCTTTCATGACCCCCATGCTATTCTTAGGTAGCTTTGAATATTATCCAGCTGTTACGTGACCCTCTGTGATTTTCACTGGGTTATGTTTTGCTCCGCTTCCACTCTTGAGGGTACTTTATTGTATTGTTTTCTGTAAAACTTTATTACTGGTCAATGTATTTTTCATAGTTCCGAAAATGATGCCATTTTATTGCATACGGGTAAGTATACCTTCCCTCTTCTCTCCCTCCCTCCTCCCTCCTCCTCCCCTCCCCTCCCTCCCTCCCTCCCTCCCTCCCTCTTCTCTCCCTCCCTCCCACTTCTCTCCCCCCTCCCTCCCACTTCTCTCCCCCCTCCCTCTTTCTCTCCCCCTCCCTCTTCTCTCCCTCCCTCCCACTTCTCTTCCCCCTCCCTCTTCTCTCCCTCCCTCCCTCCCTCCCTCTTCTCTCCTCTCCCTCTTCCCTCCCTCTTCTCTCCCTCCCTCTTCCCTCCCTCCCTCTTCTCTCCCTCCCTCTTCCCCCTCCCTTCCACTTCTCTCCCCCCTCCCTCCCACTTCCCCCCTCTCTCCCTCCCCCTCTTTTCCCTCCCTCTTCTCTCCCTCCCTCCCTCCCTCTTCTCTCCCTCCCTCTTCTCTGCCTCCCACCCTCTTCTCTCCCTCCCTCCCACTTCTCTCTCTCCCTCCCTCTTCTCTCCCTCCCTCTTCTCTCCCTTCCTCTTCTCTCTCTCCCTCTTCTCTCCCTCCCTCTTTCCCTCTTCTCTCCCTTCTTCTCTCCCTCTCTCCCTTCTTCTCTCCTCCCTCCCACCCTCTTCTCTCCCTCCCACCCTCTTCTCTCCCTCCCACTTCTCTCTCTCCCTCCCTCTTCTCTCCCTCCCTCTTCTCTCCCTCCCTCTTCTCTCCAACCCTCCCTCTTCTCTCCCTCCCTCCCACTTCTCTCCCCCCTCCCTCTTCTCTCCCTCCCTCCCACCCTCTTCTCTCCCTCCCACCCTCTTCTCTGCCTCCCTCCCACTTCTCTCTCTCCCTCCCTCTTCTCTCCCTCCCTCTTCTCTCCCTCCCTCTTCTCTCCCTCCCTCTTCTCTCCCTCCCTCTTCTCTCCAACCCTCCCTCTTCTCTCCCTCCCTCCCACTTCTCTCCCCCCTCCCTCTTCTCTCCCTCCCTCCCACCCTCTTCTCTCCCTCCCTCCCTCTTCTCTCCCTCCCTCCCTCTTCTCTCCCTCCCTCCCACTTCTCTCCCTCCTCCCTCTTCTCTCCCTCCCTCCTACTTCTCTCCCCCTCCCTCTTCTCTCCCTCCCTCCCTCCTACCTCCCTCTTCTCTCCCTCCCACCCTCTTCTCTCTCTCCCTCCCTCTTCTCTCCCTCCCTCCCTCCCTCTTCTCTCCCTTCCTCTTCTCTCCCTCCCTCTTCTCTCGCTCCCTCTTCTCTCCCTCTCTCCTTCTTCCTCTTCTCTCCCTCCCTCGTCTCTCCTTCTGCCCCTATTGGGTCTTTATTTGTGTCATATGTCTGCATTGTATCTCAGATCTATGACTCAGGGCCCTCAGACTCTATATCCTGTATTTGTTTTTCCCTTTGTTACCTTGAAAATTCAAAAAATTGTTTTTAAAAAAAGGAAGTGTCCTTCTTTCAAAATCATTTTGATGAAGTCCTGGACTAAAGTATTCAGCAGGGCATAGGTGTGCTCACAGGGTGTGCCAAGTGTGCCTGGGCACACCCCTAATCAACCTGCGCAGCACAGATTGACCCTATGGCCCTGGCGCTACCCATCCCTGCAGCGCTGCCACCTTTCCTCCTCTTCTATCCCACCGGTTGCACACAGGGGGATGTTTTCGGATGAGTGGGGGAAGGGGCCTGTAAATATGTAATTTACTGGCCTATTCCTTTCTGAATGAAAACATGGAGTGATCGGTATCTTGTGTTTGAGCTTTGGAGTGCACACCCCTATAGGCTGTGCACACCTATGCTGCAGGACATGTATCTCTAGTCTGGTTAGAGAGCAATCTGTAGCCCGGTGCAACAACCTGGTTTCATCTGAGTAGCGGAAGTTGTTGGCCAATTTTCAAACAGTCGAGTCTCTGATTGCCAGTATCCCACTTGCTGCCGTCTAACTGGGTTCTCTGCCAGTTACCCCAGGGCTCTACAAACCTCAGGCGCTAGGTTGAAATGGTGACTAGAAAACATGGCCTGATGCCTTGGTTGTTGTCAGCCCCAGTGGCTAGCATGGGGGGGGGGGGAGGGCAGCCGGGTGCAACATAACTGGGCGGCCAGCAGGTGTTTTCTGATACGGGGGATGGGGAGTGGCAGCGCTGTAAAAGTGACACTGTGGACAGCAGGTTAGGGAAGATGTGGGGCTGTTGTGTAATAGAAGGGGCAGGTTAGGGGAGGAGTGGAGCTGACGGGTGGAGCAGAGCCGCTGGCAGGATGTGTCCCCTGTGGGGCTCTCTCCTCCCTCCCACTAGGTGCGGGTCTAACGGGGTCAGCAGTTGCCCCAAGCTGGTTATCATCTTGCAGGGGATACGCCGCGTGCTCAGTTCCCCCCCGGAAATGAGTCGGGTATAAATGTACGTCACACATCATAGCCAGTGCAGTCTCACCAGTGCCCTACCAGTGCAGCCTCTTCAGTGCCTTACCAGAGCAGCCTCACCAGTGCAGCCTCTTCAGTGCCCTACCAGTGCAGCCTCTTCAGTGCCCTACCAGTGCAGCCTCACCAGTGCAGCCTCTTCAGTGCCCTAACAGTGCTGCCTCTTCAGTGCCCTACCAGTGCAGCCTCTTCAGTGCCCTACCAGTGCAGCCTCTTCAATGCCCTACCAGTGCAGCCTCTTCAGTGCCCTACCAGAGCAGCCTCACCAGTGCAGCCTCTTCAGTGCCCTATCAGTGCAGCCTCTTCAGTGCCCTACCAGAGCAGCCTCTTCAGTGCCCTACCAGTGCAGCCTCTTCAGTGCCCTACCAGTGCAGCCTCTTCAGTGCCCTACCAGAGCAGCCTCACCAGTGCAGCCTTTTCAGTGCCCTACCAGTGCAGCCTCTTCAGTGCCCTAACAGTGTAGCCTCACTAGTGCAGCCTCTTCAGTGCCCTAACAGTGCAGCCTATTCAGTGACCTACCAGTGCAGCCTCTTCAGTGCCCTACCAGTGCAGCCTCTTCAGTGCCCTACCAGTGCAGCCTCTTTAGTGCCCTACCAGTGCAGCCTCTTTAGTGCCCTACCAGTGCAGCCTCTTCAGTGCCCTATCAGTGCAGCCTCTTCAGTACCTCATCAGTACAGCCTCTCCAGTGTACTATTAGTGCAGCCTCTCCAGTGCCCCATCAGTGCAGCCTCTCTAGTGCCTCGCCAGTGCAGCCTCTCCAGTGCCCCACTAGTGTAGCCTCTCCAGTGCCCCATCAGTGCAGCCTCTCTAGCGCCTCGCCAGTGCAGCCTCTCCAGCGCCCCATCAGTGCAGCCTCTCTATTGTCTAATCAGTGCAGCCTCACCAGTGCCCCACCAGTGCAGCCTCACCAGGATAAAATACTGATTTTAACTTGTAAACAACATGTGTCAGAAAAAGGCTTGGTCCTTAAGTGGTTAACCTGATAATTGCTGTATTTCCACCCTGCAGTCACATGAGCAGCCTTTATTGAACTGCATCACTGCCTTCGGTGGCAGCAACATGCTGTTTAAGCACAGTATCGTGGCGGCTGTATGTTTAGTGTTCAGACAGGGGGTCAGTAAAACCATGGCTCAACCACCCAGTTTTACTGCCCCCAGACACGTGTGTGAACAAGCCCTTAGGATCCCCTGAAACAGAACGGAGCCCACTTCAATCAGCAGAGGATCCATGAGCAGATCCCTCGCTGAATCAGAGCTGAACAGGACGGATGTCCGTTTTTTCTTTTTTTTACATCTCTTCCCGTTTCTGTTGATGGACCTGTGACAGACTCCAGTGTCTATTTACTATCCGGCTTTCACTGATGTCACATTTAGGTCCAGATAAATAGAAGAGGACACAGTCCTTTTTTTTGAACAGTGATGTTTATTTAAAAAAAAGAGCAATGTGTAACATCAAATAATAACATCAAAACAACAAAACTGTACAAGTATAACAGCACCATACACGGAGAATACAAGATAATGTGCAATGATAGTAGACAATGTAAACACTGCATAAGCATGAGAACAGTGAAAAGTAATTATTAACTTCAAGATCCCTCTCAGCGTTAAGTACACGTATCTGAACTTTGGAGCCATCTGTCCCATATTTTCCTGAATCTAGATGGGCGGCCTCTATGTGTATACAGCAGGCGGTGATATGGGAGTACACCACTAACCTCCTTCAACCACATAGCAAACTCCGGAGGACGGTCCCGCATCCACCGTCTAGCAATCAGCTTCCTAGCCATAAACAATGTTTCTTGTAGAAATGTAAATGTATCTATATCCTCGTCAGGATAAATCCCTAAGAGGCACTGTTTAGGGTTCAGTTGCAGGTGGATCCCATTCTACCGTGAAGGAAGGACACTACTTGCCGCCAGTATCCCTGTATCACAGGGCACTGCCAGAGTGCATGGAAGAATGTGCCTGGAACCAAGTGGCACATTGGGCATGTCTGGTCGAAGTCACGCCGGAACCTCGCCAGCCGAATAGCTGTGAGGTAGGAGCGGTGAACTATAAACAGGGGGACACCTTCTGGCACGACTCCAGGGCCTCATCCCACTCCTCATCTTCCAATCCGCCAACATCCGAGTCCCAACGAGTCTTAATGGAATAAGCTATCTTAGTGGAAGAGGGTGTGTGCAATTCCATGAAAAATATAGAAATTAGATGTCGAGGTTCGGTACTCTTAATGATTTCCAGTATAGGGAGAGACTCTAGGTGAGGCAAAACAGAGGGGAACTGTGCATGGAGAGCATGTTTGACTTGATAATATCTAAATATCATGTGGCCAGGCAGAGAAAAGGTATCCCGCAGATCATCAAAGGACCTAATAGTGTTACCCTCCAGGAGAGTAAGGTAGTGTACACCCCTACTGCTCCAGAGTGTAGAGCCAGGCAGTGAGCCAAGTTCTCGGAGGGTCGGGTTTCTCCATAGAGGGGTAAGGGTATGGGTCAGGGGGTATTGCAGCCTGGCCATCACTATTTCCCAAACTCGGCTGTAATGGTATAGTAGAGATCCCGAGTCCCCACCCGCTTCCAACCTACATACTCCGCGCAGAATAACAGTCAGAGGGTCATCAGTCAGGAGGGCCCATCCAGGACACAGGAGGGTGAGGAAGCGGGCACTATCAGATTTATTAATATGAAATAATTGGGGCAGTTGTGCCGCCAAATAGTACAAATTAAAATCTGGGAGCGCCACTCCCCCCAGATTTGATGGGTTTTTAAGGAGATTTTATGCCTACCAGAGCCCCAGACAAAAGCTTTAAGGAGGGATTCCATTTGCTTAAAATATTTCAGGTTTAAGTATACCGAGAAGTGGCACAAAATATACAGGACCTTGGGTAAGAGGACCATTTTAATTAGATTCACTCTGCCCATTACACCTAGGGGAGGTTTAGACCAAACTTGTGTTTTAGATTTGATGAGCGTAAATAGGGGTTGGATGTTGTCAGGAATATAGTCCCAGGGGTTCGCCGTGATAAGAACACCCAAGTATTTAATGCGGTTTACACATTGTAGAGGTAAGTCAAAGGTGGGCACTAAGGGCAGGTGGTCATCAAGAGGGAGTATTTGGGACTTATCTCAGTTGATCTGTATGCCTGAAAAAGTGCCGTAGCGCTCTATGAGAGCTAGGGCCATCTCCAGAGAGTCCCCAGAATCCGCCAGGTATAGCAACATATCGTCCGCATACATATTAATTTTTTCCGTCAAAGAACCCATTCGTAGACCACATATGTCAGGGTTAGCCCTAATTGCTATTGCCAGTGGTTCAGCTGCAAGACCTTAACCACTTGCCGACCGCCGCACGACTATCTACGTCAGCGGTCAGCCCCTCACAGGCAAACTGACGTAGGTCTACGTCGCTTGCTTGTGAGAGTCTAGGGAGCGAGCGCGCGCCCCCGGAGGCGCGCTCCCGCTCCCGCGTGGTCACGGACTCCCCCGCGCGTGTGACCGGCGGACCCGATGTCCGCCGGCCACTCTGCGATCGGCGGGGGAGAGGGAGAAAGTCAGGCAGCTTGTGTAAACAAGCTGCCTGTCATTCTCCTCGGTGTAAAGACACTGATCACACGGATCTACTATGTAGATCCATTGATCAGTGTCCTTACAGCTCAAGCCACAGCCAATCACAGTAGAAAGCACGCCCCTAGGGACACACACAGCCCCTCCCTCCCAAATAAAGTTAACCCCTTCACTACCAGTGTATTTTTACAGTAACAGTGCATATGTATAGCACTGATTACTGTAGAAATGTCACTGGTAACCCCAAAAGTGTCAAAAATGTCAGTCAAGGGTCCGATCTGTCCGCCGCAATGTCGCAGTACCGCAAAAAAATCGCAGATCGCCGCCATTACGCGTTAAAAAAAAACAACAAAAATGACAAAAATCTTTCCCTTTGTTAGTAAACGCAGTAACTTTTGCGCAAACCAATCAAAATACGCTTTTTGCGATTTTTTTTACCAAACATAGGTAGGATAAAACAAATTGGCCGAAAATGTTAAACAATTTTGATTTTTACATTTTTTTGGGGGGGAATTTCATATAAAAAATGTGAAAAATATTGCTATTTTTGCAAAATTGACGCTCTTTCTTTGTTTATAGCGCATGATCAAAAAATCGCACAGGTGATCAAATACCACCAAAAGAAAGCTCTGTTTGTGGGAAAAAAAGGACGCCAAATTCGTTTAGGTACAGCGCACGACCGCGCAATTGTCCGTTAAAGTCACGCAGTGCCGAATCGCAAAATACCCCCTGGTCGTTTAGCAGCCAAATCCTCCGGGGCTTAAGTGGTTAAAGGAGGGGAGAAAGATGGCACCCCTGCCTAGTGCCTCTAGTGAGTGGAAACGCTGTGGAGGTCCAACCATTAGCCAGGACCTTCGCCACCAGAGCACTGTACAGCAGTTTCACCCACTTGATAAAGTTAGGCCCAAACCCGTAACCCTCCAAACATTTCCATAGGAAGCACCACTCCACCAAGTCAAAGGCTTTGGCCGTGTCCAGTGTCACCACCACCCGTCCTCCAGAATTCTCATGGGTAGCTTGAACATTCATGAAAAGCCTGCAGAGATTAAAGGAGGTATTTCTGCCCGGCATAAAACTGGACTGATCTGTATGGATCAGTGATAAAATCACTTGGTTTAGCCGAAGGGAAAGTATTTTGTCAAGGATCTTCACATCGACCTGCAGGAGGGAGATGGGGCGATAAGACTCCGGCAGATGTGGATCTTTTCCCGGTTTAGGGATCAGTACTATCAAAGCTTCTCGCATAGATGGGGGCAAAGTGGAGTCCTCAAACATGGAATTAAATAAATTAAGCATCTTCGGGAGGAGAAATTCTGAGCATTGCGTATAAAATTCAATAGGAAGCCCGTCCAAACCCGGGGACTTTGATCTAGAGAACCTGGACACAGCCTCCTGGATTTCATCCTCAGTAAGTGGTGCCTCTAGAATTGCTACTTATTCATCGGTAGGTTTAGGGAATTCAACAGTGGCGAGTAACTCGTGCATAGCCGTGCTATCAGAGGGGGCTCTAGATGTATACAGCTGACTGAAGAAGGACTGAAATTGAGCCGTTACCTCACGGGGTCCGTCACTGGGGCACCCGAGGCAGTCTTCAGGGTGATGACCACCGGTGGCCTATCTTCACAATGAACTAGATACGCTAATAGCTTCCCCGTGCTCAAAGAGCCTCAATTTTTGAAAGAACATTTTAATTTTGGCCCTCTCATTTTCTAGCTGGGTGACCACTCTGGACTATAACTTAAATTGAGAGGCGGAGGCAGAAGTAGGGTCTAATAGGTAGGCACTTTCAGCATTCGTAAGGTTGGCAACCGCTTGTGTATAGGTCTCTATAGATTTAGCTTTAAGGCACTTAATCTAGGATTTAAAGACAGCCCTGGCATGTAGTTTGAAAGCTTCCCACACTGCCAGCCAGGAGGCTGTACCGTCATTGTCAGCGTAGAATTGTCTCCAGTTATCCTCGAGGACCATCCCCTCAGATAACAAGGAGAGCCACGTCGGGTTAAAGCGCCAAGCCGGCAGAGGCTTATCATGATGGAGTCTCAACTCCATCCAATACGGGCTGTGATCTGAGAGTGTTCTAGGGGAGAATCCTATGGACACCACTTTAGGGGTCAAGGTCTTGGACACCAGAATTAGGTCAATACGGGACATGGAATTGTGTGTACATGAAAGCATGAATAAGCCTTCCGCTGGGGAAACACATTCCTCCTTGTGTCAGCCATACCCATGTCACTCATCAAACGGGCAAATCTGGTGGGAGTAGCTGTTGGCTGCGTCTGAGGGTTAGTTTGTAGCCTGTCCAGGGCAGAGTTAAAGATATTGTTGAAATCCCCAAGCCATATTGCCGGCAGGGCCGGATTCTGCGACATACAGGTGAAACCCTCAGTGATAATAGAAATGGAGACAGGCGGTGGGACATAAAAGGCCATTATAAATAGGGGTTCCCCAAAGATCAATGCATGTAAAAAAAAACATACCTCCCCTGAGAGTCAATCCGAGTTCCCTAGAGCTGGAAATGAACCGTCTTGGCCACCAGTACCACCACCCTCTAGAATGAGAGGTGTAGGCTGAATGGTACATCCAGCCAACCCAAGGGCATTTAAGTGATAATTGTAGTCGGCCCTCTAGGTGAGTCTCTACCAATATCAAAATGTCCACCCGCTGCTTTTTGAGGAAGGTGAAGGCCGCAGAACGTATGACCTTGTCACGTAGGTCCTGAACGTTCCACGTCATCAGCTTCAAGGTGGCTATCTACATTCTACTAGATAGTTAGGTTGCCGCAGCTCCAGGGTCTCAGTTCCCACTCTGTACCAGTATATATTAAACAACAAATACTGACAGTGTGCATCATGATATAAATCACAGTAAGTTGCATCGCATTGACTCTGCGTGGTGAGCAGAACCTCAGTCCCACAATTGCACTGAGAACTAACTTGCACAGTCCAGCAAACATAAACCCCCCTCCCTGCCCTGCACCAACCCCAACTTGTGCGGGCATCAAACCCCAAAAACCCCTGAAAAAGAAAAAAAAGATGCCCTGTGTCAAATACTAAAAAAACGGAGACATACACGGCTGTGCCTCACAAGGTAGTTTACAGCAGAATGAATTGACAAGGAGATGTCAGTAGCAAGCCATGTGAGGAGTAAAGAGATCCAGGGCAGGTGCACCTGCCCAAGGTAGGTGCTGGGGGTGAAAAATCGCTGGGCGGCCATGCCGAACAAAAGAGTCAGCCTAAAGAGCGGCATGAGCCACATAGAGTCCTCAATCCTCCGTCGGACGTATTCCAGAACAGGCCCCCGGCGACTGGCAAGAGAAGGGGGAAGGAGAAAGAGTCAACAGTCATCTCAGGATGCAGGCAAGCAGGTTGGCAGATAACATCCATCAGAAGGGGAAATAGAATGACGATATGGAGTATAAAGGTTGGTCTTAACAGGAGATTGTGTTCAAGCAAGACCAGAACTGAAAAAGAAAATGCTGGTAGTGCAACAGAGTCAAAATGGGCAACAACAGAGGGCAAGATCAGCCATGGGTCTCCAGGTGCTCCAGACAGGATAATACTGCCTCCGGATCATCAAAAAAGTGAACCCGATCTTCGCCCTCCACCCAAAGGTGCGCAGGGTACATCATGGCATATTTAAGATGCTTGACTCGCAGTCTACGCTTAGCCTCAAGAAATCCCTTGCGTCTCCTCTGCACGTCTGCTGAGAAGTCAGGAAAAATGGCGACTCTGCCATTCCCCATTGGGATATTCCCCTTTTCCCTAGCCAAGGACACAGTCCTTTTTTTATTGTTTTTTTTTCTCCAGATCTGGAAGGATTTGGAGCTAGGCAGGTGTAAACAGTCCATTTCCATCAGCCTGTCTATTGGGCTGCATGGACCTTCTGATCAGGTCCTCCTGAAAAACTGAGAGGAGGACTTGAATGGAATAGCCATGTGAAAGGGCCTCTGTAGGTCACCAGAGTGCACTTATTTCTGCACTCCTGTGACCTGTATTCAGCTGACAGCGGGATAAAGTCTGCAGTCGGCTGATGTAAAAAATATTGGTACTATGTAATTGCATGCCACAAACATTACAAACATTTTGGCACATGCCAGACACCTTCTTTAACCAACAGGGGTCATGGATTGGTGGGGGTGATAGGTCGAAGAGGGGTGCAGTTTCCCATTTTTGGGAGATGCAGTGTTTCCTGGGAATGGGAGGACAAATCTCTCTCATAGTGAGGTTGAAAAAAGACACCAATCCATCCAGTTCAACCTGTGATGTGTGTGTGTGTGTGTTTGCTGTTACATTGTATACCCCTGTATGTTGTACATTGTATACCCCTGTATGTTGTACATTGTATACCCCTGTATGTTGTGGTCTTTAAGGTGCCCTAATAGTTTTTTGAAACTATCGATGCTCCCTGCTGATACCACTGCTTGTGGAAGAGAATTCCACATCCTTACTGCTCTGACAGTAAAGAACCCTTTACGCCATTTAAGTTTAAACCGCTTCTCTTCTAATTTTAGTGGGTGGCCCGTGTCTTTTTATATTCACTTTCTCTGAATAGTTTCCTCCCTAAGCTAGGGTCACCAGTACGGTATTTGTACATTGATATATCATATCCCCTCTCCAGAGAGAATAAATTCAGTGCTTGTAGCCTCTCCTCATAGCTGATGTCCTCCATTCCTCTAATTATTTTTGTTGCCCTTCTCTGGACTCTCTCCAGTTCCAGCACGTCCTTCCTGAGGACCGGTGCCCAGAACTGGACTGCATACTCCAGATGTGGCCGGACCAGAGTCATGTAGAGTGGGAGAATAATCGATTTATTTCAGGAGTGAATCCCCTTTTTTATACATCCCAGTATTCTGTTGGCTTTGCTTGCAGCGGCTTGGCATTGCATGCCATTGCTGAGCTTGTTGTCCACCAGTACCCCCAGGTCCTTTTCCATCTTAGATTCCCCAGAGTTCTCCCCCTAGTGAGTAACTTGCATTCATGTTTCTGGCATCCAAGTGAATTACCTTACATTTTTCAACATTAAACCTCATTTGCCATGTAGTTGTCCACCAGAAGGCTCACACTGGAGAGAATCCATTTAATTGATCTGAATGTGACAAAGCTTTTACAGGTAATGCCGGGCTAATCTATCACCAGAGGATTCACAAGCTTCAGCTGCAGTGAAGAAACTTAAGAAGAAGGGGGATAATAAAGGGGTATCAGCTAAGCTGCAAATAAAGACCTCAGGGTATCTCATTAGTATCACACCTCATGTCATCTCACAAGCTAGTAAAAAAGTGAAAAGGTATATAGACGATCCCCGGGTTACGAACATCCGACTTACAAACAACTCCTACATACAAATGGAGAGAGACCACAGGAAGTGAGGAGAAATCTCCCCCTAGGAAGGGAAATTCACTCCTGGAAGAGTTCTCATGGGAAAAGATATCTCCACTGATCACTAATCCTTTATCACTAATCCTTGTTTCCACAACAACCCAACATTTTCAGAGTACAGTTGTCATAGGGACAGAAAGTGAGGTGAAATCTTCTGCACAGGGGTACAGACAGCAAACCAAATGGTAGAGGGGTGTTAACCCTTCCCTATGCTAAATAAAAAACTTAAACTTAGCTAAACTTAAAAAATGTACCGGTTCCCGCTTACAAACAAAGTTGACATAAGAACAAACTTACAGTCCCTATCTTGTTTGTAACCCTGGGACCGCCTGTATCGCTATTTTGAAAAAAACAAACTAAATAAGTGAGCAAACAGGAATATAATGGATGGATACTTTAGTATTTATGTCCGTCAGGCACAACATAGAAAGTCCTGGACTATTCTAACTTTTGACATTTTTTGGGGACAAGCATCAATGAAATTTGTTTCCTTAGGATTCTCATCTGTAAGCTTTTTATGGAGCTTTACCTGAACATGTAATGTATTTACCTAATTCACTAACTGAGCTGTGTTCCCGAGTGTTTTCTTTTTCATTGCCTGAGCGAATACACGACCAACACTGCCTCAGTGCAGGGAGACTGGGTAGCAGTCAAGTGGCATCTTGCCAAGCCTCTGAATCCTCAGTGGGAGTCTTTTCCAGGTTCTGCTGAAATTTGCTATATCAGTCAATCATGAGGGCTCCAGCTACGTCCACCTTGTCCATGTACATTTTCCTCCCCCCCTCTCATGTTCAATGTCTCCAGAGGTTCTCCCCCTAGTGAGTAACTTGCATTTATATTTCTGGCACCCAAATGCATTACTTTACATTTTTCAGCATTAAACCTCATCTGCCATGTAGTTGTCCACCCCGTTATTTTGTTCAGGTCTGCTTGTAAAGTTTCCACCTCCTGTGTAGAAGTTATTGCCCAGCTTAGCTTAGTATCGTCTGCAAATACCGAGATTGTGCTGGATATCCCCTCCTCTAGATCGTTCCTGAATAAATTAAACAGTATGGGTCCCAGGACAGATCCTTGGGGGACCCCACTTTCCACGCCACTCTCAAAGCTGTTGTCTTGAAAGACTTCAGGAAAAGACGTTACTGGTGAATGTAACTTGGATTTTCAGAATTTTGCCTTTAAGAGTTTGGATTTTTAGATGCATTTGCGAAATGTGCCGGAAAGTCAATCCCAAGCACATTCGTCCATTACTATGCAGCCCAGTGCTTTAAATTAGAACAATGAATGAAGTTCTCCTGCAGGAAATTGTAATAAATTGTCAATTTTACCAGCCAATGGGAATAATAGAGTGTCCTCCATAAAATAAAATACAAATATTTAAAAATGTATAATATTGTACATATTCCTTCTATATATAACATACACTATATTACCAAAAGTATTGGGACACCTGCCTTTGTGCACACAATGAACTTTAATGGCATCCCAGTCTTAGTCCGTAGGGGTCAATATTGAGTTGGCCCACCCTTTGCAGCTATAACAGCTTCAACTCTTCTGGGAAGGCCGTCCACAAGGTTTAGGAGTGTCTATGGGAATGTTTGACCATTCTTCCAGAAGAGCATTTGTGAGGTCAGGCACTGATGTTGGACCAGAAGGCCTGGCTTGCAGTCTCCGCTTTAAATCATCCAAAATGTGTTCTATCAGGTTGAGGTCAGGACTCTGTGCAGGCCAGTCAAGTTCCTTCACCTCAAACTTGCTCATCCATGTTTTTATGGGCCTTGCTTTGTGCACTGATTCAAATCATTTGGTGGAGGGGGATTATGGTGTGGGGTTATTTTTCAGGGGTTGGACTTGGCCTCTTAGTTCCAGTGAACGGAAATATTTATTTATTTATTTTTATAAATGTATTTATTGTTTTCAAAAAAGAGAGAGCATACAAATATATTTCACAGAATAAAAACATCAATTTTCAGTAATGTAACTTCTCCCTTCCCTTATTTTCCCCTCTATTGACCCCCCCCCCCCGTTATCTATACTAGTTGTCTTGTCTCTTTTTCTCCACTCCATTTAATGTATTCTCTCGTTGTCTTAAACTCCCTCCAGTTTTCCTATATATCACCCCATTCCTCTGTATCATCTTCTTCCCAATCTCTCAGATATTCCAATGTTCTTATTCTCTTGACTCTTTGTACCCAGTCTCCCGTGGTAGGGGCCTCTTCCTTTTGCCAAAATAGCGGGATTAATCCTTTTGCTGCATTCATCAGGTGGGGTATTAATGTTGTTTTCTCTCCTCCCCTTCCAGGACGGCCAAACAATGAGAGATGATAGGCTCCTCCCTACCGGAAACACAATCAATTAAGAATAGTTAAAAGGCCCCACCTTTCCCTCTGGCCCCAGTTTTAGATTGTGTTTCTTCCTACAAAGAAATGACGATTAAGATCTCACCTGCAGACTCCTAGAGTCGAAAGGTACCCTGTGAGCCAGGTTCGGCAGAAAGCCACGGGTTCCCCTTGCAGAACTCTCTGGAGTAGGGGGGGGACCTTACGAGTGGAGCAATCCCTGCACTCCCGTCCAAGGGAACTCACAGGTCGCCCACTGGCAAGCCCTCGGTCACTTCCTAGTGTTTGCAGGTCTTGTTTTCCGGCGCTAGCAGCTCTCCTCCGTTGAAGATTTTGAATTTCCCGCCGAAAAAATCGAGAGGACGGGCGTTCCAAACCTCGCTTTGAAACCGGAACTTCCGGCGCAGATGTCAGACGCACGCGACATGGGAAGGAAGAGAAGCATGGAGGAGACGCCGGAGCCGCTCGGTAGCGGCAAAGCAGAGTCCAAAGCTAGCACAGCTCGGGTTCCTGCTTCGGAAATTAAGTCCTCCACGACTCATCCTCCGGGAAAGGAGGAGGAGAGACAGTCCCAGGTGTCGGCAGCAAAAAAAAACAGGTTGGACAAGGTAAGTGATGATTCGTATCCTTGCTGACCTATGCTGAAGCCTGCTAGCTTACCAACATAACATGTGCCTGGAACTTATCATTTCCCTGACCCTAGTAGATGACGCTGCCTTCTTTCTATGGTCCCTATATGTGATGTCTTTTTGCTGGAAGGGCGATACTTATGTTGTTTCTGTATCCTGTCTTCCAGAGTCCCAGAGCGGTTCACAAGAAGCTACATCTACATTACAAGGGCCTGCTGTCCATAAGAAATGTGGTTATTGTTCAGAAAAGATGCCCAGTACCCACACTAGACCGTTTTGCTATAGATGTATTCATAAATTGTCAGGAAGGGAAACCTCAGACTTTATGAAATACTTTTTTTAAAAAATATGCAAGATGAAATGCTTTCTACTATGATGGCAGTACGGTCTAATCTAGGTGTAGCTCATAGAGAGGAATAGGTAGACCCTCCCGCAAGGGCAGGGACTTTGTGTCAAGAAACCCCTCTAAATATAGCAGGGCCCTCAGCCACCACACCAGCCACTCAAAGTCTTCCATCAGCACAGGTCACAGAAGAAGATAGAATATTTCCAGAAGATGACCACTCAATTTCCCCATCTTGTTCAGAAGATGAGGGAAATAGGGACTCAGATGCCTCTGAGGAGGTAGAGTCAGCAAAAAACCTGTTTGGATTGGATGGTATGCAGGGTCTCCTTCAAGCCATATATGCTTCAGAAGAGATTCCTGACCTGCCTAAAGAAGTCACGGCACAAGACAAACTCTATAAAGGGATAGGAAGAAGCCCTTCTAGAGTTTTTCATATTCACTATTCCTTGAAGAGTCTGATCCTTCAACAATGGCAATCGCCTGAAAACAGGTTAAGCAAAGGGAATTCTTGGAAAAGAAAATTTCCCTTTAAGGATGAGGGTGCAAACAAATTCCTTAAAAGACCAAAAATAGATGCTCCCCTAGCGCAAGTCTCCAGAAAATCAGATCTCTCCTTTTTAGATGCTGGTAGTATCAAGGATACTATGAATCAGAAAGCAGAGACATTACTGGGAAAAGCTTGGGATTCCAATGCTAAAGCAATGAGTTCAGCTCTAACTGTTTCTTGCGTTGCAAGAAATGCCTTTTCCTGGATTGAAAAACTAAATAAAATTTTTTACAGTTAAAAACCCAGGACATACAAGATTCCCTGTCAGTTATAACCAAGGCAGTAGCGTATCTGGCAGACGCTGCACTAGAATCAGTGGAAGCCACTGCTAAAACAGGGGCACTTATGAACTCAGCTAAAAGAGCCATTTGGCTTAAGGAATGGGAAGGAGACATCACGTCCAAGACCAAGCTCTGTGGCCTTCCGTTTGAAGGGTCACTCTTGTTTGGTTCAGGACTTGACAAAGTCCTTTCCAGATCCTCAGAAAAAGGAATTAAAATTTCCCACAAAACCAAAAGAAACAAATAAAAAGTTTTTTCGTGGCCCTCGGGATAATAAGCAGCAAAATAGGAGAAGGGAACCTACAAAGAATTGGAGTTTCAGGAGGGATAAGTCAAAAAACAATTCTCCTTCTTCCTCCGGCCCAGCTGCGAGGGACAAAAAATGACTCCAACATTAAAGTAGGGGACAGACTGGATCTCTTTTTTCCAAAGGAAGAAATGACAGTCTTTCCCTATACCCTCAGCATCCTAAAAATAGGCTACAGACTACAAACTGCACTTATATCCCTTCAGAAAGTAACCCTTACACATCCTCCCAAAAGAGTTGCAAAGGGACAACTCATAATGCTTCCAGGGATTCGAGAACTAGGAAAATTACCTGTAATTGTTCCAGTACCAAAAAGCCGGTGTTTCTAGGGGTTCTGTTCCCATTTCTTAGTGGTAACAAGACCCTCAGGAAAATATTACCGGATCATGATCCAAAGGATTCCAGGAAGCATTCCAGCCACTTCATGGGCTCAACCCTTTGCAAAAAATCTATGATTCTCCCAGATATACTTTTGGGTAAAAGGAATAATTTCCTTGGGCAGGATACTCACCCTCTTTTCACAGGACCAGAACTCTCTGAAGTGGTGGCCCAACCAAAGCAATCCAAAAAGCAAATTGGTGGGACTGAGAGTTCAAAACCAGCAGTGGCTATAAAAACCAGCCAATGCCCTTCCTCCCCTGACGCAAATTCCCAGAGTCTACCAGAATCTGGGCAGGCGTCAGGGATGGAAAATAATCCTGTCCGCTCCCCTATTCCCCATAGGATCACGGTTCCTATCCCTAAAAACTATGTCCATGGCTTGCCAGTGGCATCGCCCAGTTCCCTCAGACCTTCTGTCTCAGGGACTAGTAAAATTTCAGAATCCAGGATTCTTCCAATTGAATGCCTGGCTACTGAATGCCAATTGCTTAAAGCAAAAGGGTGCTCAGATAGAGTGGTAGATACACTCTTACTGAGTAGAAAACCAGTCACTAGAAAGATTTACGTAAAAATATGGAAAAGATTCTGTACCTGGCAGAAGCAAAAGAATTTTGCTTCTACCTCTACTCCAATTATTTTGGAATTTTTACAAGATGGAGTAGATAAGGGTGTGGCAGTTAACACCCTCAGGGTACAGATTGCAGCTCTTTCAGTTTTTCTAGACATCAGTTTGGCAAAGGAGCCGCTGGTTAAGAGATTTTAGGGCTACTCCTATTGCAAAAAACAGGTTCCCTCCTTGGGACCTGAATAAGGTCTTAGAGGCGTTATCTAAAGACCCCTTTGAACCTATAAAGGAAATTTCTTTAAAATTTCTATCCTTAAAAATAGCTTTTTTGTTAGCTATCACCATAGCTAGAAGAATAGGAGATTTACAGGCTCTGTCTATTAAAGGGCTTTTTATGTTGGTCTTCCCAGATAGGATAGTCTAAAACCAGACCCTTTATATCTACCCAAGGTAGCATCCTCTTTTCATAGAACTCAGGAGATAAATCTACCTTCCTTTTGTGACAGACCAAAAAACAACAAGGAAATGGAATTCCATTGTATTGATGTGAGAAGAGCTCTTCTCACTTATTTAGAAAGAACTAAAACCTTCAGAAGGTCAAACCACCACCTAATCCTCCATTCTGGGCCTAGGAAAGGTTTGCAAGCTTCTAAGCCTTCACTAGCCAGGTGGATTAGGCAAGCAATTACCACTGCTTATGAATATCAGGTCTTCCTGCTTTAAAAACCAAGGTTAAAGCACACTCAACAAGAGCCATCGCCACATCCTGGGCTGAGAAGGCAGGAGCTTCATGGGAACAAATCCACACTGAAGCCACCTGGTCCAGTCATGACACCTTCCTGAAGCATTACCGTATTGAAGTACTGTCTCAACAAGACCTAGCCTTTGGCCGAAAAGAAAAGTCTTGTATTAATGAACGTTACAGACAGGTCAGGTGACAATGCATTCTTCCATGATGCCGGAATAAAGATAAGTCAGCCAACAGGTCACACAATTTCCATATCCCATTCCTTACCAATCAAAATGGAGATTTCACAACTTTATTCCTTCTAAAATGGGAAGAGATTTGGGTCACACATTAACCAAGACAGAAAGAGATCATATCCTATTCTTTGTTCACAAATCCTCCTTTTCCAGCAGTGTCCAGGAGTCCAGATATAACCTTTGACCAGATGGATTACATTCCCTACCTTTGCACAACATTTTTCCCAAAACCTTTCCTACCTGTTGGAGGTGCAATAATGCCAGGGCAACTCTTTTGTTTGACAATCTCTTCCAATTTAAAATGTAAAATACTACAACATACTCTCCTCTCCTCCTCTCCCATCCTCTGGAACTCTCTAGCTGTCTGACTATCTTCTACTCTGTATTTAGGTGATCTCTGAAAACCCTTATCTTTAACACATTCACCTTCTTCATTTCTGTTAGGTTATTTATTTGCAAAATTTTATTTCTTCCTAATTTTAGGCCAAAATGTATTCTGCTACATTTCTTTGGTAAAAAGAACCCAAATTGGTGCATAGTGATGAGCTTCGTGTTCGAGTCTAACCTAAGTTCGACTCAAACACTGCCCGCTTGCCCGTTCCCCGAATGGCAAACAAATGGGGTTCTTCGCGGGAACTTCAAGTTCCCACATCCATAATTAATTTAAAAGGTTTTAATTAATATCCTTAATTAATATTAATCACCTACTGGCCAAGGGATTAGAGCCCACAGCCTCTCACTTGCAAGCCCCGTATTCTACCTCCTACGCCACCATAAAGCCTGCTGATTAACACACAATACACTCGCCCTACACACAATTCCACATTCCTTCAGGGAGAGTGTAGTGAGTTATAGTTTATCAGACAGTGCCATCCAGTTCTGGGCACCGGTCCTCAGAAGGGATGTGCTGGAACTGGAGAGAGTCCAGAGAAGGGCAACAAAGATGATTAGGGGAATGGAGGACATCAGCTATGAGGAAAGACTACAAGTATTGAACCTATTCTCTCTGGAGAAGAGACGCTTGAGAGGGGATATGATATCAATGTACAAATATCATACTGGTGACCCGAGCATAGGGAACAAACTTTTCAGAGAAAGGGAATACAATAAGATACAGGGTCACTCACTAAAACTAGAAAAAAAAAACGGTTTAACCTTAAACTACATAAGGGAATCTTTACTGTCAGAGCGGTAAGGATGTGGAATTCTCTTCCACAAGCAGTGGTATCAGCAGGGAGCATCGATAGTTTAAAAAAACTATTAGATGGGCACCTTAAGAAGAACAACATACAGGGGTATACAATGTTCGGTTAGCAGCAAACACACACACACATGGGTTGAACTAGATGGACTGGTGTCTTTAATTTCTACCTCACTAACTATGTAACAATGGGGCTCCTGTTTGGCTGTCATATTATAACAGGCCCAGCGGGAAGCAGTTAATAATAAATGTTAAAAAGGAAACAACTTTTTCTCTCCTCACCTTTCCAGGATGGCCCAACAGTGAGAGATGATAGGCTCTTCCCTACCGGAAACACAATCAATTAAGCACATTTAAAAGGCCTCACCTTCCCCTCTAGCCCCAGTTTAGATTGTGTTTCTTCCTACCAAAAGAAATGCAGCACAAAGACTTACCTGCAGACTCGTAGGAGTTAAAAGGTACCCTGTGAGCCAGGTTCGGCAGAAAGCCACGGGTTCCCCTTGCTTAAACTCTCTGGAGTGGGGGGGGGGGGCTTACGAGCAGCGCAGTCCCTGCACTCCCGTCCGAGGGAACTCACAGGTCGCCCATTGGCAAGCCCTCGGTCACTTCCTAGTGTTTCCAGGTCTTGTTCTCCGGCACTAGCAGCTCTCCTCCGTTTGAAGATTTGAATTTCCCGCCACCACAATCAAGAGGACAGGCGTTCCAAACCTCGCTCTCAAACCGGAACTTCCGGCGCAGATGTCAGACGAGCGTGACATGGGAAGGAAAAGAAGCATGGAGGAGACGCCGAAACCGCTAGACAGCGGTAAAGCAGATTCCAAAGCTAGCACAGCTCGGATCCCTGCTTCGCAAATGAGGTCCTCCACGACTCAACCTCTGGGGAAGGAGGAGGAGAGACAGTCCCAGGTGTCGGCAGCTAAGAACCAGGTCGGACAAGGTAAGTGATAACTCGTATCCTTACTGACCTAGGGAAAGCCTGCTAGTAACCGACATGTACCTGGAATTATTTCATTTCCTTGACCCTAGTAGATTGTCTTGCCTTCTTTCTATGGTCCCTATTTTTTGATGTTTGTTGTAGGAAGGGTGATACTTAAATGTTTATTGTATCCTGTCTTCCAGAGTCCCAGAGCAGTTCACAAGAGGCTACTTCAGTACCTGCTGTGCATAAGAGATGTGGTTATTGTTCAGATAAGTTACCCAGTTCCCACACTAGACCATTCTGCTATAAGTGTATTCATAAATTGTCAGGAAGGGAAACTTCAGACTTTATGAAAGACTTTTTTACTTTCAAAAATGTTTTATTTTGTTGTAATAATAACAAGAACAAAGGAAATACAGCAAACACAGTATGCGTGAACTGGGTTACAGGGTAAATGCACAAGAAAGAAGAATAGCAAAAGTGTGCAGACTGCTTGGATTGTGCTAACAGTACAATATCTAAACAGAGCAGTTCCAAGAGTTTATGATACCGGATATGAGCAGGGAAAACAATTCCAAGAAACAGATAGGTGAAAGAAACGTCCAGTATACATGTAGTCCTGCCTAGGCTATGAGTCAAAAACCCCAGGAAGACTGCAATATCCTTTCCATGACCCTCTCTTCCCCGACAGGTTTAGAAGAGGGGGGAGGATGTCATGTGCCCTAACTTAGGGAAATAACCTGTGGAGAATAAACAACCCCGTTGTCATGGACTTGCAATAGAGCTTGGCAAGCTTACCTGTACCTTCATGTCTGTATTAGAGGTCAGACTGCATTTCTGGATCCTTTTTATCACCTCTACTTCCTGTTCCTGCCCCGCCCAGGTCATCACAGGAAGTCTATGTTAACCAACGCACTGCAGGCCTGCTTTGCTGTTCAACAGTATTAGTTTCCTGTGTACCGACTTTGGCTTGTCCCTGACCATTCCTGTTTGCCTGTTATCCTGACCTTTGGCCTGTCCCTTGACTACCCTTGTCTGCCTGTTACCCCGACCTTGGCTTGCCCTTCACCATTCTGTGTGTCCTGAGTGGCTGCTTCCCTTCACTCCCTACGGAGCGTGACCTGGGGGACCCCAGGGGCCGTGCCCTGGGCCCAGCTGCAGCGAAGTCCATCCTCACCACTAGAGGCACTGGTGAACACCTGCTGGGTCTTAGACTCCGCGCCCTGGGGAATCTTGGGTTCACGTTCTGGTCCATCCGCAGCAGTCTGCTATAGGGTTCACTACCTTGTGCTGCGCCCCTGCCTCCAACAGGGTGCAGTTGTCACCTGGCCACAGGTGACCTGACACCCGTTCATAGTAATAAGAAGGAGTAGGGAGAGAAAGAGAGAGGTAAAGAGCAGGGGAAGAGAAGAAGAAGAGGGGGGGGGGAAGAGAGTGCAGCCGTGAACCGGAGAGGCACGCCCAGAGATTGTAATTTAAGGCAGGCCCGGAACTAGTGAAATTCCCGAGTAGGCAGCCCAAGGTTCCCAAACCAATTCAAATTTAGTAACCGTATCCGTTAGGGTGGCTACCATCTTCTCTTGTGACATGATCCACGTAATTTTATTTCTGATTTTCCTGATAGATACCGTGCGTTGTTTCCATGCTGCCGCGATAGTCATTTTGGTCCCCAGAAAAATAAAGAATATCAGTTGTTGTGTATATTTGGGCGTTTTAGGTACTTTAGTGTTTAACAAGGCAATGGCCGCCTGTCTGGGGATTCTGAATCCAATGACTTTAGAGATCATGTGGAATACTCTATTCCATGTGCCTCTCAGTTGCGGACAGTCCCACCACACGTGGAGCATATTACCAGGACTTTGGCATCCCCGGAAGCAGAGTGGAGAGGAGGAGGGAAACATTTTATGGATTCTCGTGGGAACCAAGTACCAGCGAGTCAGAACTTTTATGTTCGCCTCAATCAAGGATATGTTTCTGATGCCTTTAAAAGAGCGAAAAAACATGTGTCCCCACTCCTCTACCTCCCATGATTCCGTTAGATCCTTTTCCCATGCTTCCATGTAGGGTAGTCTAGATCCATCAGACATAAGAGATAAGTATATCAATGATATGCCACCCCTTTGTGCCTCCAAGTTTCCGCACCACGTCTCATACTCCGTAAATGCCATAGGGGGCACCATCCCTACAGAAACCGATTGTAGAAAATGAAAAATTTGGCGAAAACCTGAAGGTTTCCGACTTGGGCATCTTTAGCTTGTCAATGCAATGTTTCAGTGAGTATGGGCCCCTAGGCGTGAAAAATTGCCCTATACGGTATAGGCCCTTATCTAGCCACCAACGAAATGCCGTGATGTTCATACCCGGTGGGAATTTCGGATTGTTGAATGTATGGGAGAGCGGTTGAATGGGGGAGATCAGGGCCGGCAGAGTTTTCAAGGTATCCCAAAGTGTAAGAGACGCCGAGAGCATAGGGGCTAGGATAGGTGGTCTTACTTTAGAGGGGATCCACAGAAGGAAATCCAAAGTATACGTGGGTACCGCCTGTCTCTCCATTTGAACCCAGTCCGGTTTTTCATACCGTGAGTACACTATTGAAAGTTACGCTAGCCTCGCAGCCTGATAATAAGCCCAGAAATTCGGGACACCCAGTCCCCCTTGTTTACGCGGCTGAAATAGTATCTTGCGGTGCAGCCTGTGGCCCAATTTTCCCCAGATAAATTTTATTACTGTATTTTGGAATTTTTTCAGTTGATCCCTGAGTACCGGGATAGGCAATGCTCTAAAAAGATAAAATAGTCTCGGAAGCACGTTCATCTTGATCGAGTTGATTCTGCCCAGCCAAGAAAGATTATGGGAAGACCAGTCCGCCAGTTCCCTCCCCAAGGATTGATAGATTGCTGTGTAGTTCAGTTTATGGAGATGTTCTATTCTGGACGATAAGTTTATGCCTAAATATTTAATATGAGACTCACTCCACTGGAACTTGAAAGAAGATTGGAGAGGAAGGACTTCCCGGGAGTTGACCGAGACATTAAGAATGGAGGATTTGTCATAATTTACCTGTAGTCCCGAAACTTTCGCAAATTTTTCTAGTACTGAACAAATGTTTGGTAGGGTGGTTGTAGGGGATGAGACAAATAAAAGAAGATCGTCCGCAAACAGAGCACATTTGTGTTCAGAAGGCCCGCAAAAGACTCCTTTGATGTTGGGATCCGCACGGATAGCCAACGCCAAAGTTTCTATGGTGATTGCAAAAATCAGAGGTGAAAGAGGGCATCCTTGCCTTGTGCCTTTTGAGATTGGAAAAGGGTCTGAATAGAACCCCTGATACCTAACTTTAGCTGTGGGTGTGGAATATAGTGAGCGCATGATACCCATAAATTTACCACTAAATCCCCATCTGGTTAGGAGCGTGAAAAGGTATGACCATTCTACAGAATCAAACGCTTTCTGCAAGTCAACCGAAAGCAACAGTCCCTCCTGGCGCCTCAAACCATCCCACCCTGATTGGAGTACCGTGATAACATCCACTGCCCTTCTAATTTGGTCTGGACCCTGCCTACCTGGCATAAAGCCCACCTGGTCTTTATGAATATATGTAGTTACAAAAGAGGATAATCTATTAGCTAGGATTTTAGTTAGTATTTTCAAATCGTTATTTATCAGGGATATGGGTCTATAATTGCTAACCTCTCCAGGGTCTTTGTCGGGCTTGGGGATAACGGAGATGAAGGCCGAGTTACTGTCTCTGTCTAGTGGGTTGCCCGAGCGTATTTCGTTAAAATATCTGACTAAGTGGGGGGTTAACGATGGTTGGAAAGTTTTATAATATAGGTTAGGGAAGCCATCCGGGCCAGGTGCTGAATTCAATTTAAGCGATTTAATAACCTCTGTGACCTCAGACTCTGTAAAGGGCGCATCAAGCTCAGCTCTATGGTCAGAGGATAGAGTAGGAATATTGAGATCCGAGAGAAAATGGTCCAGTTCCGAATCAGCCCCTGCCTTATCTGAAGAATACAGGTGTCTGAAATAGTCTGCAAAGGCCGGCAGAATGCGTTTGGGGTTTTGAGACTTTTGACCCCCTGGAAGAGAGAACTTGGGGATATGGGTCGCACGAACTTGAGGTTTCAGTTTAGATGCCAACATGGACCCTATTTTATCTCTGTGGTGATAAAACTTGGCTCCCTGCCATCTCAGATACTTTTCCGCTGAGCTGGTGAGGGCAAGGTTAAGTGCAGCCCTGGCCTCATCCAACGTGTGTATGGGAACAGAGGAGGGTTTAGCCTTATGTTTAGTGAGCAGGGCAGAATAGTCACGTTCCAATTTATCAATAAGTGCCCATCTTTCCCGTTTAAGTTTTGAAGACATTCGGATCAAGGTGCCCCTAATGGTGGATTTAGGAGCCGCCCACAACATCTCCGAGGATGTGTCCCCGGTATCGTTGAGAAATGAAAGACTTTTTTAACAGTATGCAAGAACAAATGCTTTCTACTATGTTAGCAGTATGGTCTAACTTAGCTACAGCTATCAGAGAGGAACAGGTAGATCCTTCTTTAAAAGCAGGGACTTCTTATCAAGAAAACCCTCTCAGTATAGCAGGGCCTGCAGCCACTACAGCAGCTACACAAGGTCTTCCATCAGCACAGTTGGAAGATGAAGATATATTCCCAGAAGATAACTGCTCAAATTCCCCATCCTGTTCAGAGGATGGGGATCATAGGGACTCAGATACCTCTGAGGAGATAGTCTACAAAAAAACTGTTTGGATTATAAAATATGCAGTCTTCTTCAAGCTATATATGCTACAGAAGAGATTCCTGATTTACCTAAGGAGGTCTCAGCACAAGACAAACTCTACAAAGGGATAGGAAGAAACCCTTATACGTAGAGTTTTTCACATTCATCATTTTTCACATTCATCATTCCCTAAAGAGTCTAATCCTTCACCAATGGCAAGTGCCTGAAAACAGGTTAAGCAAAGGGGATTCTTGGAAAAGAGGATTTCCCTTTAAAGATGAGGATGCAAACAAATTCCTTAAAAGGCCAAAAATAGATGCCCCCCTAGCACAGGTCTCCAGAAAATCAGATCTTTCCTTTCTTGATGCAAGTAGTATCAAAGATACTATGAATAGGAAAGTAGAGACATTTCTGGGAAAAGCTTGGGATTCCAATGCTAAAGCAATGGGGACAGCCCTAGCAGCTTCCTGTGTCACTAGAAATGCTTTCTCCTGGGTCGAGAGATTAAATAAAAGTTTCACTAAACTAAAAACCCAGGATATCCAAGACGCCCTGTCATCAATTGCCAAGGCAGTAGCATATCTGGCAGACGCTGGGCTAGAATCAGTGGAAGCCACTGCCAAAACAGGGGCACTCATGAACTCGGCCAGAAGGGCCATTTGGCTTAAGGAATGGGAAGGAGACATCACGTCCAAGACCAAGCTCTGCGGTCTTCCATTCGAGGGATCTCTCTTGTTTGGTTCAGGACTTGATGAAGTCCTTTCTAGATCCTCAGAAAAAGGGGTTAAATTTCCCACAAGAACAGAACAAACTAATAAGAAGTTTTTTCGTGGCCCTAGGGATAATAAGCAGCAAAAGAGAAAAAATTGGAGCTTCCGAAGGGATAAGACAAGAAAAAACTTTCCTTCTTCCTCCACTGCAGCTGCTAGGGACAAAAAAATGACTTTTCTGTCATAATAGGGGTTGGACTGGATCTTTTTTTCCCAACAAGAAAAGTGACAATCTTCCCCTTTCTCCCTCAGCATCCTGCAAATAGACTACAATCCAAAAACTGCTCTTCTAGTCCCTCCAAAAACAACCCCTATACACACTCCCAAAAGAAAGGCAAGGGAAAAGCCCAGGATGCTTCCAGGAATTCTAAAACTAGGGAAGTTACTTGTAACTATTCCAGTACCAAAAACCCGGTATTTCCGAGTGTCTTGTTCCCACACCTTAGTGGCTTCAAGACCTACGGAAAAACATTACCGGATCAGGATTCAAAAGAATACAGGAAGCATCCCAGCCACTTCAGGGACTCAACCCCTTGCAAAAGAACTAAGGTCCTTCCAAATACACTTTTGGGCAAGAAGAATAAAATCCTTGCGCAAGGGACCCATCCTCCTTCCACAAGGCCAGAACTCTCTGAAGTGGGGGTCCAACCAAGTCAGCATTCAAAGCAAACTGGTTGGGCTGAGAGTTCAAAACAGACAGTTGCTACGCAAACCAGCCAATGTCTTCCCTCCTCTGGTGCCTATTCCAGAAATACTGCACAAACGGACCAGGTATCAGGGACGGAGTTTAATTCGGTCCATTCCCAGACCTCTCCAAAGAGCAGCATCCCTATCCCAAGAAGTAATGCCCATGGCTCGCCAGTGGCATCTACCAGTTCCCTCGGACCCTATGTCCCAGGGATTAAAAGAACATCAGTACCCAGAGTTCCTTCCAGTGACTCCCTGGATACTGAAAGAAAAATGCTTAAAGCAAAGGGATGCTCAGATAGATACACTCTTACTGAGTAGAAAAACAGTCACCAGAAAAATCTACACTAAAATATGGAAAAGATTCGGTACCTGGCGGAAACAAAATAATTTTGCTTCTACCTCTACTCCAATTATTTTGGAATTTTTGCAAGATGGAGTAGACAAGGGTGTGGCAGTTAACACCCTCAGGGTACAAATTACAGCTCTTTCCGTTTTTCTAGACTCCAGTTTGGCAAAAGATCCACAGGTTAAGAGATTTTTGTTAGTCAGGAGTAGGGTTACTCCCATTACTAAAGACAGGTTTTCTCCCTGGAACCTAAATAAGGTCTTAGAGGCATTATCTAAAGATCCTATTGAACCTATAAAAGAAATTTCTTTAAAGTTTCTATCCTTTAAAAATAACTTTTTTGTTAGCCATCACCACAGCTAGAAGAATAGGTGATTTACAGGTTCTGTCTATTAAAGAGCCTTTTATGTTGGTCTTCCCAGATAGGATAGTCCAAAAACCATATCCCTTATATTTACCTAAGGTAGCATCCTCTTTTCATAGGACGCAGGAGATAAATCTACCTTCCTTCTGTGATAAACCACAAAATGACAAGGAAAGAACATTCCATTGTATTGATGTGAGAATAGCTATTCTCACCTATCTAGAAAGAACAAAAGCTTTCAGGAGATAAAACCATCTACTGGTCCTTCATTCTGGGCCTAGGAAAGGTTTGCAGGCTTCAAAACCTTCACTAGCAAGGTGGATTAGCCAAGCAATTACCACTGCTTATTAATTATCAGGTCTTCCTGCTCCAACCAAGATAAAAGCGCACTCAACAAGAGCCGTCGCCACATCCTGGGCTGAGAAGGCAGGAGCCTCATGGGAAAAAATCTGCACTGCAGCCACCTGGTCTAGTCATGACACCTTCCTGAAGCATTACCGTATTGAAATACTGTCTCAACAAGACCTAGCCTTTGGCCAAAAAGTCTTGCAGGCAGTGGTCCCACCCTAAGGTAGGCAGGTCTCTATTATCCTCTCACTGTTGGGCCGTCCTGGAAAAGTGAGGAGAGAAAACCTACGGTTAGTTCACCGGTAACAATCTTTTCTTACGAGCCTTTCCAGGACAGCCCGCCTACCCACCCTATTTAAAGGGGTGCATGATGTTATGCATGAGTGTAGGTGATAAATGCCTATAATATTGTCTGAACATTTTCCTCAAAAAATGTAGGTTGTTGGAAGTTACTCTATTACAACTGGGGCTAGAGGGGAAGGTGGGGCCTTTTAAATGTGCTTAATTGATTGTGTTTCCTGTAGGGAGGAGCCTATCATCTCTCACTGTTGGGCCGTCCTGGAAAGGCTCGTAAGAAAAGACCGTTACTGGTGAACTAACGGTAGGTTTTTTTTATAACCCTTTTTATAGAATTATGACTTCTGTTTTTTTTCTGCACAGGTGGATTGATGAACCATTTTTTGGTCATGCTTGTCTTGTTACAACAATACAACAAAGTTACATGAGAAGCAAGCCATATGGATGTTATAAGTGACTGAAAGTCTTTATTGCAGTTCACTGGAAGATTCACACAGGACACAAGACCTATCCGTGTTCTAAATGTCATGAATGTTTTGAATGCTCTTCAACATTGATCCAACCTCAGAGGACAACAAACGAGAAGTAATTTTAGTGCTCTGGAAGTGACAATGTCTTTACTGTAAAGTCCAACCCATGTATATATGAGAAGTCATTTCAGAAGATATTTCTTGTTTGGAATGTGATAAAGGTTTTACAATGGAGGCAAAAGGTATCGCACACCAGAAGGTTCACACTGGAGAGAAATCATATCAGTGTTCTGAATGTGATAAAACTTTTACATTGAAGTCAAATCTTATCATACACCAGAGGATTCACACTGGAGAAAAGCTGTATCAGTGTTCTGAATGTGGCAAAGCTTTTACACATAAGTCAAATTGTATCAGACACCAGAGGGTTCACACTGGAGAGAAGTCATATCAGTGTTCTGAATGTGGCAAAGCTTTTATAACCAAGAAAGAGCTCATCACACACCAGAGGATTCACACTGGAGAGAAGTCATATCAGTGTTCTGAATGTGGCAAAGCTTTTATAACCAAGAAAGAGCTTATCAGACACCAGAGGATTCACACTGGAGAGAAGCCATATCAGTGTTCTGAATGTGGCAAAGCTTTTATACAGAAGTCATATCTTATCACACACCAGAGGGTTCACACTGGAGAAAAGCCATATCAGTGTTCTGAATGTGGCAAAGCTTTTATAACCAAGAAAGAGCTCATCGCACACCAGATGATTCACACTGGAGAGAAGCCATATCAGTGTTCTGAATGTGGCAAAGCTTTTATAACCAAGAAAGAGCTTATTAGACACCAGAGGATTCACACTGGAGAGAAGCCATATCAGTGTTCTGAATGTGGCAAAGCTTTTATAACCAAGAAAGAGCTTATCAGACACCAGAGGATTCACACTGGAGAGAAGCCATATCAGTGTTCTGAATGTGGCAAAGCTTTTATACAGAAGTCACATCTTATCAGTCACCAGAGGATTCACACTGGAGAAAAGCCATATCAGTGTTCTGAATGTGGCAAAGCTTTTATAACCAAGAAAGAGCTCATCGCACACCAGAGGATTCACACTGGAGAGAAGTCATATCAGTGTTCTGAATGTGGCAAAGCTTTTACACAGAAGTCACATCTTATCAGACACCAGATGATTCACACTGGAGAGAAGTCATATCAGTGTTCTGAATGTGGCAAAGCTTTTACACAGAAGTCACAACTTATCAGTCACAAGAGGATTCACACTGGAGAGAAGCCATATCAGTGTTCTGAATGTGGCAAAGCTTATACAGTGAAGTCACATCTTATCAGACACCAGAGAGTTCACACTGGAGAGAAATCATATCAGTGTTCTGAATGTGGCAAAGCTTTTACAGTGAAGTCACATCTTATCACACACCAGAGGGTTCACACTGGAAGGAAGCCATTTTAATGCTTTGAATGTGACAAAGATTATACAGTAAATGCTGTGCTAATGTATCACCAGAGGATTCATAAGCTTCAGCTGCCGAAAGGAAACTCTGGAAGAAGGAGGAATAATAAAGGATTTGCGGGTGTCCCATTAGTTTCACAGCCCCAATGTCATCCCACAAGCTAGGGAAGACGTGAAAAGATAAAATGTGACTTTAGAAAAAAAATGAACTAAAATCTGTGAGCAAACTGGAATGTAATGATTGGATGCACTAAATGTAGTGCTTATGTCCATCAGACACACACCTAGAAGGCCTGTAAATATTATACCTTTTTCTTTATTTTTTTTTTTCAGATAAGTATCAGTGACTGAACTGTTTTCCTCATGATTCTCATCTTTTTATTTTTTTGTTTATGGAGCTTTGACTGAACATGTAATTCATTTTCATCATTCACTAACTGAGCCGTGTTCCCAAGGGTTTTCTTCCTTGCCTGAGTGAATACATGACCAACACTGCCTCAGTACCAGAGACTAGGATGGATCTTGCCAAGCCTCTTAAGCCTCAGTGGGAGAGTCCCTTCCAGGTTCTTCTGACTGTTGATACACCATAATCCAAGCTTTGGGGCTCCAGCTATGCTCACCTTATCCAAACTTCCTCTCCCATGATCAATGCCTCCTTTCCATGTTTCATCTCCTCTCATGGATGACAGCTTTGCAGGCAGGTCTGTGGTTGGGACACCAGCCAGGGAGAAGTCTCTGTTCAGTAAGAAAGTAACTTTCTAAGCTACTGTAGGCCTTCAACACTGACTTTCTGCTGTTTATGGGATGCATTTAACAGAACCATTTAATTTCAGCTGGCTACTTTGTGTTACATTTGGTTCCACTGAAAGTCTCAGGGATTCCATCTGGTGAAGAAAGAATGTCCTTGATATCTTCTTCCTCTGTCCAGCTATTATTCATCTCCATAGACTATTCACACAGCACAACTGCAAGAGATCTGAGCTTACCAAGTGTGAAGTGTGTGGTCACATTCTTATCACTTTTGAGGACTGACATTCCTCCAGTTGGAGTTCACTTTAACCTTTTTGCTGCCTGACCCCTTTTTTTCAGTTTTTGCACACGTTTAAAAATCATTTTAGCCTTGAAAATTATGTAAAACCCTCAAATATTATATATTTTCTGAAAGCTCCCTAGAGAATAAAATAGTGGTAGTTCAAATTTATGTCACCCGATATTACCTTAAAGGTATAGGAAACATAAAATTAAAGTAAAAAAAAAAAAAAAAACAATGTGAACATTAGGGTGAACATATACAATAAATCACCCACATTTTGGTAAAATATAAAAGAGGTTGCGCTGAGTAAATGGATGCCAAATTTGCCAAACCTTAAATTTGTGTGTGCCTGTGAAATGGCAACAAACTTCAGTCCCCTATATTTTCTATAGGCAATGCTTAAAAAGCCCCTCCCCCCTATATGTATCAGTTTAGTGTTATGGAGGAGGTCTGGTGCTAGAATTATAGCTTTCACTCCCGTGTGCATGGCAACATGTGAATCGCAATCAACTTTTTCACTTGTAGGTGCCCCTGACACATGCGCTTACGTTTCTACGAGCATATATGTGGAGGTGGAGGGCCTCAAAATTTCTTCGGGGGGGGGGGGGAATTTTATGTGCTTTGGTGTAAACTATTTTTTTGCAAAAAAATAAAAATATTAGTTTTACTTCCCTTTCATCACATAGGGGACAAAAAATCCCCCAATGTGATGGGTTTTTTTTAACCTCTTCTGGACCGGAAGATTTTCCCCCTTAATGACCAGGCCATATTTTGCGATTCGGAACAGCATTACTTTAATGGACAATTGCGCTGTCGTGCGATGCTGTACCGAAATAAAATGTCCTTTTGTTCCCACAAATAGAGCTTCTTTTGGTGGTATTTCATCATCTGTGCGATTTTTATTTTTTGCGCTATAAACAAAAAAAAGAGCAACAATTCTGAATAAAAAAAAACAATATTTTTCACACTTTCTGCTATATAACATTCTCAAAAAAACAAAAACAAATGTAAAAATTGAATTTTTTTAACATTTTAGGCCAATTTGTTTTCTGCTACATATTTTTGCTAAAAAAAAATCACAATAAGCGTATTTTGATAGGTTTGCGCAAACCAATCATGTCTACTAACTACGGGAAAGATTTCCATCTTTTTTTTTTTTTTACTAGTAATGGCGGTGATCTGCGATTTATAGCGGGACTGCCACATTGTGGCATACCGGACCCCTAACTGACATTTTTGACACTTTTGGGGGGACCAGTGACCTTACTACAGTAACCAGTGCTAAAAATATACACTGTTACTGTAATAATGAAGGAGTTAACATTGTGGGTGATCAAGGGGTTAAATGTGAGCCTAGGGGAGTGATTCTAACTGTGGGGGGGTGTGGCTTGTAAAATCATCTTGGAGACCTGTGATCCTATATAGAAGGATCGCAGGGGCTCTATGTTTTCCTACATAACCGCACCCAACACTGGCGTTTCGTATATATGTACACAGGAACTGGGGGGTGTATCAAATGGTGGATAACAACAAAATTTATAATTCAGGTATACTAGATAGCCACTGACATATCTCGTGAATATTTAGAATGAAAGCAGGCACCAAGAGCAGTTTTGATAGAAAAGCATAAAACAAAACTTTACTGGACATCATAATACATAAAGCTTCCTTACACATCTTAAAAATTACTGTAAACATCACACAAAATACTTAGACATAAAAACCCTTTTCCCAAAAATATGAAATTATACTTAGCTCTGGTAGTTGTAACAGCTTCCAATGGATGTCTGCAACAAAAGACAAAGGTCTTGGCCGCATGTTTCTCCAAACAGCCAAAATGAACAAAAGCCAGCAAAGCTACATCATGGATGTTTTCTCAGTGTGACTCTCCAAGGAGTGAGGGTGATCGAAAAGAGGCTTTCTCATGCAAATTAACCCTTTTTTATAGTACTGTGCACAAGAAACCGCCCACAGGATGTGGTCATACCTCTTGTCCACTCACAGGTCATTTTGAGTGAGGTCATCCACACATGGCTGCAACTCCCCCCCCCACAAGCACATGGTTCATTAAATATGCGGCAGCCATTTTAGAACCACCTGTAGGTGAGAGATTATTATTATTACACATGTATTGGGAACATTTGTAAAAAATCCACAACTGATATAGGGGGTTACATTTTTTTTGTGTTTTTTTTTATTTACAATGTGATACTTTAAGTTTGTTTTAACTTTTCCCTCAACTTTATTTCTATCACATAGGGGGTTGATAGTCCCTCATGTGATAGCATATTGCTGGTCACAGGTCCTCTTTAAAGAGACATTAGACCCCTAATGTCACCTCTGTACCCCAAAAAAAGATGGTCAAGCACAGATTTGAGTGAAAGGGTTACACTAATGTACATCTGCCAGATCTGTATCTGAGGAGACCATAAAAGCAGAATTAGAAAGAAATGTGAGCATGGCTTCAGTCAGGCGATGGTCCTGGTGGTCATGGTCTTGTTCTCCTTCAGGTCCTCTAACCTTGTAGATGGTGACATGGACTTGTTGTGTGGGAATGAGCAGGAGGGGCTCGGGGTTATCTTGTACCCAATGAGCTTGTTATGGATAAAAGATGAAAGTGTCTTTTTGGGAATTTACAGGGATTTAGATGTTTAGAGGGCTACATAAGTGGGCGGGGCTGGTATTAATGAGGGGTGTGTCATATGATAATCAGTTTCTTAACATAGATGATATAAATGGTATAAATAGATCCTTGAAATGTAAACAATCTATCTCTTTTCTTCTGTTGGTAAAGTGTCACATATATATGCTTAATAAAGTTGGATGATATTTTCACCTCACAATACTGTGGTCTGGGTTCTTCTACAACACATCCACCCAAAAATGTAATCTTCCAGTTATAGGAGTCTGGTGGAATGGGTGACAAGCTGATTGTATCTCTTGTATTGAAATCTGTCCTACAGATCACCTTTCAGAGGACAGGGATGAGGTCGAGGGAAACCACCCCCCATATATTATGGGCCTGGCACACAGTACCATTCACATACAGTATGGTTATGGGAAGGATCCTTCTTCTACCAATCATGATGGAGGATTTGGCTATTCTAATGATCAGGGCCGCACCCCTCAGTAGAGACAGGGTCTATCCCATGACTATAGGCAGAGACCCTCTAATAAGCAATGGCAGTGTCCTTCTTCATCTCATGGCCAGCACCAGAATTATGATGCAGACCATTGGGGCAATGGGCAATCTGATTTGGACTACCAATATAATATCCCTGTGCAGAATAATGTTTTCCCACTTGAGGATATAGAGGGAGCTAGGGACAACTACGGGCAAGGTCCGTATAGGCCTAATTATTCTGAAAATACAGGCCCTAGCAACAGTTCCAATTACATCAATAACGATATTGAAGATAGGCATCCTACTAGCCACGGTACAGAACAACAAAGATACCCTGGGCGGGGTTTTCCCACATCCAGTGAGGACATCAAGTGCCCGGGCCGAGCAAAGAGAGGGACTAGAGGGGGGAGGAGAATACAATCTAAAAAGAAAAAAGACATAACCGCTGTTGGTATTTTCAATCTGAGCCGAACGGTTTTAAGTGACTCTGAAAAACGTATTCTTGATAAAGGTTTGAAGATCACCCCCCCCCCCCCCCCCCAAAATGTTTGAAAAAATTTCAAACTTATATGGATGTGCACAAATTTGTGCGGAAATTAAATATTAAATGCTATATGATTAGTAATCCAGTTAAAGAGAATCAATTAATTACTACTGAATTTCAACATTCTGGTTTGGCAAATGCGTCTCTTTTTAACCCCCCTGGGATCTTTGGCTCCATCTCTTAGGGTATTTCGAGATGTGGTCCTTAGGGACCTGGATGGATTGAACATCCGTAAAAATAGGATGAGTAATGATTTACAGGTTGGGTTGGATTCTCTATGCAATAATAAAGATTTAGTCATTAGGCCAGCAGACAAAGGGGGTGGGGGGTTGTGATTTTGGACAGGCGTGATTACATGGCTGAGATGCACTGAATAATTGGTGATAGACAAACCTATACCCCACTTTTAAAGAATCCAATCTCTCAATACAAAAAAAAGAACTGGAAACTATCATCCCTAAAGGTTTTCATCTAAACTTTCGAAATAAAAAAGAGCCTTTTTGGTGCCTAGATGTCTCCCTAAGATACATAAGAGTCTCACCCCCCCCCCCCCGGGTCGCCCCATAGTCAGTGGCATTGACTCTGTGATGTCCCGGGTGGGGAAATATATTGACTCTTATTTACAGTCACTAGTTCAAAAAATGCCCTTTTATATTAAAGACACCAGGCATGTTATCAATTTACTGTCAGGATGTACACCTAAAGAAGGTTTGTGGTTAGTAACAGCAGATGTTACTTCATTGTATAACATCATCCCTCATAATTTGGGTCTAGGGGCTGTTAAGTTATATTTGGACAGGAACTCTAACATACCAGATTTACACGTGTCCTTCATCATGGAACTTCTGAAATTCGCAACAACACATAACTACTTTTGGCTTGATGACCATTATTATCGTCAGGACAAAGGAGTAGCCATGGGGGCAAAGTATGCCCCTAGTTTGGCAAACCTCTTCATGGCTCTGTGTGGGGTGGGATGTAGTCTATGCTCAGCATAGACATCAGGTACTGTTAAGAGCAAGGTATATAGACTATGTCCTCCTCCTGTGGGATGGTACCAATTCCGATTTTGGTTTCATTCATGGAACATTTAAATTTAAACAATAGGGGTATTTATCTGAATTATGAGGCGAGTCAAAAAAGTATAAATTTCCTCGACCTCACTATTTCTGTCCAGGGGTGATAGTTTCATCACCACTACTTACTTTAAACCCACTGACAGAAATTTGTACATCCCTACTGATAGTTGTCATTATAGCTCATGGTTACAGTCTTTGCCTAAAGGCCAATTTATGAGACCTAAATGGAGTTGTACAGATACAAATGCTTTCCTATCTGAGGCTCAAATCCTTACAGTAAGATTTTTAAAGAAAGGTTATGATGCCACATTTCTTCGTGACACCTTGGATGAAGTTAATCATGTTGATAGAGTGGATCTTTTAAAGGTTAAACCCTCGGTTGAGAAGGCTGAAACTTCTTCAGTAATGTAATTTGTCACCACCTTTTCTACCCAGCATAGAGGGATCAAACACCTTACCCAACAGCATTGGCATATTTTGGGGAGCGATAGGGTTTTGGGCACTGTTTTACCTGAGAAATCCAGAGTAGTAGTTAGGGGAACATCCACACTTTGAGATAGTTTGGCCCTAATGTCTTGGATCCCCCTACTGAAAAATTTAGCTTTTTTTCAAAATCTTATGGGGTATTACCAATGTAGGAAATGCAAAATTTGTTCAATAAAAAATGCAGACAGAGGAGAACCAATGAGTTTGCCTCTACTAGTACCGGCAACTCTTATAAAATTAAACCCTTTATTACATGCTCCAGTACAGGAGTAGTGTATCTATTACAATGTTCTTGTGGATTGCAATATATAGGGAGGACCAAACACTCTCTACAGTTCAGGTTAAATGAACATATTACTAATAGGGATGATCGAACGGTTCGGGTCGCCCAAAAAACGCCTGTAACCACACACCTGGGCATTTTTGTTGCAGGCATTTTTTGGGCATCTTTGGAGACAGAAAGGGGTAGGAGAAGAAAAGCAGCGCCACCTCAGTGTAGATTAAAAGGTTATTTATTACATAAAAACAACGTAGTAACTCACACAGAGGAAATCGTTGATCAGCAAATGGTAATAGTTCTTCTGCAACACTGCAGGGATGTTCGGGAAGTACACTGTGGCGGCCGTGGTCCTGGCTGTGCCGGTGGAGTCCGACACTTCCTGTGGTTCTGGCAGCGTTCAGTATCCTGGCTTACATCCAATAGTGGCAGGGGGGTGCTCGCGCTCGGAGCATGCGTGCTCCTTCCTCAGGCGATGCTGATTTGTGTGACAGACTGGGAGTTTTATAGCTGAGGAACTCAGGGGGCGGGAGCTTGTTGCTGTGGAGATGCGATATATACAATGAGTCATCAGGTCAGAACAGGAAGTCATATGACAGAAAGTCTCCGGGGTGGGGGCCTGTTGCTGTGGAGATGCGGTATATACAATGAGTAATCTGGCCAAAAAAGGAAGTCATGTGACGGAGAGTCTCCGGGGGTGGGGGCCTGTTGCTGTGGAGATGTGGTGTATACAATCAGTTGTAAAAAAAAAAAAAAAAACATAATAATAAAAATGAAAATAAAAATAGAAATAATAAAAATAAAAATAGAGGTAAAGAAAAAAAAAATATTATGAAAAAACTGATAATATTTAACCTAGAAAAAATAATAAGAAATAATGCATATATACTACTATGTATAGGCAGGTAAAGATGGGAATGAGATAAGTCCATGACGGAGAGGGGCTTCTCATAGTTCATTGAGATGAGGGTGGTAGTATTTAAAGGTAGAGGAAAAAGCAGAATATGAAGTATTCTGGAGGAATAATGCAGGATATGAAGTATTGCTATATTTAGGATAATCAGTAGTAGTTTTAAAGTAGTGGGTTCACCTCAATTTCTTAGTTTAAGCCCCCCCGGTGTCAGGGAGTCCAGGCAATATATCCAATAGGATTCTCGAGCACACAGGCGTTTAAACCTTTCTGCTGGAGGAAGATTTTTCGGTATGGATTCAATAATCCACACTTTTAGGTCCGCTGAAGATTGGTGGTGGTGCTGCAGGAAGTGTTTGGGGACGCTGCGTTTGTCGTTGCCAGCTTCAACAAACCTTCTGTGTTCCCCAAATCTTTTGCGTAGAGTGTGGATGGTGCGGCCTACGTAAAGTAGGCCGCATGAACATGACATACAGTATATTACGAACTCCGTGGAACAGTTGAAAAAATCTGGAATGGTATATTTTTGTCCTTTTGTAGAAAATTCTTTTAGGCCGTGTGTAACATGCTTGCAGGTGAGACATAATTTTTTGCGGCATTGGAACATGCCTTTGATGTTTAGAAAGGTTAGGGGTGCACTTGGTGTAGTGGGAGATTTTTGGATTTTACTTGGAGCGATATTGTTCTTTAGATTCCGAGCTCTTCTGTATGACACCAAAGGGCGGTCAGGGATACTGGCTTTTAAATGTGGATCGGCTTGGAGAATGGGCCAATGTTTCTTGAGAATGTGTTCCATTTGTTTGTACCGGTTATGAAATTTGGTGGTGAATCTAAGTGGTTGTGTATGTGGATGGAGGAGGTTTCCTTATTTTGTGTTGTTTCTTTGGAGACAGGCATAACATCTGAACTTCTGTATAGGGATATATATACACACACACATATATGTATATATACACATACACACATATAGATGTGAAAGTAGCAGAACCCTATGCCTGCCCTAATGAAATTATTTGCAGGCATATACCCCTGTATGTTGTGGTCTTTAACCACTTGCCTACTGTGCACTTAAACCCCCTTCCCATCCAGGCCAATTTTCAGCTTTCAGCGCTGTCACACTTTGAATGACAATTGCGCGGTCATGCTACACTGTACCCATATGAAATTTTTATCATTTGTTTCACACAAATAGAGCTTTCTTTTGGTGGTATTTAATCATCTCTGGGTTTTTTATGTTTTACAAAAAAAAAGAATAAAGACAGAAAATTTTGAAAAAAAAAAGTTTTTCTTATTTTCTGCGAGTAAATTTTGAAAATAAATTTTTCTCCTTCACTGATGTGCGCTGATGAGGCGGCACTGATGGGCACTGATAGGCTGTACTGATGGGCACTGATGAGGTGGCACTTATGGGCACTGATGAGGTGGCACTTATGGGCACTGATGAGGAGGTACTAATATGCCGCACTGATGAGCACTGATAGGCGGCATTGATAGGTGGCACTGATAGGCGGCACTGATGAGCACTGATAGGTGGCACTGATGAGCACTGATAGGCGGCACTGCTGGGCACTGAGAGGTGGCACTGCTGGGCACTGAGAGTTGACACTGCTGGGCACTGAGAGGTGGCACTGAGAGGTGGCACTGCTGGGCACTGAGAGACGGCACTGATGGGCGGCACTGATGGGCACTGATAGGCGGCACTGATGGGCACTGGCGGATGGCACTGGACACTGACCGGTGGCACTGATGAGCGGCACTGATGGGCAGCACCATCAGTGTCCACACTCAGTGCCCATAGTGCTGCCAGTCAGTGCTCATCAGTGCCTATATGAGCAGGCACTGATGGGCACTGACTGGCAGCACTATGGGCACTGATTGTGGGCATTGATGGGGGGCACTGATGGCGGGCACTGTGGGCACTGATGGGGGTGCAATTTGTGTATGTTTTTACCTTTAGTAATCAGGGCACTGGTGATCAGTGCCCTGATTACATTCCTGTGTGTCCCCGGCGGCTAACGGCTCCCCCTCCTTCCTCACACTGCAGGCTCCGTGTGAGGAAGGAGCGCCGGCGATGAGAGATGATCTCATATGTTTACATATGAGATCCTCTCTCATTGGACGGCCCGATCACGTGGTGAATGGCCGCTGTGATTGGCCTTTCACCACGATCTGTGATCGGCCGTGTCCAAGGGACACAGCCGACACAGATTTTCCCCGTTGCGCGCTCGCGGGAGCGCGCGGGGGGCGTGTCACTGGGAGGCCGTATAAAGACGGCCTCCCGAAAATTCAAGTCCGCGCTACAGCCTATATACGGCTGCAGCGCGGATGGGGGGTGGTTAAGGTGCCCATCTAATAGTTTTTTGAAACTATTGATGCTTCCTGCTGATACGATTGCTTGTTGAAGAGAATTCCACATCCTTACCGCTCTGACAGTAAAGCACCCCCTACGTATTTTAAGTTTAAACAATTTTTCCTCTAGTTTTAGTGAGTGGCCACGTGTCTTATTGTATTCCCTTACTCTGAAAAGTATGTTCTTTATGCTAGGGTTGCCAGTACAGTATTTGTACATTGATATCATATCCCCCCTCAATCGTCTCTTCTCCAGAGAGAATAGGTTCAGTGCTTGTAGTCTTTCCTCATAGCTGATGTCCTCCATTCCCCTAATTTTTTTTTGTTGCCCTTCTCTGGACTCTCTCCAGTTCCAGCACATCCTTCCTGAGGATCGGTGCCCAGAACTGGGCAGCATACTCCAGATGTGGCCGGACCAGAGTCTTGTAGAGTGGGAGAATAATCTCTTTATTTCTGGAGTGAATCCCCTTTTTTATACATCCCAGTATTCTGTTGGCTTTGCTTGCAGCAGTTTGGCATTGCATGCCACTGCCATGCCTGTTGTCTACCAATAACCCCAGGTCCTTTTCCATCCTAGACTCACCCAGAGGTTCCCCCCCCAGTGGGTAGCTAGCTTTCGTTTTTCTGACGCCTAGGTGCATTTCTTTACATTTTTCAACATTAAACCTCATCTGCCATGTAGTTGCCCACCCCATTATTTTGTTCAGATCCGCTTGTAAGTTTTCCACATCTTGCATAGAAGATATTGGCATGCTTAGTTTAGTATCATCCGCAAATATGGAGATTGTACTAGATATCCCCTCCTCTAGATCATTTATGAATAAATTAAACAAGACAATCCATTACAGCCGTGAGCAAGTTTAAATGACATTTTGTCCTTTAGAAATGTCAGTATTGCTGCAGCAGGCTTTATACATCATACAGATGCCCCACTTTGCAGGCACATTAAGGGGACCCCCCGGCACTATATTTAAAGGAATTTTTTATTTTTATTGTTTCACTTTAAGCATTATTAAAATCACTGCTCCTGTAAAAACAATTTTGCATTAATACATGTTCCCCAGGGCAGTACCCGGGCCCCCATACACTTTTTATGGCAATAACTTGCTTATTAGCCTTTAAAATGAGGACTTTAGATTTTTTTTTATGTTCGTGTCCCATACACTTTTATAGAGTTTGCATGTTTGCAAGATTTTTTACCTGTTGGAGATGTTCTGGTGTGAACCGAACAGGGGGGTGTAGAGCCCATCACTAGTCATGACATTAAATGTGTTATTTATGTCCCTAGAACACCTGACGGTGCTACCTGCATGTTGGGCCTCTATATGTGGCTAGGCTGTGAACAAGTCTCACACGTGTGGTATCGCCATACTCAGGAAGAGTAGCAGAATGTGTTTTGGGGTATAGTTGCAAGTATGCAAATGCTGTGTGAGAGAAGTAACCTGTTAACATGACAATTTTGTTTTAAAAAAATCTTCATTTTGCAAAGAATTGTGAGAAAAAAACTTCAAAAAACTTACCTTGCATCTTACTTAATACCTTGGAATTTTTAATTTCCAAAAAGAGTTTTTTTTTTTTTTTTGGGGGGGGGGTTGTATTTTCCTGGCTTGTTAGTTTCTTAAGAAATGTGATAGACCTTCCTTACATCAGGAGTGATCAATGATTGGCACCATTGCTTGTAGACTCTATAACTTTCACAAAGACCAAATAATATACATTTATTTGGGTTATTTTTACTAAAGATATGTAGCAGTATATATATTGGCCAAATTTTATGTAGAAAAATTACTAATTTGCAAAATTTTATGACAGAAACAAAGAAAAAATGCGTTTTTGTTTTTTCACAAAATTTTTGGTCTTTTGTTATTTCTAACACAAAAAAAAAATAAAAAAACCCCAGTAGTGATTAATTACCACTAAAAGAAATCTATATTTGTGTAGAAAAGAAGGACATACATTTTATATGGGTACAGTGTTGCATGAGTAATTGTCATTCAAAGTATGAGAGCGCTGAAAACTAGTCTCAGCAGGAAGGGGGTGAAAGTGCCTGGTATTGAAGTGGTTAATGCAGTCAGTGTAGTGCTGTGATTCTTGTGTAACAGTGTAGTGGGGCCACTGAAGTGTTGGTGTGATCCCATTTTTCATTGATATTTTTTTTTTGCAGCATCAGGTTCTGTTGCTGCAAAAAAGCAACGTGTTTCTGAGGCTTCGTTAGGTCAAAGGAGGAACGGTGGAGAAGGCGGCCGGCTGACCGATGCCTTTAAACAATTGTTTAGTCCTCAGCGCCCAGGGCTGTTAGGTTTAAGCAACTATCGGCAGCATCTTCATCATATGGAGCAGGATTATCTAGGGTGGGGGAATTGAATTACAATTCACCGAGGTCAGGTCAGTAAAATTTTCTTCTAGCAGAGGTCCGAATATCATGTCTGTACCATTGTGCATTTTCACGTGCTCCAAACGGCATGTTACTTCAGCACCATGCGACTTGGTGCAGCGCAATTTTTTAAAAATAGGTAAAGGACTTCTTTCTGTGTTTCCTGCGGGTAGTGCAGCCCATGACGTGTGCACCTAATGCACATGCACAGGTTGAAGGGGGCTTCCAGATTCTGATAAGCCACCCACCCGCAGACCCCCCACAACCACAGCCCAGGGTTGTCGGGAAGAGGCCCTTGTCCCCATCAACATGGGGACAGAGTGCTTTGGGGTGGGGGGGTTCAGAGCCCCCCCCGCCCCAAAGCACCCAACCCCCATGTTAAGGGGCACGTGCCCTGGTATGGTTCACGAGGGGCGGGCTGCTCGCTTGTCCCCGCCCCTTTCCTGACCTGCCAGACTGCGTGCTCGGATAAGGGTCTTGCATGGGTTTTTGGGGGGCACCACGCTGTTTTTTCTCTTTTAATTTCACCGGTTCCCATTAAAACCCATACCAGACCTGAAGGACCTGGTATGGACTGGGGGGGACTCCGGGACTCCACGCCATTTTTTCCATTGTTTCTACATCTGTATTGCCGGGAGTCGACAATAGATTACAGCCACGAGCAAGTTTAAATGACATTTTCTGCTTTAGAAATGTCAATATTGCTGCAGCAGGCTCCATACATTGTACAGATGCCCCACTTTACAGGCACATTAAGGGGACCCTCCAGGCACAATACTTAAAGGATTTTTTCATTTTTATTGTTTCATTTTAAGCGTCATTAAAATCACTGCTCCTGTAATAATGATTGTTTAAAAAACATTTTTTTGCATTGATACATGTCCCCCAGGGCAGTACCCAGACCCCTATACACTTTTCATGGCAATAAATTGCATATAAGCCTTTCAAATAAGAACTTTTCATTTTCCATGTTCGTGTTCCATAGACTTTAATAGAGTTTTCATGTTTGCTGGAACTTTTTCCCTGTTCGAGATGTTTTGGTGCGAACCGAACCCGGGGGGTGTTCGGCCCATTGCTACTTCTATATGTTCCTGGAACTCCTTTCTACAAATCTCAGATACAATTGATTCCTGAGCATCGTCCTGTATAAAGGAGAAGTATGATAAACAAATAATAAAAAAAAAAAAAAAATATATATATATATATATATATATATATATATATATATATATATATATATTTAGCTCCTTCGGTGTAAGGCCTGCAGCTGTCCCATGTTAGCTCTAAGCCTGAGATCACATGACCTCTGATTACTTAGTTCCTGGTCTGTTCCTCCGGGGCTCACTGGAGTTCTGGATTGTGGAGGGGGCAGGTGCATCTGGCTCTGACTCTCAGCTGCACACTGAGAGGTGGAGTCAGCTGTCAATCAGGTAGATCTGGCCATACTTCTCTCCTAAGTTCACCCTACGTTGTGCACTCCCTTGCTTCTGTTACCCCGTGGCAAAACAGGAATGAAATAGGACTGTTTAATTATGAGGGATTTATACATAGCTCATGTATACCACAGTGCTGCACAAAAAACAACTCAACAATCGACATCAGTCTCTGCAACAGAAGAGCTTACACTCTAATGTCTCAAACATACCTCACAGTATAACAGTATCCCCTGTACTGTACAGGGGAGAGGCCACTACTGGAGGTACGGCCATACAGGGAAACATCTTGCGCTAGGGTGCTCTGGGACCAGATATTGCTGGTCCATATTGTGAGGTCGATTACTGTAGGTCCTTTGGAAGGACTTGACCCATTACAACTATAATATTAGGTCACATACACATGCCCTGTATCTGTGTGGAGGTAGTCTCCCCCTATGGATGCCGCATTTACTGGTTGGTCTTGGTAATCCCACTATATGACCATTTGTATTATCCGTATATTCCATCTGGGCTGTTATATGTTGTCTAATAATCCAGACCGTTCTATATATGGTCTGTAATCTATCACTGTGACTGCCTCTGCTTCATATGGTCCCGATGCCTGCCCCAGGAAACGTTATGCCCTGTTCAAGATTTTATGGGAATAATTGTCTTGAAGGTCTCTTTGGCCCTGAAGAAGCCTCTGGTGAAACGCGTCGGCTCTTTGAGGACCTACAGACTATGCCCTATAGAGACATTATTGTTGCCAATTTTGTATCAATGTTTCCTGAGGGAACATGTGTTTTTATATGTACATGTATGCATACGTAATCGTTCTTTTTTATCTTTATGATTTAATAAATATGTTTTCATAAAAATTCTACTTTGTTTTATTTGTGATCACCCTTCCTTGACTGGCCTCCAAAATCCCACTTTCCTTATTTTTTGCTTTGGTTGTTGTCCATAATTGGGATGCTGGCCATCTTTTTCACAGATATTTGTTGATAAGTGATCACATGACCTCTGACCACTCAGTTCCTGGTCTGTTCCTCCGGGGCTCATTGGAGTGCCAGATTGTAGAGGGGGCAGGTGCATCTGGATCTGACTCTCAGCCGCACGCTGAGAGGTGGAGTCAGCTGTCAATCAGGCAACCAGGTAGATCTGGCCATACTTCTCTCTTAAAGCGGAGTTCCGGCCTCGGGGGTCAAATTTAGATAAAAACACCCCCGGGACAGTCAGGGCTAGTACATTCCACAATGGATAGCCTCTGAACTGTCCCGGGTCGCACTTACCTGTAAGAAGAAATACTTACCTTGAAAAGTTATTTTTCAGCGCTGCCATCTCAGGTGTGGGCAGCTGAAGCCAGCGCGTCCTCTTCTGCTGCCTCTTCGGTGACGTCGGAGTCCCACGATGCACTGCACCGGCCCCGCTCATCACTTCCGGTTCAGGCGCGGCATCCCTGCACAGCTTCTGAGCATGCCCAGAAGCTGTTTAGCAGGGAATGCTGTGCCTGCACCGGAAGTGACGAGCGGGGCCGGTGCAGGCGCATTGACTCCTGGGAGCGATGATGTTCAGCTCCCAGGAGTCATCGCAATCCGGAAGAGACGGCGCGGGTCGCGGCCGCAGAGGGAGGAAGTGGAAGGAAGGTGAGTATATTTTCTTCAATATCAAGGTAAGTGACCAAAAAAAAAAAAAATTGGGAGCTTCCATTTCTTTTTCAGGTGGCCCTCAGCAAACGGATGGCCCAAAATCCTTTTTTTTTTTCGATTTTAAAGGCCGTAACTCCGCTTTAAGTTCACCCTATGTTGTGCACTCTCTTGCTTCTGTTACTCTGTGGCAAGGACTGTTTAATTATGAGGGATTTATATATAGCTCACGTATAACACAGTGCTGCACAAAAAACACTCAACAATCAACATTAGTCTCTGCAACAGAAGAGCTTACACTCTAATGTCTGAAACACACCTCACAGTATAATAAATTACCATTTGCTCTGACCTACCGCAGTACTGTACAGAGAACACTAAGCCAGTCATATTAGTCTCTGCACCAGAGGAGCTTGCACTCTAATATCTCTCCACAGTCATACATAATTGGAGTAAATTTTAGGTGAACCCATCAGACCCCTGCAAATATTTCTTTATTGTATTTTTGTTTATTGGAATCTGAAGAATGCAGGATGACAACACGTCAGCTCTACAGATTCAGTCACTTCACATGAAGACTTTGATATGTAGATAAAGCTTTCCAGACTTGCTCCCGAATCAGTTTTGTCTTCACTCCATAAATAATTGGATTTAGCATGGGAGGAACGAGAGTGTACGTATCTGCTAGAATTATATGAACATAAGGTGGAATCCTTCTACTGCCATATCGATAGGAAAGGAAAGTGAAGAGGGCCAGACCATAAAAACTTAGAAAGATGCACAGATGGGGTATGCAGGTGTTAAAGGTCTTCAGCCGGGCGTCTTTGGATGGAAGACTGAAGACCACATGGAAGATGGCGCAGTAGGATACCAGGATAAAAAGCATGTCTAGTCCTGAGATTGTGAATGCCACAGCCAACCCCAGAGCACTGTTTATTCTGATGTCGGCAGCAGCAAGTTTCACAATCGCCATGTGCTCACAGTATGAATGGGGCACAATGTTGGTTTTAAAAGCAGGAAATCTCTTGATCAAAATGATGCAGGGACACATCAAAGTGACCGCTCTGAGCAGTAAGAAGATGACCAGTTTGACAATGATGGTGTTGGTCATTATAGACCCATACCTGAGCGGTTGGCAGATGGCGATATAACGGTCAAACGCCATACCAAGCAAAAGTCCTGACTCCAAGCTGGTGAAGGAATGGAGGAAGAACATCTGGAGGAGACATGACTCAAAACCAATGTGTCTCTTCTGGAACCAGCAGACAGACAGCATTTTTGGAGCAATGCTTGTAGACAAAAGGGCATCAGTGGAGGCCAACAGAGAAAGGAAAATAAACATAGGCTTGTGAAGGCCAGAAGAGGCTGAGATGACAGCCAGGAGCATCACATTTCCCAGCAATGCCAGGACATAACATGAGCAAACAATGGCACCTACCCAGTTATAAACTCCTTCTAGTCCGGGAATGCCAACCAGGATGAATGAGGTGGGATAGAATGTGCCATTGACTTTGATGTCGTTCATTTCGCTGTTGATCATCTTCTACACCCAAGTCCGCAGTTCTCTGTGAGGATTAATATACCATAAGGTCACCTAAGTTAATATACTTTATTGTCACCTAATGGGATAGAGGACTTACAATTATGACTGGAATATGAATACAAATGAAAAATGTATATTTATATAAATAGGAGAACATTACTTGGTCTGTAAATAAATAATAAATAAAGTTGTTTTATCTGACTAGGAACATGTAGACTTTGTATAAGCCCCCGTTCACATTAGGTCACTCCGACTTATTTGGCCAATCTTCACCGAATCATTCGCTTTCCTGGTTTCCCTCATTGATGTTTTATAGGAGATTTGGTCTCCATACTACGCTTCATATTACTGGTTTTAAGGTGTGCGGCCATTTCACACATTGTTGGATTCACTGCAGGATATTTTTCACATCGGTGATATCTTTGGAATTGAGTGCAGATTACGTCATTCAGATCACTGCCACTTGTTGCTGCTGTTTTTGCACAGTTTTGCACAAGAATTGTAATGTGGGCTTTTAACGTATTATTTATTAGGGATGATCGAACTTTTGAAAAGTTCGGTTTGACCAGAACCCCCAAACTTCCTGAAAGTTTGGGTCAAGATTCCAGAACCCCATTGAAATCAATGGGACCCGAACTTCGGTAATCAAAAAACACCATTTTGAAGCCCTACAACCCAATAAATGCCCCTAAAAAGTGCCTAAAAAAAAGTTCTGGGTCATGCCCAGGGACTATTAATCACACAAAAAAAAATCTTAAAAATTGTCGTTTTTGATAGAGAGCCAATTATTGAAAAAAATATTGAAAAAAAAAAGAGATTTCTTTCGATTTAGTGTCTGGGGGGGGGGGGGGGGTCTAAAAATGTACCTGTGAAGTTTCAGCTCTGTAGCATGTCCAGAACCAGAAAAAAAGATAATTTTTCTTAGAATTTTTCTTAGCGCAGGGATGGGGTTCCGCTACTTTCACACCTGGGCGTTTTTGTTTCAGGCATTTATTGGGCATTTTTTGGGCGTCTTTGGAGGCAGGCATGACATCTGAACTTCTATATAGGGGTATACACACACACACACACACATATATATATATATATATATATATAAACTGTGACAGGAACTCAGGTAAATCTGTGGATGTAGTCACAGACTGGAGATACATTTCCACCTGGTTTAGAAAATTCACCAATTACTATAGGGTGTTGGCTGAAAAGGTAGCCAGGACGGCTTAAGGAAGTTGAAAGGCCTTCAGCTGTTCGGAATGAGGAAGTTAAGGCCTCTATAATTTGTCCAAAGGAAGTCCTATTGATTGCTGCCTCCTGATGCTGTGTGAGCTGGGGAGAGGAGGACAGTCAGATGTGTGCCTCCCGACGCTGTGTGAAGCCTGGGAGAAGGATTGCTGCCTCCTGACGCTGTGTGAAGCTAGGGAGAGGAGGACAGTCAGATGTGTGCCTCCCGACGCTGTGTAAGCATGGGAGAAGACCTCCTGGAGCGATGTGCGCTGAGGAGGGTAAAAAGTGTGAAGACTACTCAAGGTGAGGTCTTGGACTATTTCTATGTGGAAAGAAATAAATGCACTGTTCGCTATGTGAAGAGACAAGCAAGGGAATGGTTTCTATGTGAAGAGACAAGCAAAGGAATGGTTGCTATGTGAATAGACAAACAAAGGAATGTGTTCTATGTGAAGAGTAAAGGGACATGTTCAATGGACATTTGTTGTGTGAAGAGAAAAACATGGACTATTGAGTGTCTGCTGTAGGATCAGAAAAGTCTGCTCAACAGTAGGTTGGAGACAGACTCTGTAGGTAGGTTCCTGTATGTGAGAAGGTAGCCGCCCACAGTGGCAATGATTTATTTTGTGTTTTATTTTTATTTTGATGTTTTGAGGCTTGCACTTGTGTGAAGAAAATTGCAATAATAAACCAAACTGTTGTTTGCAACCACTTCTCGGCTATCTCCCTGTGTAACAAACCCCCCCAAGGGGTCATCCATACCCGCCACCGAGCTAATCCCCACAATACACATACACACATATAGGTGTAAAAGGAGCGGAACCCTATGCCTGCGCTATTGAAATTATTTGCAGGGATGGTGTTACCCTCCTTTCACACCTATATATGTGTATGTATATATATATATGTGTGTGTGTGTGTGTGTATATATATATATATATATATATATATATATATATACCCCTTTACAGAAGTTCAGATGTTATGCCTGCCTCCAAAGACGCACAAAAAATGCCCAATAAACGCCTGCAACAACAACGCCCAGGTGTGTTGTTGCAGGCGTTTATTGGGCATTTTTGGGCGTCTTTGGAGGCAGGCATAACATCTGAACTTCTGTTCTGTATTGGGGTATATATATACACACACACATATATGTATATATACACATACACACATATAGGTGTGATAGGAGCGGAACCCTATCCCTGCAAATAATTTAATTAGCGCAGGGATGGGGTACCGCTACTTTCACACCTATATGTGTGTATGTGTATATATACATATATGTGTGTGTGTATATATACCCCTACACAGAAGCTCAGATGTCATGCCTGCCTCCAAAGACGTCCACAAAAAAGCTCAATAAACGCCTGAAACAAAAACGCCAAGGTGTGAAAGGAGCGAAGCCACATCCCTGCTCTACTGCAATTCTAAGACAAACAATCTTTTTTCTCTGGTGGTCACCCTGACATGGAAGGGTTTGGTCATCCTGCCATAGCAGTCAGAGTCAGTTCACCCTACACTACACTACGGTCACCCTGACACTTAACACTTTCCCTACAGAAACAAGATTATTGAATCTAACTATAGTGGTATATAGTACCCTAACTACAATAGATATCCCTTTCCTCACACTAATAATTGCTAAATGACACTTTTGAAGCAGAAGTAACAGAACTGCTTCCACTCTCTTCCACATCCCTGTATTACAGTGCTAAAGATTTGGCGGGGCTATCTTATATACTGGGGGGCGTATTTATAACTGATTGGCCTCTGGACCCCCTAGTCACTCCAATCACATTCCTAGCATTCTCCTGCCCCCTCAATTGGCTTTTACTGATGTATCTGGTCCAATCACGGGTTTTTAAAGCCCAGTTCCTGTCCCATTGCATTTTGGGCGGTGCTGGCTACTGAATTCAGAACTTTTTCCACAAAAAGTTCGGAATTCAGCCGAATTTTGAACAGTCAATGTTCGGGTCGAACCGATGGTCGACCCGAACCGTTCAATCAACCCTATTATTTATCACCGTCATTTGTTGCTGCTTTTTGCACATCAATCAAATTACAGATTTTATGTTTGAATTTTTCCCACCAGCACCTCATAGATTTATATATTGCATCTGTTTTACTGGGATAATATATATTATACTGTCACATAATGTTACTTTTGCACTTTTGCACATCAATTGGAATACGGACTCTTTATTTGAATTTTTTCACACCAGCACCTTATAGATATATATTGCATTTCTTTCACTGGGATATTCTACATTATTTATTTATTTAACACTTGATGGATGCGCTTTATTTGTGATTTTTATTTATCACGTCAATTTTATTTTTATTTAGCAATTTTACATATATGCGCAGAAACATTTATTATATATTTTATTTTGTGATACGCTCTTCATGAAATATTTTGAATTTAGCGCTGATTAATTTATATATATTTGCATTGTAACCCTAATTTGTCAATGAAATCTTGGATCTGCTGTAACAACAGTCCCCCGTGGTGGCCCTTGGCTTATTCCCGGGCCCTCTGTTATGCTGGGCTCTGTTGCTTCTGCTTCTTCACCCTCTGCCAATGAAAGGTTTGTTGCAAAGTTTGTTGTAATTGTTCATTTTGGTCAGAATTTGTCTGCTGTTGGAGGTGCATTTGCCAAAATGATCTCAGCTGTCTCAGCAACTCTTCTGTGCCGGCCTTAACAGAGATGTGCATTGCCCTCACAATGTGTGAAATGTTTGACTCTTAACCACTTGTCGACCGCTCACATGGAGCGTACTGCGGCAAAGTGGCTCGTTACCATCCAGCGACGTAGACCTACGTCGCTGGACTCCTCTCCTTGTGGGCGGCGCGCACGCTCTGCCGGAGGCTCGCTCCCGCTGTATTCAGACACAGCGGGAGTTGGGCCAGGGGAGGAGCGGCGGTGATCACCGTCGCTCTTCCCCGATCGTTGGGGATCGAGTGAGGAAATCCACCCACTTGTGCAAACAAAGTGGGCGGATCTCCTATGTGACAGGCAGGGACAGATCACAGGATTCAGCATAGCTCAACCTGCGATCTGTGCCTGCGTCACACAATCCCCTCCCCCCACACATGTCAGTAATCACCAGGCATATATTTAACCCCTTGATCACCAATAAAGTTAACCCATTCCCTGCCAGTGTCATTATTACAGTAACAGTACATATATATAGCACTGATTAATGTAGTAATGTCACTGGTCCCCCGAAAAGTGTCAAAAATGTCAGTCAAGGGTCCGATCTGTCAGCCGCAAAGTCGCAGTCCCGCAAAAAAAAATCGCAGATCGCCGCCATTACTAGTTAAAAAAAAAAACAATAAAAATGACAGAAATCTTTCCCGTAATTAGTAGCTGCGATAACTTTTGCGCAAACCAATCAAAATACGCTTATTGCAATTTTTTTTACCAAACATATGTAGCAGAAAACAAATTGGCCTAAAATGTTTAAACATTTTGATTTTTTAATTTTTTTGGGGAATTTCATATAAAAAAAATTGAAAAATATTGTTATTTTTTCAAAATTGTTGCTCTTTTTTTGTTTATAGCGCAAAAAGTGAAAATGGCACAGGTGATCAAATACCACCGAAAGAAAGCTCTGTTTGTGGGGAAAAAAGGGACATCAATTTAATTTGGGTACAGCATCGCACGACCGCGCAAATGTCCGTTAAAGTAACACAGTGCCGAATCGCAAAATATGGCCTGGTCAGGAATGGGGTAAAATCTTCCGGTCTTAAAGCGGTTAAGATGTGTTGGTTTTAGGTGAAGCACATGTGCAATTTATATACAATGAACTATATATACAATGATCTATATATACAATGATCGGGAGACAGAAAAATACAACAATCTAAGCAAGAGAATAAAACCTTACCGCTCGGAGTCTAACACTGACCACAGAAGAAATTTTTTTTTTTCCTTACAGTATTTGTTACATTTTTTTCTTTTTTTTTTTTGTCTATAGATTGTTTAAAAAATAAAACACATTTTGCAAGACAATATAACTTATTAGAAGCGTTGTGTGTTCTAAAATAAATAATGACTTTCCTTTTTATTCCCTTTATTTACTCTAATCAGCTCTAATTAACCCCTTTTTTACCCTTCCTTGTTTATAATTAAATTCCTGATTTTTATTTATTTTTTTTGTTTATTTCTGTTTTACAACCTATTAACCATCAAAAATGGAGAAAGATCTGGGAGTCTTGGTTGAGGATAGACTAAGCAATAGCATGCAATGTCAAGCGGCAGCTGCCAAAGACGGCAGAATATTAGCATGCATAAAGAAAGGGATGTATTCCAGAGATAAGACTATAATCCTTCCACTTTATAAAACTCTGGTCTGACTGCATCTGGAGTATTCTGTCCAGTTCTGGTCACCAGTCCTCAGGAGGTATGTATTGGAGCTGGAGAGAGTCCAGAGAAGGGCAACTAAACGAATTAGGGGATTGGAGGACCTTAATTATGAAGAGCGTCTACAATCGCTCGATTTATTCTCCCTGGAGAAGAGATGCCTGAGGGGGGACATGATAGCAATTTATAAATACCTCAATGGGGATCTCAGTTTAGAAAAAAAGCTGTTCAGTTGAAGGGATTGCATGAGGACTCGGGGGCATACAATGAGATTAGAGGAGAAGCGTTTTAAACTCAGGCAACGTGGGGGGTTCTTTACTGTTAGGGCTACAAGATTGTGGAATTCTCTACCACAAGAGGTGGTTTCTGCGGGAAGTATGGTGGCTTTCAAAAAACACTTAGACTTACATCTCAAGGATCAGAACATTCAGGGGTATGAGAGATGATTACAGCTACACACACCTACACAGGGGGAACTGGATGGACTATTGTCTTTATTCAACCTCACCTACTATGTAACTGTGTAACCACTTAAGGACCGCCCGCCGCAGATTTACTGCAGCAGGCTGGCCCTCCTGCGCGAACCAATGTAGCTCTTCATCGATCGCGCGCCTGCAGCACTCGGCAGTGGGAGTCCGATTTCCGCCTGACACTCTCGATCGTTCCCCGCTGAGCGAGAAGAACGATCTGTTGTTGTAAACACAGCTGACCGTTCTTCTCTCTGAAATGATCACAGAGCGCCTGTGATCCTTCTATATAGGAACACAGGTCTCTATGACCATTTCACAATCCCCTCCCCCTCACAGTTAGAAAACACCCCCTAGGCTCACATTTAACCCCTTGATACCACACAGTGTTAACCCCTTCCCTGCCAGTCTCATTATTACAGTAACAATGCATATTTATAGCACTGATTACTGTAGTAATGTCACTGGTCCCTGCAAAAGTGTAAAAAATGTCAGTTAGGGGTCCGATCTGTCTGCAGCAATGTCACAGTCCCGCTAAAAATCACATATCGCCGCCATTACTAGAAACAAAAATAAATAAAAATGACATAAATCTTTCCTGTAGTTTGTAGACGCAATAACTTTTGCACAAACCAATCAAAATATGCTTATTGCAATTTTTTTACCAAAAATATGTAGCACAAAACAAATTTGCCTACATTTTTTTTTAGGGAATGTTATATAGCAGAATGTGAAAAATATTGTTTTTTTTTTCAGAATTGTTGCTATATTTTTTGTTTAAAGTGCAAAAAAATAAAAATCGCACAGATGATGAAATACCACCAAAAGAAATCTCTGTTTGTGGGGGAAAAAGGACGTCAATTTTATTTGGGTACAGCGTCGCACGATCGCACAATTGTCCGTTAAAATAACGCTGCGCCGAATCACAAAATAGTGCCTGGTCATTAAGGGGGAAAATCTTTCCGGTCCAGAAGGGGTTATTATTTAAACTTTTTCATTTGCATTTGTGTTTTTTTTATGTTTCATATTATTAAAAAAAAGCACAAAATTGAAAAAAAAAAAAAAAAGGTCCTTTATGTTTTTTTGTAAAATAGAGAAAAAGCTTTCTGGTGTCATGGTAAATAGGACAACCTATAGAATAAAATTTATACTTTTTATCAACAGTAACATTTTTAACTAACACTAATCAAAGTCAAAAAAAGTGTTTTCTTTCTTACAGTACTTATGTTACATGTTTGTCTATGGATTGCTTAAATAAAAAAAAAATACATTTTGCAAAACAATATAACTCAATGGAAGCGTTGTTTGTCCTAATATAAATACTGTATTGGGGTTTCTTTTTAATCCCTTATTAACCTTTAGTTTACCCAAATCAGCCCTAATTCATATTACCCTTCCCTGATTATAATTATATTCCTGATTTTTCTTTTGTTTATTTCTGTTTTACAACCTATTAATATTTAAACTTTTTCATTTGCATTTGTTTTGTTCAATTGTGTGTTTTTTTCCATGTTTCGCATTATAAAAAAAGCACAAAATTGAAAAAAAAAAAGGCCTTTATCTTTTTTTTGTAAAATAGAGAAAAAGCTTTGTAGTGTAATGTTAAATAGGACAACCTATAGAATAAAATGTATATTTCTTATCAACAGTAATTTTTTTTTAAACTAACACTGATCAAAGTAGAAAAAGGTATTTTTTTCTTACAGTATTTGTTATTTTTTTTGTTTATAGATTGCTTAAAAAAAAATACACCTTGCAAAACAATATAACTCAATGGAAGCCTTGTTTGTCCTAAAATAAATAATGATGTTCTTTTAAATCCCTTATTAACCTTTAGTTTACCCTAATCAGCTGTAATTAATTCCTTATTACCCTTCCCTGCTTATAATTATATTCCTGATTTTTTTGTGTTTATTTCTGTTTTACAACCTATTAATATTTAAACGTTTTCATTTGCATTTGTTTTTTTCAATTGGGTGTTTTTATTTTTTGGGGGTTTTTTTTATGTTTCGCATTATAAAAAAGCACAAAATTGGAAAAAAAAAAAAGGCCTTTAGGTTTCTTTGTAAAATAAAGAAAAAGCTTTGTAGTGTCATGTTAAATAGGACAACCTATAGAATAAAATGAATACTTTTTATCAACAGTATTTTTTTTTAAAAAAAACTAACACTGATCAAAGTAAAAAATATTTTTTTTTTCTTACAGTATTTTTTTTTAAACTAACACTGATCGAGGAATATTATTAGTATTTTTTTTACAATATTTGTTACATTTTTTTTGTCTAGGGATTGCTTAAAAAAATTATTAATTTTTAATATAACTAAATGGAAGCCTTATTATAAATAACACATTAGAATAATGAGATGATAAGAATGGATTGTACCGTACGTGGAGAGCACACCGGTGTCACACTCAATCTACACGTTTGTATCCCGAGCGTTCATAAAATAATCTTTTTTTTATTGTATTATTGGATTTTATGTCCTGAGGTCCTCTAATTCGTACAATAAAGACACTCCATGGAATTCTTTCTTTTATCCTTCCAATATAAGGAATGATCGGATCCCGTCTCACCCGTCCAGCCTCTCCTCTTCATACAGAGCGGCAGTTGTCTTCTATTAATACCGACTCAGAATTATCACCGGTCTGCTGTCCTGAGGACGGCCGCCGTCTACAAAACCCAACAGAGTCGGCCACCTCCCCTGACATCATTATAATTGGATCACCTGAGTTTTGTGTGTTGGAAATAAATCTTCAGATATAAAAATAACAACAAAAACAAAAAAAATTATATTTTAACATAATTTGCACCATTGACATTGGAATTTTTTTTTTTTTTTTGTGTATGGTAATAAGTGAATCTTACAAACCGATTGATGATGGGGTCGTTGGATGGGTAAAAGCAAATACACTAAACGGCACAGCAGTCATGTGTGAAACGGTGAAGAGTTTGTGTACCCCTGACCATCACATCCATATGACCCATTCCAAAACCATGGGCAGTAATAAGGAATTGCCACCTGTGTAGGTATAACATCCTTCACTCTTCGGGGAAGACTTTCCACAACATTTTGAAAGGTGTCTATGGGAATTTGTGACCATTTGTGAGGTCAGGTACTGATGTTAGATGAGCAGACCTGGCCCACCACTGGAGTTCCAAGTCATCCCAATGGTTCTCAGTAAGGCTGTGCTCAGGGCTCTGTGCAGGCCACTTGAGTTCCTCCATACCAATCTGGTCAAACCATGTCATTATGGAGCTGGTGCCACTCATCTAGGAAGGCTTCTCACATAATTTTGGAGCGTGTCTATTGTACGAGAAGACCTGGCTCACAATTGGTGTGAAAATTCATCCCAATGGTGTTCAACAGAGATGAGGTCCGGGCTCTGTGTAAGACACTTGAGTTGCTCCATACCAAACTGGTCAAACCATGTCATTATGGAGCTGGTGCCACTCATCTAGGAAGGCTTCTCACAAAATTTTGAATTTTGGTGTGTGTCTATTGCATTTTGCATCCATTGAGCAAAAAGAACATTTGTGTGGTCAGGTACTGATGTTGTATGAGAAGACCTGGCTCACCATTGGTGTGACAATTCATCCCAATGGTGCTCAGTAAGGCTGTGCTCAGGGCTCTGTGCAGGACACTTGAGTTCCTCCATACCAATCTGGTCAAACCATGTCATTATGGAGCTGGTGCCACTCATCTAGGAAGGCTTCCCACAAAATTTTGGTGTGTGTCTAAAGGGTTTTTCATCCAATGAGCCAAAATAATATTTGTGAGGTCAGGTACTGATGTCTGATGAGAAAACCTGGCTCACCATTGGCGCTCGGATTCATCCCAATGGTGTTCAGTAGGGTTGAGGTGGGGGCTCTGTGAAGAACACTCAAGTTCCTCCACACCAAACTGGTCACACCATTTCTTTATGGAGCTGGCATTGTACACAAAGGGGGGGGGCACAATCATGGTGGAACAGAAAAGGGTATTCACCACACTGTTACCACAAGGTTGGAAGAGCAGGATTGTCTAAAACAATCTTTCTCAAACATTTCAGCACAGGAAACCTTGAAATAAATTTCTGGTCTCCGGGAACTCCTGCTAAAAATAAAAAATCTACAACTCATGACCCATTAGTGTGACAGTCAGTGGGAAGAATGCTCCTTACTCTTTTCATCATTGGGAAGAATTACCCCCCTTACAGATAGCTAAAAGGAGCAATGGTGTCATTGGGAACTTATCTGAGAGGCAGAAATTGCCCATTGCTCAAGGAACCCCCTGCAACCTCAGGAGGAACCCCTAGAAACCTCAGGAGGAACCCTGGTTGAGAAACCCTGCGCTAAAATGTCTCCATTATTTTAACCGGTTGCCGACCCCCGCACGACTATATACTGCGGCGGTCAGCCCCGGCCAGGCAGAGTGACGTATCGGTACGTCACTCGCCTGTCACTGACTTGTGAGCCAATTGCGGGCGGGCGCGCGCCCGCCGAGGTGCGCGCCCGCCCCGGCTCGTTCACTGACAAGTCAGTGCGTGTGACCGGCGGACCCGATCATCCGCCGGTCACACTACGATCGCTCCAGTGAAGGGAGAAAGGCGGACGGCTTATGTAAACAAGCCGCCCGTCATTCTACCTGGTGTAAAAAAGATCAGACGGTTCTACTATGTAGGACCGTTGATCTTTGTTTTTACACCAATAGCCATGTCCCTTTACAGTTAGAAACACGCCCCTAGGACACACTTAACCCCTCCCTCTCCAATACAGTTAACCCCTTCCCTGCCAGTGTCATTTTTGCAGTAACAGTGCATATGTATAGCACTGATTACTGCAGTAATGTCACTGGCAACCCCAAAAGTGTCAAAAATGTCAGTCAAGGGTCCGATCTGTCCGCCGCAATGTCGCAGTACCGCAAAAAAAATCTCAGATCGCCGCCATTACGCGTTAAAAAAAACCCACCAAAAATGACAAAAATCTTTCCCTTTGTTAGTAAACGCGATAACTTTTGCGCAAACCAATCAAAATACGCTTTTTGCGATTTTTTTTACCAAACATATGTAGCATAAAACAAATTGGCCGAAAATGTTAAAAAATTTTGATTTTTACATTTTTTGGGGAATTTCATATAAAAAAATGTGAAAAATATTGTTATTTTTGCAAAATTGACGCCCTTTTTTTGTTTATAGTGCATGATCAAAAAATCGCACAGGTGATCAAATACCACCAAAAGAAAGCTCTGTTTGTGGGGAAAAAAAGGACATCAAATTCGTTTAGGTACAGCATCGCACGACCGCGCAATTGTCCGTTAAAGTCACGCAGTAAAAAAATTGCAAAAAAAACCCTGGTCTTTTAGCAGCCAAATCCTCCAGGGCTTAAGTGGTTAAGGGATATTTGCATACTTTTGTCTTTACTCATAGGACACAGCATCCCTCTCCACGTTCACATTACCCTCACCAGTCTCTACATTCTCATCCTGCCCATGTGTAATCCCATGATCTATAGGGCCAGAACCAAGAAGATCTGGAGAATGGTTGTTGTGATTTTTCATCAGTAAGGTTTAATCTTGGAGTCCTCCTTCACTGACTACATTGTTGCCTATAAAAAAAAGGGATCAAAGTCTTCACCCTAAAAATTAAAAGGCTGTTAGTTCAACTTCTATAGTCTGGAAGTTACTTGATAGCAAAGGAGTCCTTTATCACTGACCACATTGGTGGTCCATAAAGAATTGAACTCAATTATATATATATATAATTTATTTATTTATTTTTATTTCCTAAAAATGTTATTCAGGTTTTGGAATCCCGACAAAAAGTATACCATTCGATACGCATAATGTAGGCATATCTACAATTGGTTGAAGAGAATTCTCAATTGAACTAAGTATAGAAATGAGAAATACATCAAATGCAAAGGATTAAATGAGTCGAAGCAATGAGACCTTGGGTAGGTTAGAAGGTAATTTTGGTCGGAGGCCATGAAACCTCGCACTAGTGCAGATTTCTAAACCAATGACTGCTTAAATGTAGTCATATACTGAGTCTCAAGGATCAGCCTTTCAAATGTAGGTGTTAAGAAAGAAAAGGCGGGAGTGCGAGAATATGAAACGTATAGCATCTGAACTGGATGAGGTAACCTGGACATGGACAATGGCCTCGGTGTGGAGCAAGGAACACTCTAAGAACTTGAAATCTGGAGTGCCATGTGTTCGCCTAGCTTTATTGGTGCAAAGTCCACCAGACAGGGTGGTGGGGGAAAGAAAAAAAAGGAAGGAAATAATATAAAAATAAATAAAAATGGGGGGGGGGATAGAGGAGGATAGGATAAAGAATAAGGTAAAAAGGAAAGGGAGAGCTGGGGCAGGAGTAGTGGGACTACATTGGAATGAAGGGGTTCAGATGTATTCATTTAGTTACATAGTAGGTGAGGTTGAATAAAGACAATAGTCCATCCAGTTCAACCTGTGTAGGTGTGTGTGGCTGTAATCATCTCTCATACCCCTGAATGTTCTGATCCTTGAGATGTACATCTAAGAGTCTTTTGAAAGCCACCATACTTCCCGCAGAAACCACCTCTTGTGGTAGACAATTCCACAATCTTGTAGCCCTAACAGTAAAGAACCCCCCACGTTGCCTGAGGTTAAAACGCTTATCCTCTAATCGCATTGTATGTCCTCGAGTCCTCATGCAATCCCTTCGAATGAATAGCTTTTTTTCTAAGCTGAGATCCCCATTAAGATATTTATAAATTGCTATCATGTCCCCCCTCAGACGTCTCTTCTCCAGGGAGAATAAATCAAGCGATTGCAGACGCTCTTCATAATTAAGCTCCTCCAATCCCCTAATCAGTTTAGTTGCCCTTCTCTGGACTCTCTCCAGCTCCAACACATCCCTCCTGAGGACCGGCGACCAGAACTGGACAGAATACTCCAGATGCGGTCGGACCAGAGTTTTATAAAGTGGAAGGATTATAGTCTTATCTCTGGAATACATCCCTTTCTTTATGCATGCCAATAATCTGCGAAGGTTTGTGAAGGTAGAACAAAGAGAGAAAGAGATGAGGGGGGGGGGGGGGGTATAATGAATTGCCATTCACCCCTCCAAGGCCAGATGATAGGAGTAATCATGAGTGGACAAGAGCTTGGGTGTACTCTGCTGTTTCCACAAAATGGAACCAACATGCCCAAGTTTTTATATACTTTGCAGGTGTCTCCTGAGCCTGATGGACAAGCTCCTACATTTCAGCAATTTTTTTCCAATGCCCCGGAGGAAGTCTGATACTGTTGGGGGAGGGTTTGTATACCATAATACAGGGATATGCATTTTTGATGCATTGACTAAATGCATAGCCAGGGATCGATGGTACGTAGTTATTGGAAGTGTTGTGTGGTGGAGCAGATATTGAGCTGGAGAGAAGTCTAGAATGTAAGTTGTGATATGAGCAACGAGGCGATGAACCTCCTTCCAGTAGCTTTGGAGTGCTGGGCAGAACCACCATAAATGCAGGAGAGAGCCTATGTCATTGTTACATCTCCAGCATGTGGGTGGGATGGCAGGCGACATCTTATATAATCAGGCAGGGGTTCTTTATTTAAGAAATTTAAATCCATTTTCTTGTGCTGAGACATTGATTGTCCCCTTGTGTATATGAAGGAAGATACGTTCCCAGTCCTTTGTTGAGAAAGTGATATCAAGGTCTCTGTGCCACTGTTGAGAAGCCTGAATGGAGATCTCCTTGCCAAAAAGGGAAACAGATAACAGTTTCCATCCACAACTAAGCCAATGGCCACAAGCACAGGCTGCCTCCTATATGCACCCAGGAGGAGAATGCCTGGCACTTTTTATCTCAGGTGTTATCTGGATATATGGTAAGACAGCCTGGGCTACGACACTTGATGGTTAAGCTTAGCCTATTGCAGTTCATAAATAGGACACTAGATGTCACTAATGCTCAGTGATATGCTATGCATTTTCTATGATGTGTTGTATTTCCTGTACTGAACTTGTTGGTTATCTTTTCCTGTCTGTGTTTTCCTCACAATGAGGTGACATTTTTGCTATCTGTGGTTATGTTCCAATAAAGAAGCCAGTTCCTGTTACTAGACAATGTCTGATCTGAATTGACTCCGTTGTACCCAGTGATCGCACTCTGCAACATGCAGGAGTCAGATGTTTATAATAAACAGCACAGGTTAGGGGTATATAACGTACAACACCACATGTATAGTGCAATATGTAATGTTCTGCTTTTTACATAGGGGGTCAGCAGGTAAGTTGGAGGATAAATGTGTCAGTGGGTTACTTACCTGAGTGATGAGAGCAGATACTTCATGTCCGGTGCTGCTGGGTCTGATTACCAAGTGAATTCAGTGGCGGTGCTATGCAGGCATTGTAGGGTGGAGATCAGTCAGGCTGCGGCAATCCGGGTGTCAATGACCCGGGACCCTACACAGGAAACCCAGGACTTGTGCCCCAGATAGACAGATCTCCCGATACCCCTGACTTCCCTTACAGTGTTGAAGAATATGGGGGAAGAGCACTGATTTCAGAGAAGAACAATTGTGTTGTTTAATAAATGTGTATTGTCTGATGACAAACAATGTGGTGAGTATGGCTTGGAAAGGACGGACCCTACAATAAATACTTTCAGTTTTTTCAACTTTATAAAATTGAAATGGGAATATTAAAAACAACCCAATAATGTATTTTTTTTCCAAAACATTTTATTGTATTAAAATGGAATGACATAATAAGTGAACATCACTTTTAAGCAATATAAAGATCATCGAAAAGAAAAAAACAGGAGAAACAGCAAAAATATGCACTGAAAATAGGGTGAGTGAACAAACCACGACACAATCATACAGTGAAGTATAGGAATGTACAAGATCATCGTACGATAGACATTGTAAACCGTTCAAGGAGGTGAAGATAATCTTGGTCCCCATTCCCTTGGTGCAGGACCATGGGGAGAACACATAAACATGAAACAATTGAGACCTCCACCTCGGTTGGGTGTGCAACGAGCAAGGCACCTTCAAGGGCAGCGGTGGCTCCCCCCATATGTCCGGACACCCCCATAGGAGAACACGCTGTATCCGGGCACAGGGGGCAACCATCAATGGTGTGTAGGTCGTCTTGGGGCTGGGAATTCCGAAGAAACCTACAGGAGGGGTCGGTGGAGTTAAGTGTTCTGGCCCGTGAGCGTGGTCGGGTCTGCGGCTTGGGGGGAACAGGGGAGCATCTGGGAGGGGGGGGGAGGGGGGGGAGAGGAATGAGGGGGTGGGGGGGTCGGGGGAGAATCAAGAGGAGAGGACGTTAGATAGAAAGAAAGAGAGAAGAAAGGGAGATCGAGGGGAGAGATACTCAGAAGGGGGGCATGAAGCCCGTGGCATTGGTGGGAGGGACTCGACCCAAGATGTAATCAGTGGTAGACGGGGAAATATGTCCGAAGCGTCCCGCACCCAACAGGACCCAATAATGTATTTTAATCAGTACATAATATTAGTGGTTTGCATACAGAGAGTCTCATCTTTTGTGCAGCACTGAAGGACTGTTGTGTGGTAATTGTTGATTCTGGTCCCATTTTGGAACTTGCATATTTTTTAATGCACTTTCTTCAGCGTGGACTCTTATAAAACACATAAAATCTATTTTCATGATGGATTTAATTCTGTTCCGAATTTGTTTGGTTCTTACACCATACACAATGGGGTTAATCAGAGGTGGCAGCATCAGGTAGACATTGGCCAACAAGATGTGAATGTAGATTGGGACATTTTTCCCAAGGCGGTAGACCACCGAGGAGAGGACAACCGGAACGTAGAGTGAAAGAATGGCACAAATATGAGATGCACATGTACTGAGGGCCTTATACCGGGCTTCTGTTGAGGCCAGCTGGAACACAGCCTGAAGAATCAGGATGTAGGACCAGATGATGAAGATCAAGTCTAGCCCCACAATAACAAGGGCCACCACAAGGCCGTAGATACTGTTAAAGGTGGTATCAGTGCATGCCAACCTCACAACAGCCATGTGCTCACAGTAGGAATGGTGGATGACATTGGCGGAGCAGAAAGGTAGTCTTTTTATAAGGAACGGTAATGGAAGGGTTAGTGCTACAGCTCTACCGATGGCTAACAGTCCAATGTTCGTAATGAGAAATTTTGTTAATATTGAATTATATCTTAATGGCTGACAAATGGCAATATATCGATCAAAAGACATGGCTAGGAGTAGTGCAGACTCCATTGTAGTAAAGGTATGGAGGAAGAACATTTGTGCGAGACAAGCCTCAAAGTAAATCTCGTGGATGCTGAACCAAAGGATTCCCAACATCTTGGGTGTGGTTGAGTTGAACAGGACCAGGTCAATAGCAGACAACATACAAAGAAAGAAGTACATGGGTTCATGGAGACTACGGTCTATCTTGATGATAAAAAGAACAGTGAAGTTTCCAATAAAAGATGTCACATAGATTATGGTGAAGATGGAGGCAATGTAAAAGTAAGAGCTCTCTAGACCCGGGAAGCCTAATAGGATGAAATGGGTTGGAAGCTGGTCTGAAGAGTTGGCTCCAGGCATGTCTTATCTTCGGGACATGGAGAAATTCTGGCTTCTGTCACAAAATGAAAACAATTGATAAATGTAAAATTCTACATAAGTGTACATGAACTACAACAGAGAAACGTAAACCCAAAGTACTTGTGTGGTCTAGTCTTCCACCCAAAAAATCCATGTTCTTTTCCCTTATTGCATATAGAACAGTTTCTGACACTTATAAAGGTGATATGTTTCTAGTTATTTGATGGGTAGGGTGAGAAATTAGGTTGAAGGCAAAGGACTAGGTTGAGGTTAAGTCAAGTAAACTGTCTATCGCTATTTTCTGTGTAGGATGAACAGGGAACTGTCATGTCAGGGACAGACACCAGAACAGAAACCTCAATCCCTGGCAAAAGAATGGAGGAAGAACATTTGTGTCAGACAGGCCTCAAAGTAAATCTTGTAGCTGTTGAACTAAAGTATCCCTTACATCACGTACGTCAAACACAAGGCCCGCGGGCCGAATCCGGCCCTCCAGGGCATTTCATGTGGCCCTCGCCCTTAGATCAGCAGTGTAGCTCCAGCCCTCGTTTGGGCCTCCTCCAGACCCTGCAATTTCTGCTTCCCAACTCCACCCTAAGCTTCTTCCCAGCAGCAATACAAGGTAAGGGGGTGAACTTTGATGTAAGGGAGGGTAGGGGAAACTCTTGACATCTGCTGTAAAGGGGGGTGGGATACTCTGGACATCTAGTATTACAGATGCAACCGGCCCTTTGAGGGCAATTATAATGCTGATGCGGTCCTCAACGAAGTTGAGTTTGACCCCCCTGCCTTACATCTTGGGCATAATGGAGTTAGACAGGACCATGGCATTGTACATAGTTAGCATGCAATTATGAAATCATTGCTTTTATTTCTGATATGTCACAATGCAGTAAGATTTCTGCTATTAAATTGGTGTCCGCCACCCATTGCTGTGATAAAAGAGGCACTGATTGATGCTGTATTTGCCAGGCATGGTCTGTATGTGTCCAACTACTTGTAGCAATCTGGATTTTACATGACATTAAATGGCTCATCTCTCAACCCAACACTCAAAGGTTGAATTTGAATGGTGGCCTTGGGGAACTCCTTAATACTGTAATGCTACCTCCGCAGCTACCTTTGGCACTTACCTCCCAGTCACCAGAGATCACAATTCAGGGTCAGTACTCACAAGTCCCCAGGATAGTTGTCTCCTTCCAGCTGTTTCCGGACACAGCCCACGGAGGGGAACAATCCTTCTTCAGATCAGATTCCTGATGGTGAAGTCCTACAGCCATCTCAGAAAGATTGTTTCAGGTCCCAGGCTCTGCCACAGCTGAGACCAGGGTCACTGTTAGATATCATGGGGCCCCAAGGGTTTATATCACACTGCAACTCACACAGCTGAGACCAGGGTCACTGTTAGAAATCATGGGGCCCCAAGGGTTTATATCACACTGCAACTCACACAGCTGAGACCAGGGTCACTGTTAGAAATCATGGGGCACCATGATATTATATCACACTGCTACTCATTGTTACTGGGTTCCTTTCTAGATCAACACCCTTTGCGTATGATTGCCGCTTGGGAGCGGGATGTTGGATCTTTTGAGGAAGAGCAGTGGGAGGAAGCTATGCAGGAGGTACAGGCGAGTTCTTTGAATGTGGCACAAAGGCTGTCTCAGCTGTATATACTTCACAGAGCTCACTATACTCCTGCACGATTGAATAGAATGGGTAGACGTGACAATGCCCTGTGCACTAGATGTCTGAGGGACCATGGAGATTTGATACATCTATTGTGGAGGTGCCCAAAGCTTCATATATATTGGAGGGAGGTGCTTTGTACATTGTCGAGGGTGTTTGGATCCTAAACTCTGTTTGTTGGGTATTTTGGGGAAGGTACAGGTTCCTGAGATCACTAAACAGGCCATTTTTCGGGCACTGTTTCAAGCCCAGAAGTTGATCTTGAGACACTGGATCTCTCCAAACCCTCCGACGGTTAAGGAGTGGATCACTCAGGTGGGGGAAACAATAAGGCTGGAGAAGTATATCCATCAACATAGGGGAAATCTGGGCAAATTCGACAAGCTATGGGCCCCCTGGCTAGCTATTCCGGGGTTGGCACCGATGGATTTGGTATTAGATAGGCTGTGGGTGGGTAGTGGGTAAATTTAGGAGAAAACCTAAGTGAAAGAGGATGCTGATGACCAGTATGGTAGAGGAGAACTGGTAGGTTTCGACACTGCGGGTTGTTATTTGATGAGGCAAAAAGGCGAGGTGTTAATTATTGCCACCATGTATAATTGTTGATTGGGTGTTGGAGGGAAATGATATTTGTAATATTTGTAAGAAACAAGGGGGTGAATCGGTCTTGGACTCTGTTACTGTTATGTTTTCTATGTGAATGTTTAATAAAGTTCTTCTTGATAAAAAAAAAAGAACTCATGGGGCCCCATACAGCCTACCTGATGCCCCCCCTACCCCAATGAAAATATCAAAACAATATTTTCAATAAAAATACATGAAAATCATTATTAGTGGACACAAACATTCCGTCATACATAAAAAACTGAGATTTCATCTCTAAGCCAACATTCTTCCCAAACAATAATGTACATATTCCACCAACTCTCAATTCCCACCCTAATTCCCCCTCCTAGCACAAATCTCCCTCGCTCCAAAAAGTCACCCGTCTAGCACACATCCTCTTTCTTCCCAAACTTTCCATCCTAGCACAAATCATCGCCCTCCAAATCCCCCCTGCAAGCACAAATCCCCCCAATCCCTCCTATTAGTCCAAATTCCACCACCCCCTCCTGGCAAAAACCCCCCCCATCTTCCCTCCAAGCACAAACCTTCTTATTTCAATCCCCCTTAGGACAGATTCCCACAATTCCCACTCCTAGAAAAACCCCTCCAAATTACCCTTCCCAGCACAAATTCTTCCTCTCTACCCAAATCCCCCCTTCTCTAATCCCCCACCCCCCTTTTAGCACAAGCATCCCCTCTCCTGGCTCAACCACCCCCCAACCCTCCTCCTAGCATATATTTCCCCCATTCTTCCTTCTAACACATATTCCTCCTCCCCAAACCCCTATTAAACTTTCCAGCACAGGGCTGCCTATCCCTCTTCCCCAACTTACAGGGGGCACCCACTACAAAGCCAGGAGGAGGCGCGCTGTGTTGTGCTCTCGCCTCCTCTCAGAGGAGCGTTCATCTATACGGCACATGAGACCAGATCACTCTTACTGCAGATCGCATTGCACTGTACACACACAGTGTAATTACCGCCCCCCCCCCTATCACCTCCAAGGGCTGCACACCTCCCAGCAGCAGGAAATGTGGATAGGGGGTGGTAATCAAACTGTGTGTGTACAGTGCAATACGATCCACAGTAAGAGCGATCCTGATTCATGTGCTGCATGGAGGGACGCTCCATGGTAAAACGCAGCGCACCTCCGCCTGGCACTTTCCTCTCTGCCTCTTCTTCTCTCACTTCCAGGCTGCCATCTCCTTGTCCAGGCCCCAAATGCGGGTGGGGGCGGGGGAAGGAGCTCAGCGGCGGCAGGACAGGCACAACTCCTAAGGGAGGGCCGGCCTGGGGGGCAGAATGGAAATCTGGGTGGGCACAAACCACCCAGCATCCCTTAAATCCAGTCATGTGTATTTCTCACCCAGCAGCTGAAAGCCAGCGGGAGGGATAGGGGGAGAAACCAGTTTTCAGTTGCTTTTTGAGAGACACAGAGGGCATTGTTCTGTCGTCCTTCGTTTTCTGCTCCACCGATCCTCCTGCTGTCCAGGGCCCCCTGTGTGCCCAGGCTCCCTACATGAGGACCAATGGTTGTCCCCCTTATCAGTAGCCCTGGCTGAGACCTCAGAGAACAGTTACACAATCTACAGGCTGCCTCAGGGGTCAGCAGACTACAGAAAGAGTCTTCCCCCGGTTGCTATGGGAGACAGACTGCAAGGAAGGGAGCCAGAACATCGACCCCTTTTCTACCGGAAGACCTGTCACCTCGACAGGTACTATGCCTAACGACTGGTTGCTTGTAGCTTGTTCCTTCACTTGTTAACTCATAGCAACTAAACTCCTCTTCTTGTCTTGTCGAGTTAACTCTCATACCCCAAATGTGCTTTCCAGGCCCAGGTTCTTTGGAATATCCCAGAACCAGCATACACCACTTCTAATAACTTCAGATCAGGCTTAGAACAGATAAAATGCAGCATGACAGTACAAAATTATTAATACCCCTTTCCTAATCCTAACTAAGACAGGGTAGTGGCCCAGGCATACAGTACCTCGGTAAGGTGAGAGTCCATAAAGACGAAGTGCGTGATTCCCGGTATCTTCAGCACTCACAGGTGAGTCTATATCCCACCAATATCCACGTCCCGTTCTCCAGCCAGTCAGCTCCTGATCTTAGCTATCTCCCTTTTTATAAAATGGGTCGGCCCACAAAAACCAAAGACCTGGGAACTGAGCTGCAAAAGTTTGACCCTTTCCCCTGCCTGGGCCAGCTGCTGGAAAACTAATTGTACATGCGTCTCTGCCTACACGCATACCAAATGTCTCCTCCTTCTACAGATCCTATAGAAGGAAAATATTGCCACACCTGGAATTCAACCTCAATACCAATCATCTTCACCCCCTTCCAGTCCAGGACATTTTTAAGTTTTCAGCACTGTCACACTTTGAATGACAATTAATATATATTTTTTGAGACAGACAGAGATTTCTTTTGTATCAAAAATGTTGAAAATAAAACCCCACAATTTTATTAGTTTCTGCTGTAAAATGATAATCTTAAATAAATAATTTTTCATAAATTTAGGCTAAAATGTATTCTGCCTAATTTCTTTGGTAAAAAAATAACCCAAATCAGTGTATATTATTCAGTCTGTGTGGAAGTCATAGAATCTACAAACTATGGGGTATACATTATATCTGAAATTTGATAAAATCCTGATGTACTGATGGGCTATCTCATGGGCTATCTCATTTTTTGAGGCCCTAAAATGCCAGCCCCCAAAATACTCCTTTTTGTAAAGTAGAAGGTCCAAGGTATTTTATAAGAGGCCAGGAAAGTAGTATTTTTAGTCACGATTTTTGGAAAAATTTGGAAGTTAATAAAAAATATTATTCATAAAAATGTTTTTTTTTTTTTTTTTATCCCACATTTCCCACCAAGTTGTAATTTTAACAAGCTATTTCTCACACACATCATAGGCATACTTACAATTACACCCCAAAACACATTAAGCTATGCCTCCTGAGTATGTAGATATCAAATGTGTGAGACTTCTTCACAGCCTAGATGCATAGAGGGGCCCAAAACCCATGGAGCACCTTCAGGCTTTCAAGGAGCATTAATTAGGCATCTCATTTCCTGACTACACATCACATTTTCGGAGGCCCTGGAGCCGAAGGACAGTGGAAACATCTACAAAATGATCATATTTTGGAAAACAAACACCCCAAGGTATTTTCTAAGGGGGACGGTGAGTCTTTTAAAGACTTCATTTTTTTGCCACAACTGCATAATGAAAATGAAAATTATTATTTTTTTTTACACAAAGTTGTCAATTAATAGGATATTTCATACACACATCAAAGGTCTACTTAGAATTACAACTGAAAATACATTCTGACACTCCCGTTGAGTATATGGATACCACATGTGTGAGACTTTTTCATTGTCTGGACTGATTATATACCACACGTTGCATCTTGTGTATCACACAAATCAACCAATTGTATCAAAACCAAGGTACTCTAATATTCACCTTTATACGAGTGATCAGAGAATATAGCTTAGTGTATCATCACCTACAGCAGTCCCAGTTCCTATAAGCCAAGCACGCCTAGCATACTGGTACATGGCTGTCCCTAGGAATGCCATGTTCACTGCCCAGGAAGTACAGGGAGGCTGAAGAAAGGAAGAACAAAATATTTTGTTTGGTCTAAAGGGTTGGTCCAGGCAACAGGCAGAAAAATGGTCAATAGATAGGGTTAATATAGGCGGCAGGCAGAGACAACACTGTATTGGTGTGATGGTAATCAGGAACAATTTTCCTACCTGCACTGCTATGGTGACTCGGGAGCTGGTGTGGTGACAAGCAATGGCTGGCTTACATTGGTGTGGTGACACTGTGACTGATGTGTTAATGATAAGGAACACTGCTCCTGGCATACACTGCCCTGAAAACACTGGGACTGGTGTGGCGTGATTAGGGACACTGTGACTGGTGTGGTGGTGATTGGGGACACTGTAACTGGTGAAGCTGCAATCAGGGACACTGACTAGCAGCACTTGTCTGGTGACATTGTACTGATGTGTTCTGGGAGCACAGAAGTACAAATTCTTTGGCAGGTAAAATAGTTCTTATATGTGTATATTATCTAAGTATTCAGCATTTTGCCCAGTGTTCAGCTTTAAGTTAGCAAGTACAGTGGAGTGGACGATGGTATAGCTACAAGGGGGCAACTCCATATTATTGGCCATGGTGTAAGGTGCGAATCAGTGTTAATGCCCATGGGGTGGGGGTAGCTCCAATTTAATGGCTATAGGGGGATAATGCCTCATTAATGACTGTGAAATGCGGGTAATTCCATATTAATGACCATGGAGAAAGGGTAATTCCATATTATTGACAGTGGAGAGAGGGTAATAAAAGGGTTAATGGTCATTTCATATTGATGACCATGGAGGGGGGATATTCCATATTAATGGCCATGCCTGACAAATTTACTTGTGTTTATTTCATCCTGAGCTATTGAACTCTGTAAACAACATGCATTTTAAAACACTGGGCCTAGAAAACACATGAAAGGGATCAAACAGCTCCCTCTGCTGACACCGTATGAAATGTCCAAATATTCAATTCCCAGAGTTCATTTTCCTGACCAAAAATGGCATCCGCTGTGCATTAAAGTGCGTGAAAAATTAAGTAAAAGAGATATTAAATTTTTATTGAAATCTGTAAAGGATAAAATAAATACAAAAGACCGATTATTTTGAAAGGTTTGTGCATTTCTCTGCCTATAATTAAAAACATGACAGGGACTTCTATTTCTTTAAAAAAAAGGAATTAGCTACAGCGTTATTGTGAAGTTACCCAACACATACGGACACCACTGAATTTATCCCATCAATGAGTCAAAGAACTCCGGACATAAAAGAATTAAACTAAAGCAGAAATATTACATTCTGGATATTATTGGCAACGTGAAAACAGAGACCCATAGATAGAATGAAAGTGACTGTACGCCATGTATGATGTATGTACAGTGTGGTGTCTGTATGGTGCTGTGTGGTGTCAGTGTGGTGTCAGTATGGTGCTGTGTGGTGTCTGTATGGTGCTGTGTGGTGTCAGTGTGGTGTCAGTATGGTGCTGTGTGGTGTCTGTATGGTGCTGTATGGTGTCTGTATGGTGCTGTGTGGTGTCTGTATGGTCCTGTATGGTGTCTGTATGGTGTCTGTATGGTGTCTGTATGGTGCAGTATGACATCTGTATGGTAGTATTAGATATCTGCACTCTCCTGTCCCATGTAGGAAGCTCGCTCACCTGTATCAGATCCTGGGGCAGGGGGGTAGCGCTGAGGCTGCAGTAGGTCTGAAGATGTCAGGAAAGTCTTTATAGGTAATCCGGGACATCTTAATGACACCTCCGGGATTGCTTGAGTGACATGGAAGCAATTAATATCTGTCACTGGGGACATAAAGTCAATCATCTTCTGGATTATAAATCTTCAGTAATATCCAATCCTTGTCTTCTCACAAATAATTTAAATATTTCCAAATTGCAAAACCAGAAATTATTCCCCCCCCCCCTCCTTATTATACATTAACTCTTCATCACCTGAGGTCATTGACTTCTAGATCCCAGATGACACTTAGCCATCATTTTCAAATATGCTTAATGAAGAAAGTCAACTGGGATGAGCGACTTATATAAATAAATTGAAGAACCCCAGCAATCCGCTCCTGTAATGTGATTGGCTATTCTCGAATATCTGCCATTGCATTGACTTTTTTTTTTTTTTTGTGAACTGTGTCAGATGATCCCCAGGGCTAATATTAGATTAAGTAAATGTGCCTTCTGGCCATAGTGAGGAGAACTGTGGGTGGGTTCCCTGGTCAGATGAAGAGTGGGTGGGTTCCTTGACCAGGGGAAGTGTGGGTGGGTTCCCTGGCCAAGAAAAGAGTGAATGAGTTCCCTGGCCAGAAGAAGAGTTGGTGGGTTCACTGGCCAGTGGAAGTGTGGATGGATTCTCTGCTTAGGTAAAAAGTGGGTGGGTTTCCTGGCCAGGAGAAGAGTTGGTGGGTTCACTGGCCAGTGGAAGTGTGGGTGGGTTCCCTGACCAGGGGAAAAGTGGGTGGATTATCTGGCCAGGGGAAGGGTGGGTGGATTATCTGGCCAGGGTAAGAGTGGGTGGGTTCTCTGGCCAGGGGAAGAGTGGGTGGATTCTCTGGCCAGAGGAAGAGTGGGTGGATTCTCTGGCGAGGGGAAAAGTGGGTGGGTTCTCTGGCCAGGGGAAGAGTGGGTGGATTCTCTGGCCAGAGGAAGAGTGGGTGGATTCTCTGGCCAGGGGAAAAGTGGGTGGGTTCTCTGGCCAGGGGAAGAGTGGGTGGGTTCTCTGGCCAGGGGAAATGTGGGTGGGTTTTCTGGCCAGGGGAAGAGTGGTGGGTTCTCTGGCCAGGGGAAGAGTGGGTGGGTTCTCTGGCCAGGGGAAGAGTGGGTGGATTCTCTGGCCAGGAGAAGAGTGGGTGGGTTTTCTGGCCAGGGGAAGAGTGGGTGGGTTCTCTGGCCAGGGGAAGAGTAGGTGGGTTCTCTGGCCAGGGGAAGAGTAGGTGGGTTCTCTGGCCAGGGGAAGAGTGGGTGAGTTCCCTGGCCAGGGGAAGAGTGGGTGGATTCTCTGGCCAGGGGAAGAGTGGGTGGGTTGTCTGGCCAGGGGAAGAGTGGGTGGGTTCTCTGGCCAGGGGAAGAGTGGTGGATTCTCTGGCCAGGGGAAGAGTGGGTGGGTTTTCTGGCCAGGGGAAGAGTGGGTGGGTTCTCTGGCCAGGGGAAGAGTAGGTGGGTTCTCTGGCCAGGGGAAGAGTAGGTGGGTTCTCTGGCCAGGGGAAGAGTGGGTGAGTTCCCTGGCCAGGGGAAGAGTGGGTGGATTCTCTGGCCAGGGGAAGAGTGGGTGGGTTGTCTGGCCAGGGGAAAAGTGGGTGGGTTCTCTGGCCAGGGGAAGAGTGGTGGATTCTCTGGCCAGGGGAAGAGTGGGTGGGTTTTCTGGCCAGGGGAAGAGTGGGTGGGTTCTCTGGCCAGGGGAAGAGTAGATGGGTTCTCTGGCCAGGGGAAGAGTAGGTTGGTTCTCTGGCCAGGGGAAGAGTGGGTGGGTTTTCTGGCCAGGGGAAGAGTGGGTGGGTTCTCTGGCCAGGGGAAGAGTAGGTGGGTTCTCTGGCCAGGGGAAGAGTAGGTGGGTTCTCTGGCCAGGGGAAGAGTGGGTGAGTTCCCTGGCCAGGGGAAGAGTGGGTGGGTTCTCTGGCCAGAGGAAGAGTGGGTGAATGAATTGACCACCACTTCTTGGCAGGTTTAGGACATGATGAAGAAACCATGTATGTGAAATATGAGGTTCTCAGAGAGAAGAGATTTTGGTTTCTCTCCCTGTGAGGGAGAGACTTCCCATGATGTGTTCCACAGATAACATTGGCTGTGTAAGCAGACTTTTAAAGCGGAGTTCCGGCCACAAAATCGACATAATCGATTTTGTGGCCATCCGCTTGCTTTTAGTCACCTGAAAAGGAAATGGATAGTTACGATTTTTTTTTTTTTTTACTTACCTTGTTATCGTAGAAAAATATACTCACCTTTCTTCCACTTCCTCCCTCGGCGGCCGCGGCCCGCACCGTCACTTCCGCTTTGCAATGATTCCTGGGAGCTGAACGTCATTGATCCCAGGAATCACTGCGACGGCCCCGGCCCTGCTCGTCACTTCCGGTGTGATGCCGCATTCCCTGCTAAACAGCTTCTGGGCATGCCCAGAAGCTGTGGAGGAATGCGGCGCCGCACCGGAAGTGACGAGCGGGGCCGGTGCAGTGCATCGTGGGACCGAAGAGGTCGGAAGAGGAAGCAGAAGAGGATCGCGCTGGCTTCAGCTGCCCACATCCGAGATGGCAACGCTGGAGAAGAAATTTTAAAGGTGAGTATTTCTTCTTGCAGGTAAGTGCGACCCGGGACAGTACAGAGGCTATCCATTATGGAATGTACTAGCCCTGACTGTCCCGGGGGTATTTTTATTGAAAACATTTTTTCATGGCCGGAACTCCGCTTTAAGTGGACATTTGTCTGAGGACAACTTTTTGTGCTCCTGTACTTTTTATGTGCTGCAAATGTGTGTCTGATCTGCTTTTCTAAAGGTGTGCGTCCCTCGCTACCCAATGCTGATTCCTCGCTGTATTTATTAAATTAAATGTAACGTTCCCCCATGGTATGTTGTCAGTTCTCTCCTGTGCTTATAGGGTAACTCCATTTTCATGGGAAACAAAACATAACAAAAATATAATCTAGCATAAAAAAGCTACACAAGCCATTTTGTAATTTTAATGTTTTTAAAAAACTTTTCCTTTTAAAACTGCAGCTGCTGTAATTTTCTATGAATTTCAATGTCATATGGCAACCTGGAGGTGTCCTATGTACGGTTGGTGTATAGAATGCTCCCAGAAATGTCATTTCCTGCTTTTGTGATTGGCTCACTGTATTTCTCAGAAGTCCACACTAAGATACAAGTCAGATTTTAGATATCCCCCACAATAGTAATTTCAGTTTTGCTCAGATGATGTTAATAAGATGTTCAATCAGATAATGTGTAGGAGCTGTGTAAGAGAATGATGAAGTAGTAAGCTTCTTACTAACTGACTGGTCCTCTTAGTGTTGTCTGCATAAGGATGGATAGAAGTTCGATACACTAAATGTGACAAGGATAGCTGCAATAGATTAAAATGGGGAAACATCTTCCCCTTCTTTCTGATGAGACATGCGGTAGTCAGCAGCAATCATCTGCCCATGATCATAGTATGGCTCAAAGTTATCAGGCAGTACCTATATGTAGTCCATTGCACTTACTCCCTCATGAGTGTCTTGATACAGGTGGATTGAATGAGAATGAGAGGCCATATACTGAGTGGTGACTTGTCTAAACATTCAGGAAATGGATAGAGAGGTCTGTGAGTGGGTGAGTGCTCATCTAATTACTCAGGGGATGGAGTGGGAGGTCTCTGCATGGGTTAGAGTGAGGCCTTTGAATGCATTAGTTATCATCTTATTAAATGAAAGATGAAGTGTAAGCTTTTTAAATGGATGAGTACTCATCTAGTCACTCAGGTGATGGAGTGAAAGGCCTTTCACAGGGTGAGTGCTCCTCTGATCATTCAGGAGATGGAGTGAGCAGTCTATGGTTGGGTCAGTACTTGTCTGATCTCTCGTAAGATGGAGTTAGAGGTCTGTCAAAGAATAGGTCAGGTCTGTCTTATAAATCAGGAGATGGAGTAAGAGGCCTCGATGTGGGTGAGTACTCATCTGATCACTAAGGAGATGGAGAAGGAGGTCTTGATGTGGGTAAGTACTGGTCTGAAAACTATGCAGATGGAGTAGGAGGTCTTGGCGTGGGTAAGTACTCCTCTGATCACTGGAGAGATGGAAGTAGGAGGTCTTGGGGAGGATGAGTACTTGTCTGTGCCCTGGGGGATAGAGTAGGAGGTCTTGATGTGGGTGAGTACTCATCTGATCACTAGGGAGATGGAGTAGGAAGTCTATGAGAGGGTGAGTACCCTTTGATCCCTGGGGAGATGGAGAAGAAAGTCTATGAGTGGGTGAGTACCCTTTGATCCCTGAGGAGATGGAGAAGGAGATCTATGAGTGGGTGAGTACTCATCTGATCACTGGGGAGATGGAGTAGGAGGTGTATGAGTGGGTGAGTACTCGTCTGATCACTGGGCAGATGGAATAGGAGGTCTATGAGTGGGTGAGTACTCGTCTGATCACTGGGCAGATGGAATAGGAGGTCTATGAGTGGGTCAGTACTCATCTGATCACTGGGGAGATGGAGTAGGAGGTCTATGAGTGGGTGAGTACTCGTCTGATCACTGGGGAGATGGAGTAGGAGGTCTATGAGTGGGTGAGTACTCATCTGGCAACTGGGCAGATGGAATAGGAGGTCTATGAGTGGGTGAGTACTCATCTGATCACTGGGGAGATGGAGAAGAAGGTCTATGAGTGGGTGAGTACTCCTCTGATCCCTGAGGAGATGAAGAAGGAGGTCTATGAGTGGGTGAGTACTCGTCTGATCACTGGGGAGATGAAGTAGGAGGTCCATGATGGCATGAGTGATCATCGATTACTCAGGAGATTGGATGAGAAGCCTTTGACTGGGTGATGGAGTGAGCTGTCTATGATTGGGTCAGTGGAAGAGATCAGTGTAGGGTGGGATGCTTATCTGATCACAAAGGAGATGCAGTGAGAGGTTTGTGAGGGGTGATGGATTATTTTAATACTTTTGATAGGGATTGGAAGGTCTATGTGTGCTCATCTGATCACTCAGGAGGTGGAGTGAGAGGTCTGTGATTCGGTGTGTGAACATCTGATCACTCAGGAGATGGAATCAGGGATTTGTGGATGGATAAGGGCTCATCTGATGGAGGAGATGGAGTGAGAGGCCTATAAGTGTGTGAGTGACCACCTGATCACTTGGGAGAGGGAGTGGTGTTCTAAGAGTGGGTGACTTATCAATCGATCACACAAGAGATGAAGAAAGAAGTCTATGAGTGGATAAATGCACTTCTAATCACTCTGGAGATGGAGTAAAGTGGTGTAAGAGTGGATAATTGCTCATCTGATCATGAGGGAGATGAGGTTAGAGGTCAGTGAGTGGTTGAGTGCATGCCTGATCACTTTGGAGATGGAATAAGACAACCATGAGTGGTCACCTAGTCCTCTAATCTCTCTGGAGATGGAGTGAGTGGTCTGTGGGTGAGTGATTGTTCATCTGATCTTTCGGCAGATGGTGCATTATAGAGATTATCCCCTTGCAGAAGTCCTAAAGCACATGACATTTGTATGGACGTTGTATTTTGTGTTGTTGATGGATTTTATTTAGGTCTTTCTTTTGTACATTGTTTAACATTGAACAGAATTGAAGCACTTTATTGACTTACACATGTGTTATGTATGTTGCCTATCTACATATGTGATTTCCTACACGCTCAAGATATATTCAATATTTTTTTCACAGTAGAACCTGTGTGAATATTGTACAAGTGTATATGAGGAGTGCATACACATACAATGCCGTACAATGAAATATAAGCTGCTCTGATTTTTATCTTCTGATATACAGCAGAATGTTTTCTGTGCGCTGTACCACCATCTGATAGCGGATCCAAGCACCGACCATTCAGTGCGGCGGAATTGATGGAATCTTCGTTAAAACGAATCTTTCAATAAGAACAAGAATTTTGCACAACATTTACAAATTTGATATTTTTAATCTAGAATATTTAGTTTATGAATAGCAGGTGATATGAGGTGCTGCCATGAAACTAGCTTTGTAGAGCCACCTGGGTCTTCCATAGGTAGAGTACAGAAGTACCTTCTCCCTTTGTGAGTATCTGTTTAAATGAAACTATACAGTGCCAGGTAGAGAGTCCCTCCTCCAACTCGTTCAGTTGGATGTGTAAGTTGCAGTTTATACATATAGATGTGAACCATTCACAGAGCTGGAACAACCTACTCCCTATTGGCCCATCGTTTCCAGGATAAGATCAGTTTGTATTCATCCAGATCACAGGAGAAAATGTTCTGAGACCAGCAGGAGCATTCACAGGACTCCATAAACAATGCTGCTCACCTAGTTGTGGATTATCCTATGAAATTACACTTTTCAATGAGTTTCTTCATCTTAGCATTCTCCGTTCTGCACACATCTTAGTGTAAAGTCTACATTTTAGTATATTGTAGGTCACTTACCAGTTATTACCGGCCAGACACCGGATTTACCATTTCCTGAGGCTTACATCACCCGGTATTAGTGGTATCTCCAAGAATAAGATCTGTGGGGAAGGCAGGAGGGGGAACGAAAACAAAAAAGTATACAGTATCAAAGTTCTGTTTTTGTTGTCACTTTCACCCCTGGCCTGCTGATTGGACAGTGAATAAGAGGAAGCAAAAAGGTTAGTTCATCCCCAAACTCTTTCCTCCAATAAGCTAGTTATTACCGTTAGACTGACAGTATTGTTCAGTGCGGTAGAACCTGATTGGCTGACAGATTCTTCCTAACCCATGTGCTGGGTGTCCTGGGAAGCTAATATAAGCCCTGATCATGTCATCTCTCCCCTTTTTATTAAGTATAGATTGATCTGAGCAGTCAGCATTTTTGCTTGGTTGGATTTGGTGCAGACACACATTGGGGTTCCTCAGCTGCCTTGGACAACAATTAACATCTGGTGTGTTTCTGTTCCCTGTATAGAGGAGAGGGTGACCTGCTCTCCATGTATACATTGTTAGATAGGTCCTATAGTTGGGAAGCCAGATAGTTTAGAGTTGGGGAACACACCAATCCGACTTAACGTTTCCTTTTTCAGAGTTAAAAACCACACCCATCAAAGTTAGAGACCACACCTATCAAAGTTAGAGACCACACCTATCAGAGTTATAGACCACACCTATCAGAGATAGAGACCACACCTATCAAAGTTAGAGACCACACCTATAAGAGTTGTAGACCACACCTATCAGAGTTATAGACCACACCTATCAGAGTTATAGACCACACCTATCAGAGTTATAGACCACACCTATCAGAGTTATAGACCACACCTATCAAAGTTAGAGACCACACCTGTCAGAGTTATAGACCACACCTATCAGAGTTATAGATCGCATTTATCAGTTAGGGACTGCCCTTATCCGAGGTGCCTTGAATCGGCAGTATTTCTTCCACATGAATTTGCTAATTGTGTACAACAAGAACTTCTGTTATAACCGGACATCTTGGAAAGTTTGTAGCACCCCTCTGACCCATGGAGGCATGGTGGTACCCCCAGAGACAGGATGGGCTGACATTTCACCTCTGGGTGTAGATTACATAGGTAAGAGACATTTGTGGGATGTGGACAGATGCCCACCTGTCACTTTAAGATGCAAAAAAAAAAAAGGAGTTTATTAGCTCTCACTAAAACTCCAGGGAGAGAGGCTTGGGGCACAGGACACCCATAGACTAGCAGACTCCAAAAAGGGGAACAAAAGTACTTATAGTCTTCATAGATAGAGAATCTTGGTGCTGAACCACATTCTGTGACTGTACCTCCTGACTGTAAAGCATTTTATAATCGTCTACACCACCCCGGGAAGAAGACTCCAAAACTTCAATAAGGGTCCAAGCTCCACATCCAAGCTTCTCATACCCCTCATCACATCATCATCACCCTTCATGGAATCTCAATCCCCATTTCACACCAGCTAGGACTCAAACCCAGGAGAAGACTCCATACCCCTGTGAGGTCCAAACTCCACCTCTAAGCTTCTCCAGGCACTCATCACTTTAGGAGGTCTTCCATGGCTACCTAATCCCCAGACTACACAAGCTAGGCCACTTGCCCAGACCTTTGCCTAGCCATATGGTCATCCTCTCTGGCATAAGGCCCAAGATATTTCAGCAGCTAAACCCATCCCTCCCATAGGCAGGAGGCCCAGGGGAGGACATGGAGAGCTCCTGAGGTCCCTCCTGGTTTTTTATACCCTCACCCAGACTGCACCAGTGACAAGGAAACTCCTACTGGTTGTCCAGGGAGAAATAAATATTCATAGCTCTGGTTAGTGTAGCTCTTTTACTATTACCAGGGGCAGCAGCACCACCTCCTGGCAGAAGAAGGACACACACTAGGAGAAGCCTAAAGCTGGCCATACGTTATGCAATTTTCTTTCCTTCCAACACAGGATGAAGGAAAGAAAATTGTTCAATTTCTCCATCAACACAGTCACAGTCAGTGTTGATGCAATCTGCAGGCAGGGAGCATGGGGAGCCTTCCTCTCTGGTGGAATACAATGATTATTGCTGGTGGCTATAGCTGTCTGCAGTGATCTGGTGAGAAAAAAATGACAGGCTGGTGTCTCCAGTGACCCCAGTGTATCCAGTGTCACCAGTGACCCCAGTGTATCAAATGTCACCCGTGACCCAGTGTTTCCAGTGTCACCAGTGACCCCAGTGTGTCCTGTGCACTTCAGTGGACTCAGTGACTCCATTGTTTCCATTGTCTCCAGGCTTCTGTGGCTTCCGTGGCTCCAGTGACCCCAGCACCTCCTCTGCACTTCAGTGACCTGAGCCTCTTGTGACTTCCCCAGCCTCCAGTGACCCAGTGTCTCCAGTGACCCCAGCACCCCCTCCGCATTTCAGTGATCTGAGCCTCTTGTGACTTCCCCAGCCTCCAGTGGCCCAGTGTCTCCAGTAACCCCAGCACCCCCTCTGCACTTCAGTGACCTGAGTCTCTTGTAATTTCCCCAGGCTCCAGTGACCCAGTGTCTCCAGTAACCCCAATGATCCATGTTCACTACAGGGTCCCCAACCTGCTCTTGCTCCAATGACACCAGTGTCTCCAGTGACACCAGTGCTCCCTGTGCACTCCAAGTGTCTCTGGGGGATGCCAATGCATTCTGTGACTTGCAGTGATTTCATAGCTCCCTGTATTATGGTGGCAGTTCCTGATTCTTGCAGTCTCTGATAGTCTCATGTTACATGTGGTGAGTCTCTTAAAGAAGTCTTTAGTTTGCTTCATTGCTGGAGTTGGGTTTAAAAAAAAAAAATAATAATAATTTCTGTCCTTTCACTGTACTTTCTGTACCTTCTTTTTTGTTTCGGTGCACTTTGTTGTTGTTTGACTTTTTTTTTACATAATTATATGTATTGTTTTCTTTATTTTTGTACATTTGTTTTTTAAAATCGAATAATAAAATACACAAAAAAAAAGACACATTTTTTCCTGAAGTATGCCATTGTTATTCACCTATGTATATAATTTTTTTATAATTAATTTTAAGTTAAACATTTAAAATTAATTGTTTATTATAAGTATAATATAATTGAAACAATTTGACATTTTGCATATAATGATATAAATAAATAAAACTCTGTCTTTTCACCGTTGTTTCCTTTAATTTAGCTATTTTACTTTTTTTCATACAAAATTGTATTTTTTTTTCTTTTGCATATTTTTTTTTAATGAATAATTATTATGAAAAATTATGTATTGTAAGTATAATATACTTTCAAAAGATTTTACATTTTGATTATAATGTTAAAAAATAAAAGAAACCTCTGACTTTTAACTGTTTCCTTTTTTTTTTTTTTGGTGCATTTTGTTGCTTTTTGAATTTTTTCACAGTCACAAAAATGTAGAATGCAAAAAAAATAATAATAGTATTGTTTTTCTTTAGTGCATTTTTTATGTAAAAAAAATCAAATAATAAAATACACACCTGAAAGAAAAAGATACAATATTTTTTTTTTTTTCTGTAGTAGGATGATGATTTGAGGTATAGTAAATAAAATCTGCTGATTGTCCACCATGAGTTAATGAGATACATGATAATCGTATTTCTGTATTCAGTGATGTAGATAGTTGAGACTCAGTGGAGATCTGCCGGGGTCAGTGATAATCAGCTAAAAGTTTTAATTATGAGACCTAAATATGTCTGAGGTCTAAGTGGCCTCCTGAGCTTTAACGTTTACTAAGCACAGGATCCTTAGGGACCGCCCCCGAGGATTCCCTGAACATTACAGAGCCGCTGATCAGACAATTAAAGATGACTCGGTAGAGGGGTAATCGGGGACAGAGCACTGTCCAGAGGAAACAGCGGCCTCCCCGCAGCCTTCATTACACTGCCTGAGGCTGGAAAGGGAGGTCCAGCTTGTTAGGATAATTGTGAGAGTCACAGAGGACGATCCTCGGGGGAGGGAGGCAGAGCAATGATGACAGTCTGTAATGATAATTAAACCATTATGTCCTGCAAGAGATGATCAATTCATTTAGAACCAAATAAAATATAAAAAGATAAAAAAAACACATATTTACAACTAACCAAACATGGATAAGGCCCTCCAAAAAATTTTTTAAAATTAAATATTAAACATTTTCAGTTCCCGCAACTGTACACCCCTTATGTACCAGAATAATTTTCCTAATCTAGTTGTGGGCCTTCCATTGTATTCCCAAATTAAGGGAGACATAGAGAGTGATGGCAGACCAAGTCACCTATCAAGTCATCTGCCCATTTTATTTATTTATTCTTTGGTTTTGCATATTTTTTATTCTAAGTGTCTGAGTGGATGTATACTTTTATATGTAAAAGGTGAAATAAAAAAAAAAATGTTTCCATTTTTTTTTTAAACTTTATATATCTACACAGGCAAGAAGATTAAAAGAAAAAAAAAGAAAAATAATATTTTTTGGCTTACTTCATACTATAGATATATATATATATATATATATATTTATATTTATATTTAAAAAATATATATATATGTGTGTATATATATATATATATATATATATAGGCTTATTTCATACTATATATATATATATATATATATATATATATATAAATAAAAAAAAATATATATATATATATATATATATCCAAAAAAAGGAGCAAGTAGGCGGGGCACTACGAGGGACTATAAACAACTGCTCAACCGGCGCTAACAAATAAGTACCTTAAAAATATTATATAAAAGATATATGAATGTTTGATACAAACAATATATCTAACAAAGCTGCTGCTATAAATGAAATGACATACAATTAAGGTGCATATATAATAATCTCACCAACAGGATATAGTACAACACACTAGCAGCGCTAAGAGTATAAAAAGTATATATATATAAAAAATATATATATAAAATATATAAAATTGCAGTCCACTGGGATAAAGTCCATGTGCTCAAATAATCATGCAGTGTGCCCAGAATATTCTCTCCTGACAATCCAAGGTCGTGAGTATGTTGGTGAATACACCGGACCCTCCACCTCACCAATGTGCTCCCCCAAATCAGAAACACTCACCAGAAGTCTGGTCAATAAGCGCCTGTAACATCAGCCTATCACAGGCTTAGAAACGATCTCCTCAGGAGTTAACCAGGAGCGCCGGCACTTGAACCATCTCAATCAGATCAATTCAAGCTTTTTTGCATTTCTACAAATCATTGTAGAATCCAGTCACCCTCCAGAGTAGCTATGGTATAGCCTTATTCATCTGCAGGGAAGTGGGAGGATCTTATCTCTGAAGATCCCACTGTAGAAATGTAAGAAGTACAATAGCGTGCTCCGAGCCCGTTAGGTAAACAATCATCTTCCAGCGGACGGAGGAGGGTGGGGCCGGGCCGGCTCTGGAGCTCCGGGGCTGAGAATGAAGTCACAGCCCGAGGAGGAGGCGTCCGCTTGTAGCGGACGCCTCCTCTTCGGGCTGTGACTTCATTCTCAGCCCCGGAGCTCCAGAGCCGGCCCGGCCCCACCCTCCTCCGTCCGCTGGAAGATGATTGTTTACCTAACGGGCTCGGAGCACGCTATTGTACTTCTTACATTTCTACAATGGGATCTTCAGAGATAAGATCCTCCCACTTCCCTGCAGATGAATAAGGCTATACCATAGCTACTCTGGAGGGTGACTGGATTCTACAATGATTTGTAGAAATGCAAAAAAGCTTGAATTGATCTGATTGAGACGGTTCAAGTGCCGGCGCTCCTGGTTAACTCCTGAGGAGATCGTTTCTAAGCCTGTGATAGGCTGATGTTACAGGCGCTTATTGACCAGACTTCTGGTGAGTGTTTCTGATTTGGGGGAGCACATTGGTGAGGTGGAGGGTCCGGTGTATTCACCAACATACTCACGACCTTGGATTGTCAGGAGAGAATATTCTGGGCACACTGCATGATTATTTGAGCACATGGACTTTATCCCAGTGGACTGCAATTTTATATATTTTATATATATATTTTTTATATATATACTTTTTATACTCTTAGCGCTGCTAGTGTGTTGTACTATATCCTGTTGGTGAGATTATTATATATGCACCTTAATTGTATATATATATATATATATAGATAGATTGATAGATAGATATATTTGTGTGTATATATATATATATATATATATCTGTGTGTGTGTGTATATATACAGTATATATATATATATATATATATATATATATATATATAGTATGAAATAAGCCAAAACTATTGTTTTTTTTCTTATATATGTATATTTTTACATGTATAAATATGTATATATATATATAGTAAATTGTCAAAAGTATTGGGACACCTGCCTTTTCACGCACGTAAACTTTAATGTCATTCCAGTCTTAGTCCGTAGGGTTCAATATTGAGTTGGCCCACCCTTTGCAGCTATAACAGCTCATCTGGGAAGGCCGTCCACAAGGTCAAAATGAATGAATGTCATCACAACTCAAGAAAATATGTACCATTTCCCACATAAGGATGAGCTGAACTGCTTTGAACCATACCAGGTCCAATGCCCACAATATGGTGGGGGAAAGGGGGAGATTTGACAGGAGTGAAGCCTCACTGGCAAAGCACCTTGTACCCCCCTGGTCCGATGTTTGTGGGAGCCTATAAGCTGGGGGTTTGTAATCAGGAAAGACCCCTTTTATAATAGGGGTGCCCCCAGATACCCCCCTCCCTACACATGCATTAATATATTGTACATATTAACCTTCTTATTCACAAAAAAGAGTAGTAGCTTAAAAATAATGACACCCAAACTTTTGAAGAGTCCTTTATCTAAAAACAAAAATCTCCCCCAAAAAAAGGTCCCTTGATGTAAATCCATTGTCAATCATGATGGCTGCCGGTGTTTATAGGCACTGAGATAGCAGGAGCCCAGCAGGCTAGTCCTTCCACCTACTATTACCCTCTATAACCCCCAAGTGTTACCCTCAAGGCCCAAGAAGGGAGGCAGTCAGCAATGGATGTCATTGGCCTGATGTTTGTGGACATTGAGGTGACATGAGTCCAGTGGGTTGGACTATCCACTTGTAGCGCACCCCACGTAGGAGCTGCAGATGAAATGGAATCCCCGACCCTGCACAGCCAGACACACCGCATCTTCACAGGCTCTCAGAGTCAAGAAACAGTCCAGTGCTTTGTTTTGTTATTTGTTGAAGGATTAGAACTTGGATAGGGATTGGGGAGATTATGGGATGCCCACTTGACTTTGGAACAAACATCAGGGACAACATTTCCTATGTACAGCCATATACGCTCCTCTTCCTCCCGCACTCACTTGCTTCTAGAAAACTCAGCTGGGACACTTTAGTAGATCAGCAAAAAGCACTCAACCAGATTTAGCAGAAACTAGATTTTTGAATCTAGCTATAGTGGAAAATAGTACCCTAACTACACTAGATATCCCTTTCCTCACACTAATAATTGCTAAATGACACTTCTGAATGAACTGCTTCCACTCTCTTCCACGTCCCTGTATTACAATGCTAGAGATTTGGCGGGGCTATGTTATATACTGGGGGGCGTATTCACACCTGATTGGCCTCTGGACCCCCTAGTCACTCCAATCACATTCCTAGCATCCTCCTGCCCCCTCAATAGGCTTTTACTGATGGTTCTGGTCCAATCGCAGGCTTTTAAAGCCCAGTTCCTGTCCCATTGCATTTTGGTCGGTTCTGGTTGCCGAATTCCGAACTTTTTCAGCAAAAAGTTTGAAATTCATCCGAATTTCGAACAGTCAATGTTCGGGTCGAACCGATGGTCGATCCGAACCGTTCAATCATCCCTAGTAAGGAGCATTCTTCCCACTGACTGTCACACTAATGTGTCATGAGTTGTAGATTTTTAATTTTTAGTAGGGGTTCCCTGAGACCAGAAATTTATTTCAAGGGTTCCTCTGTGTTGAAAAGGTTGAGAAAGGCTGCTCTAGGCCTACACATTGCCTCACTTCAACAGCTCTTCTCTTTCTCTCTTTCTAAAAACCTAACAGACACCTAATGGCAACAGAGCTAACAAGCAGCAAATTATTTTTCTGTAATATCTAACTACAGCTTTTATCCCTTTTTATTTTACTACATCAAACTGTACTTTGTTTTATCTTTGTATTTATTTTTATGTTGATGCCAAGCGTGATTGAATAAACTCACACTTTGTTTTTAGTCAGCCTGGCTATTGGACTATTGAATGAAATGCCTAAAGGACACTACAGTTATTATTAGATATCTTCATTATTTTATGCTGTACATGGCTTCATCTAGGGAGGATTCCAGGTGGGGTGTCCTCTCTTAGTCTCAGTGCTGGCTCTGTGGGGTTTTCTGTACATGGCTCCATCTAGGGAGGCTTCCAGGTGGAGGGGTGTCCTCTCTTAGTCTCAGCACTGGCTCTGTGGGGTTTTCTGTACACAAACCTGCAGGGAGACAATTCACATTGATCTGTATTAATAGAAGCCGGTAGGACAACACTGAGGGCTGTGTGAGCCGTACACAGGTGAGGTGACTGTGATCTGCACTTTCCATTATTGCTGTATAGTAATAATAATCCAACCTCAGCCTGTCCTCTTCCCAATAACACAAGCTGGATTTTATGATATTTGCAAGGTAGGTAAACATTTCTGGGGGGTGTAAAACACATTGCTACATAGTTACATAGTTTGTGAGGTTGAAAAAAGACACCAGTCCATCCAGTTCAACCTATGATGTGTGTGTGTTTGCTGTTAACCATACATTGTATACCCCCTGTATTTAGTACATTGTATACCCCTGTATGTCGTACATTGTATACCCCTGTATGTCGTACATTGTATACCCCTGTATGTCGTACATTGTATACCCCCTGTATGTTGTACATTGTATACCCCTGTATGTTGTACATTGTATACCCCTGTATGTTGTACATTGTATACCCCTGTATGTTGTACATTGTATACCCCTGTATGTTGTACATTGTATACCCCCTGTATTTAGTACATTGTATACCCCCTGTATGTTGTACATTGTATACCCCTGTATGTCGTACATTGTATACCCCTGTATGTCGTACATTGTATACCCCCTGTATGTTGTACATTGTATACCCCTGTATGTTGTACATTGTATACCCCTGTATGTTGTACATTGTATACCCCTGTATGTTGTACATTGTATACCCCAGTATGTTGTGGTCTTTAAGGTGCCCATCTAATAGCTTTTTGAAACTATTGATGCTCCCTGCTGATACCACTGCTTGTGGAAGAGAATTCCACATCCTTACTGCTCTGACAGTAAAGAACCCCTTACACAGTTTAAGGTTAAACCGATTTTCTTCTAGTTTTAATGAGTGGCCACGTGTCTTATTGTATTCCCTTTCTCTGAAAAGTTTGTTCCCTATGCTAGGGTCACCAGTTCGGTATTTGTACATTGATATCATATCCCCTCTCAAGGGAGGTAAATAAACATTGCAAGGGTAAGTACACATTAATGGGGGTGGTTACACTTTGTATGGGATAGATACTGTATACTGTACATTACTAAGTAGTAGGTACCTAATGATCAGGGTAGGTTCACTGCTTTAGATAGGTACACATATCTTCTTTTCTTGTGCCCCTTCTACCTCTCTTCCAATGACTGAATACAGACAGGAAATCTGATCTGACTTCAGTCTCTCTCGGCACGCTGCATTGTTCAGATCCATCTATTTCTGAGCAGCTGCTGCATATCATCACATTGATCTGTGCAGGAAAAGGAATACCTTCAAATATCACCCTAAACACCACGTTTTCCCCAAATACATTGCCGGGGTCATTCCATATGACATATTCTGGTCATATGGAACATTGGGAGGAATTTGGGATTTAGGAATCGGATGATTTTCTAGAAGTCGGACAGATCAGAATTTATTATCCAAATCTTCTGATTTATGAGTTGGTTTGGTCACCTCTGCTTCCATCTCTGTGCACTAACCATCCCATCATTGTCTGTACTGTACCAGAGATATTCATCTAGAGGTGTGCAGGTCTTATAACACACAAAAGTAGGAGCAGCCAAACTGTTTTTATTACCCCTGAAATCTCAGTGAAAATATGGAAATTTTGGCAAATTTTGCATTTTGATAAATTATAATGAATTTAATTAGCAGTTGAAAATTAAGTTGTTTTTAATAGTTTGGGGGGATTTAAATATCATCTAAGAGTTACAGAAGCTTCGTTCATTCTTTGGTCTATCCTGGACCTTATCTTGTGCCAAAAATGGCCCCTCGTTATCCTCATTATTTCATTATTTTTTTTGATTTTTTTATACATATACAAATAAAAAAGATCAGTCACTTAAAAAAAACAAATCCTGTAAGGACCCATTTACCTAAAAGGATGAGTGAACCAAGTAAAATGTGTTTTGTGAATGAGTAATAGAGAGTACAATGTACCCCTATCCTATAAGGCAGGGGTCTCTAATATTTCTGATCCAAGGGCCGGTTTACTGTTCTGCAGACTTTGGGGGCCGCACGGTGGCCAGCAGAAATAGACATTTTCGCTGGCATCAGTGGGAGTAAGCAGTGCCCGATAAAGAAAATAATAATATATAAATAATTTATAATTATATGATCAATTACTAAAACCTTTTAACCTAGAATTATCTGGGAAATTACATCTGTAAGTTTGTTAATAGTCAAAAACACATTACATGTTAGTTTGATCTTCAGTATATACTCAACATACTTCTTAAATCAACAATCTAGTTTATTCTGCTTGTTTGATTTTACTAAATAAAGTGTGTAGAGAATAGTTTAAGATTAATGAAGGAAAACCTCCTCTGGATTGAACTTTGACCTGAGGTATTACATAAAGGAATAACGATGAATTATCATGGAAAACGTTGCTGTGAATGTGACATATGTTATCAATATGTAATTATTAATGAATGTATACACCTATTTGTACCTGTATAAAAGAATGGGAAATTGTACCAATAAACAGACCAGTTTCAAGCTGATACACTGGTTTCTGTCTTGAGTGATGTATTATTTCACCTTCAGTCAAAGATCGAACCTAGATGTTAATTTCCCTAACATAACTTTGGCGAGCCAGCCAGGAGTTGATCAACAGTGCTTCAACAGAAGCACAAGCAATGACGGGTTCGACGGGGGAAAAACAGACCTCCATAAGCCGGCAGGTGATTATATTATTAACCACTTCTGGACTGGAAGATTTTACCCCCTTAATGACCAGGCCATATTTTGTGATTCGGCACTGCGTTACTTTAACGGACAATTGCGCAGTTGTGCGACGCTGTACCCAAATAAAATTGATGTCCTTTCTTTCTTACAAACAGAGCTTTCTTTTGGTGGTATTTGATCACCTGTGTGATTTTTACTTTTTGCTCTATAAACAAAAAAAAGAGCGACAATTCTGAAAAAAAAAAAAACAATATTTTTCAAATTATGCTATATAACATTCTCAAAAAAAAATGTAAAAATCTAAATTTTTTTAACATTTTAGGCCAATTTTGTTTTCTGCTACATATTTTTGGTAAAAAACATCACAATAAGCGTATTTTGATTGGTTTGCACAAAAGTTATCGCGTCTACTAACCACGGGAAAGATTTATGTTGTTTTTATTGTTTTTTTTTTTACTAGTAATGGCGGCAATCTGCGACATTGCGGCGGACAGATCGGACCCCTAACTGACATTTTTGACACTTTTGGGGGTACCAGTGACATTACTACAGTAATCAGTGCTAAAAATATGCACTGTCACTGTACTAATGACACTGGCAGGGAAGAGGTTAACATTGTGGGTGGTCAAGGGGTTAAATGTGAGCCTAGGGGAGTGATTCTAACTGTGGGGGGGCGTGGCTTTTGAAATGATCTTAGAGACCTGTGATTCTATATAGAAGGATCACAGGCGCTCTGTGATCATTCCAGGGAGAAGAACGGTCAGCTGTGTTAACAACATCCGACCGTTCTTCTCTCTCAGCGGGAAGCGATCGCGGGTGTCAGGCGGCAATCACAGCCGCCTGACCCGTGCATCGGCTTCCCCGCTGCTGAGTGGGGATGGGAGCACGCCACCGGCGATGCGCACTCGTCCCCTAGCTGCAGGCGCATGACTGACGTAGGTCTATGTCTGTTTGCGCAGGAGAGGCACCCTTAAGGTCGGTAACCGGTTAAGCATAAAAGGGGTTCAGCTCAACCTCACATTAATAAAGGCCGGGAGAGAAAATATTCCCATTTAACCCTAGCCTAAACCATCATTCTCAATCGAAAAATAAGAGTGTTAACCTCTAGCCTATGTGAACATTTTACATGAAAGAGGAAAACCTTAAAAATTGCATCACAGAGGGAATACCGGTGTAACAATAATGTATAAATGCTTTATTGAATTTGCAAAAGAAACAAAAAAACATACCAATTAGAAAAATAGTCTACAAAACACCTCCACCAATCTAATTAAAAACTGACAACGTTGTCAATCCAGATGGGCAGCTGCATCAGTCAACCTCCCAAGCAAACACCCATATCAATAGTAACAATGAAAACAATCGTCTTCAACCAGGGGATAATGTATCAATGCAAAACTAAGATTGGATATATTGTTATCATACTCCTAGTTAAGATTGAAATATTGGGGGGTAAGGGCAGTCAGTAAAAAATACGGGAGAAAGGAGGTTCATGAAAACATGTATAAATATATATATATATATATATATATATATATATATATATATATATATATATACAGTATATATATTATAGCAAGGAATAATTTCTCAATGAGAACTGATGGCAAGGAGGCTTCAAACTACACACCACCGAGTATTGGAGAACTCCACAGGCTAGTCCATAGCAGGTGACTGTAAGTAATAGCGGGTGAATAGCATAAAGTTCAAACACTGAGGAGATGCTGAGCAGGAATCGTGTAGAGGGATGTGTGTATTGTTCAGCATTCAGCTGTTCCTCACCACTCCCCGTCAAGCCGATCCTGTCACGTCCTGTATACAGTTCTTCATAGACATCAAACCTTCTTCATCCCGCCTGCACTCTCCTTCAAACTGCACTCTGTGCTCAGGCATGGAGGTGTACGTCCAACCCATCTGCACTCTGTGCTCAGGTATGGAGGCGTCCAACCCATCTGCACTCTCCTTTTGATGCCGTGTAACCTCAGACACAGCCGGCAGGTGAGCTGACATTTAAACTTACTATATCTGTTTTTCACCTGTCCCTGTTAGATGGTTCTACAGTAGCGGCCTACAACCTAAATTTGTGACTGTTGGTGGTAAGTTGCATGCATTATTATAGATAAATTAAAGTATATGGGGAAGTGTATGTATGAGTTGTTGTGAGAAGGAAGCTTCTATTGCAAGTGCTGCTCAGATATATGTTGTGAAGGACGTCTGTGAGAATTTGGAAACATTGAATAAATAGGTGGAAGATACGGTACTGTGTGAGAGTGAGATCAATGTCATTTCCTATGAATACTGTGCCGATAACTGTGAATAATGTTCAGAAAATAGCATAAGAGGTGCTATATAGTATCCACCTTCTAACTGCCATATGATAGATAAAAGTTAAATTAAAATAATCTTATCTGAAAAGAAAAGGAAAATCTCTATAGTGGGAGAATACAGTAAAGAGTTCAAAAGCAGCAGCCAAGAATTTGAGTGTTTGGCCGGCCATTAGTATGGGGAGCTGACTTACCAGGGGCAAGCAATGAGCAGATACTTCAGGATCCTGTAGAAGAGAAAGCTCCCCTTCTAGACAGATGACAGCTGCAAAGTCTATAGTAAGCCCCTTTTCCAAATGGGTAAAATGGACTAAAAAGGCAATTAAACCAATTATACCTGAAGGGTCTGTTGATGTACAGTTATGGGAACAGTTCATTCATGACCATGGCCTAAATTGGTTAGCGATAAGAGTTGGTAAGAAACACAGACATAGATGTGAGAGAGCAAGTGTATGGTGAGTAAAAGGTTTTTAGAGATGATAAACCCTAAAAGAGAAACAATTTTCTATACTTGGCCTGATGAAAGCATAATAGATGTTCCCAATGACAATGACCTCTCATCTTTATGAAGGGTCAAGTACTTGTTAAGGAAAATCAAGGGAGAAGAGATAGTAGAGGGCCCAAGTAAATTGAATCCAGTTAGGATACTATATATATTTATAAAGAAAGAGGAGGGTGAAGAAAAGGAAACAGGAGAAAGTATCAGGTGGCATGTTCCTTTCTCTCTAGCTGAGATTAGGTCCATACTGGAAGGCAGTGGTGGCTGGTGCTCCATGGGTCGGGGGGTGGGCAGAAGACAGACCTGACCACAGACCACACCAGCTCCCCCCCCTCCCGGTCACTGGCTCACTCACCCTGTGCTACCCTTATACTGATATGTGGAGGTGGCAGCAGCTTCCCCCTCAGTCTCTTCCGTGTCCCCCTTCGTTGGCCGGACTTCCCCTGTGTCTCCTCCCTCCTCCTCCTCCATCAATACGGTGGCTTCTCCTTTCGGCCAATCAGGAAATGGGTCTCAGGACCCGCTTCTTGATTGGTTAGGAGGAGAATCCGTGTGACAATAGCGAATGTTCATTCGCTATTGTCACACAACTGGGTGGGCTCAGGGTGCAGTTCTCTGCACCCCAAGTTCACCCTTTTTTGAAGCCTATTAGAGCCTCTGACTCTAATCACGTGCTTCAAAAAAAAAAAATCCCCCATTGGAATTCATGTAAGTAGATTAGGGGGCCGGACATAGGATAGGGTGGGGCAGAGCCCCTGCGCCCCTAATGGATGGGCTGCCACTGCTGGAAGGACTACCAGATCTAAGGAAGGCCTCAAGAGAATTGCAAAAAAAAAGCTAAGTATTATGCAGGGAGCAAATGGCAGATCTATAAAAGACTGTATAAACATAGTAAAATTAGCGGTAGGAGAGAATGTGGCTATTACTGTTTTGAATCAGTTGAAGTTAAAGAAGAAGAAGGCCAGGAATAAGTAAGTGGGAAGGATTTTTGTAAGGGGAAAGCTACCCTCCATGTATGGGTCTAGCAGATATGCAGAGAAGAGTTAAGGATGCAGGGTTAATAGAAATTGATGATGAGGTTGATAGAGAAAGTTCTGAAACAGCACTAGTTAAGAATGTATAGAGGGCTAGACCCACCAGTAAAAGAAAGATTGTATGCAAGTAGGCCAGAGGCAAGCACCATAAAAGTTAGGGATTTAATACCAATAGTATAGTAACTCCTGTAAATCCTATAGGGAGAGGACAGAAGCAGGAATATTATAGGACTAGAGGAATAGGCAGGCAAATTCAGTCGAGGACGGATGAGGAACACAGGCCAAGTAGTACATTTTGCCAGAAATTGCCCTGACAGGAGGCAGTGAGGAAATTTTAGGTTCCCTCCACCTCCTGCTAGGAAGGAAGCATTGGTGCCTGTACCCCTCCTAACAGACTTTGACTCAGCCAAGGCCTAGGAACTCCGCAATCCGGTATCTCTGATGGCATTGAAGGGTAATGGTCCTGAAACACATGTTAACCTCTTTTCAGAGGAATTGCCCTCCCCTGAGGGCAAAGAAATACCAATTCCATGCCTCTTAAGATACTGGAGCCGCACGGACAGTCATTAATGCTAAAAATTTGCCCCCAGGTTTGTTATAAAGAACCAAAATTCCTGCAGTAGGATTATCTGGAGCTCCTCAGATACTTGAAGAAACTAAGCCAATCAAACTTCATCTGGGACAGGACACAGAGGTGGTGATATAGATCATAGTTTCATACAACACCCCAATCAATCTTTTAGGTTCAGACATAGCACAGGCCATTCTAGGAAGTATAGGGTATATATAGAGTATACTCCTGCTGGAGTAAAGGTAGCTAGTAAACTTTCTGAGGAGATCCTAAATGTTGCCGCTGCTGAAATCTACATGATGTTTTTTGACAATGAAACATTACAGACCTATAATGTACATCTATACTCAGCTTGATAATGTCAATAAAGGTTTACCCACCCATCAGAGCAGTTGCTGCTTGTGTAGTACTCTTAGCCAAGGTAGCAGAAATTGTACTGGACTCACCTTTGACACTTTATGTGCCACATGCTGTTCAAGAAGTATTGAACAGAGCCCAGACCAACCACCTATCTGCCACAAGTATGACTAAATATGAAGTTGCCCTAATAACCCCTCCACATCTTACTATCAAAAGGTGCCCCGTTCTCAATGCAGCCACCATATTGCCATTGCCAGTGCCAGAGGATGATGGGATTGAAGATTATGGTCAAGGATCAGAGAGTACTGAACATTTGGTTGAGGAACATGATTGTTTACAGTTAATGGAACAAGAAACTGAAGCATTAAGCCCTGTTAATGCGATGCTGAGATGAGATCAAATGCTGATTTAACCCTTTCTGTTGATGGTTCTTGTTTTTTTTTTTGCTGAGGATAGAAAGTCGCATACAGGTTTCACAGTGACAACTGAGCATGAAATCTTAGTACAGCAAGTCCAATGGTATCGGCCCTAGAAGCAGAACTACAAACTCTCACTACAGCCTGTGAAATCATAGAAGACAAGGTTATAAATATCTACATGGACAGTAGGTATGCATTTGGGTGGCTTTTGACTTTTGCCCAATTCGGAAAGGCCAGAAATTTCCTGACTAGTGCAGGGAAATCTGTAAAACACACACAGGTAATACCCAGATTGTTTATAGCTTTTCAGTTGCCAACCAAGGTTGCCATTCTGAAGGTCAGGTCAAGAGCCAAAACTCCAGAAGCTACTGTAATTGCTCTGGCAGACCAAGCAGCCAAAGAAACTGCTGGAAGCCACCTTGGTCAATGTGGTCCAGGTCAGTGAATGGAAAGAGTAATGCACTGTGGATACCCTGGTTCAACTACAACATCAAGCCCCATCAGGGGAAAGGGTGGCGTGACCCAAACTGGGGGCCACCCCTGACAACCAGGGGCTGTGGAAAGCTGGAACCAGAGGACGTTTACTGAACACCCTCTTTCCTATGGAAGCCCAGGTAAGTCATGGTCCCCTTCATCAGTCTAAAATGTGTATAACAGCTTTGGATGACAGGACATCTCCAGGCTTTAGCAATTTTGCTGCCAATTTTTGTGCTGCCTGTCTAACATGTGCCCTGTACAATCCAGGAAAGCCAGTGGAAGTACCACAACGGCACACCCCTCTTGCTGAATACCCGTTCCAAAGGATTCAAATAGATAACATACAGATGCCCAGGGTAGGCACATATGATGATGCACTTGTGTGTGTAGATATCTTTTCAGGACTCTGATGTATGTGGGGGCTGAGGACTCTAATGTGTGTGGAGGGTGAGGGCTATGATGTATGTGGGGGCTGGGGACTCTGATGTGTGTGGAGGGTGAGGACTCTGATGTGTGTGGAGGGTGAGGACTTTGATGTATGTGGGGGCTGAGGACTCTGATGTGTATGGGGGCTAAGGACTCTGATGCATGTGGAGGGTGAGGACTCTGATGTATGTGGCGGCTGAGGACTCTGATGTATGTGGAGGCTGAGGACCCTGATATGTGTGGGGGCTGAGGACTCTGATGTGTGTGAGGGCTGAGGACTCTGATGTGTATGGGGGCTGAGGACACTGATGTGTGTGTGTGTGTGGGCTGAGGACTCTGATGTGTATGGAGGGTGAGGGCTCTGATGTGTGTGGGGGCTGAGGACTCTGATGTGTATGGAGGGTGAGGGCTCTGATGTAAGTGGGGGCTGAGGACTCTGATGTATGTGGGGGCTGGGGACTCTGATGTGTATGGAGGGTGAGGACTCTGATGTATGTGGGGGCTGAGGACTCTGATGTGTGTGAGGGCTGAGGACTCTGATGTGTGTGGGGGCTGAGGACTCTGATGTGTATGGAGGGTGAGGACTCTGATGTAAGTGGGGGCTGAGTACTCTGATGTATGTGGGGGCTGAGGACTCTGATGTGTATGGAGGGTGAGGACTCTGATGTAAGTGGGGGCTGAGGAGGAAAACAAGTCCCTGGCCCTTTTTTTAGATTGCGCAGCACTAAGCTGTGCTGAAGTGTGGCGTGTTCCTCTGCGGGCCGGGAACATGGGCAATTTCACCTGCGTTCCCCAGCTGCAGAGATGGGAACGCCTAGGAGAGGGTGCTGTAATGTAAAGGATCTGAATCAAATCACAAACATGATTCGGACCTCCGCTGAATGAAGATTTTACTAAGCGGACCTCCGTGAATTTTAAATCAGTACCCCTGATGTAGAACATCAGTTTGATTATGGTTAGGGTTAAGGCTAACTCTAACCCCCAACTCTAACCCTAACTCTAACCCTAACCCTAACCCTAACCCTAACCCTAACCCTAACTTTAACCCTAACTCTAACCCTAACTCTAACCCTAACTCTAACCCTAATCCTAGCCCTAACTCTAACCCTAACTCTAACCCTAACCCTAACTCTAACTCTAACCCTAACTCTAACTCTAACCCTATCCTTAACCCTAACCCTAACTCTAACCCTAATCCTAACCCTAACTCTAACCCTAATCCTAACCCTAACTCTAACCTAACTCTAACTCTAACCCTAACTCTAACTCTAACCCTAATCCTAACTCTAACTCTAACCCTAACTCTAACCCTAACCCTAACCCTAGCCCTAACTCTAACACTAACTCTAACCCTAACTCTAACTCTAACCCTAATCCTAACCCTAACCCTAACTCTAACCTAACTCTAACTCTAACTCTAACCCTAACTCTAACCCTAACCCTAACTCTAACCCTAATCCTAACCCTAACCCTAACTCTAACCTAACTCTAACCCTAATCCTAACCCTAACTCTAACTCTAACCCTAACTCTAACCCTAACCCTAACCCTAACCCTAGCCCTAACTCTAACCCTAACTCTAACCCTAACTCTAACCCTAATCCTAACCCTAACCCTAACTCTAACCCTAACCCTAACTCTAGCCCTAACTCTAACCCTAATCCTAACCCTAACCCTAACCCTAACTCTAACCCTAACTCTAGCCCTAACTCTAACTCTAACCCTAACCCTAACCCTAACTCTAACTCTAACTCTAACCCTAACTCTAACTCTAACCCTAATCCTAACCCTAACCCTAACCCTAACTCTAACCCTAACTCTAACCCTAACTCTAATCCTAACTCTAACCCTAACCCTAACTCTAGCCCTAACTTACTTTAACCCTAATCCTAACCCTAACTCTAACCCTAACTCTAACCCTAACTCTAATCCTAACCCTAACTCTAACCCTAACTCTAACTCTAACCCTAACCCTAATCCTAACCCTAACTCTAACCCTAACTCTAATCATAACCCTAACCCTAACTCTAACTCTAACTCTAATCATAGCCCTAACCCTAACTCTAACCTAACTCTAACTCTAACCCTAACTCTAACTCTAACCCTAATCCTAACTCTAACTCTAACCCTAACTCTAACCCTAACCCTAACCCTAGCCCTAACTCTAACACTAACTCTAACCCTAACTCTAACTCTAACCCTAATCCTAACCCTAACCCTAACTCTAACCTAACTCTAACTCTAACCCTAACTCTAACTCTAACCCTAACTCTAACCCTAACCCTAACTCTAACCCTAATCCTAACCCTAACCCTAACTCTAACCTAACTCTAACCCTAATCCTAACCCTAACTCTAACTCTAACCCTAACTCTAACCCTAACCCTAACCCTAACCCTAGCCCTAACTCTAACCCTAACTCTAACCCTAACTCTAACCCTAATCCTAACCCTAACCCTAACTCTAACCCTAACCCTAACTCTAGCCCTAACTCTAACCCTAATCCTAACCCTAACCCTAACCCTAACTCTAACCCTAACTCTAGCCCTAACTCTAACTCTAACCCTAACCCTAACCCTAACTCTAACTCTAACTCTAACCCTAACTCTAACTCTAACCCTAATCCTAACCCTAACCCTAACCCTAACTCTAACCCTAACTCTAACCCTAACTCTAATCCTAACTCTAACCCTAACTCTAACCCTAACTCTAGCCCTAACTTACTTTAACCCTAATCCTAACCCTAACTCTAACCCTAACTCTAACCCTAACTCTAATCCTAACCCTAACTCTAACCCTAACTCTAACTCTAACCCTAACCCTAATCCTAACCCTAACTCTAACCCTAACTCTAACCCTAACTCTAATCATAACCCTAACCCTAACTCTAACTCTAACTCTAATCATAGCCCTAACCCTAACTCTAACCCTAACTCTAATCCTAACCCTAACTCTAACCCTAACCCTAATCCTAAACCTAACTCTAACCCTAATCCTAACCCTAACTCTAACTCTAACCCTAACTCTAACCCTAACCCTAACCCTAACCCTAGCCCTAACTCTAACCCTAACTCTAACCCTAACTCTAACTCTAACCCTAATCCTAACCCTAACCCTAACCCTAACTCTAACCCTAACTCTAACCCTAACTCTAGCCCTAACTCTAACCCTAATCCTAACCCTAACCCTAACCCTAACTCTAACCCTAACTCTAGCCCTAACTCTAACTCTAACTCTAACCCTAACCCTAACCCTAACTCTAACTCTAACTCTAACCCTAACTCTAACTCTAACCCTAATCCTAACCCTAACCCTAACCCTAACTCTAACCCTAACTCTAACCCTAACTCTAATCCTAACTCTAACCCTAACTCTAACCCTAACTCTAGCCCTAACTTACTTTAACCCTAATCCTAACCCTAACTCTAACCCTAACTCTAACCCTAACTCTAATCCTAACCCTAACTCTAACCCTAACTCTAACTCTAACCCTAACCCTAATCCTAACCCTAACTCTAACCCTAACTCTAACCCTAACTCTAATCATAACCCTAACCCTAACTCTAACCCTAACTCTAATCATAGCCCTAACCCTAACTCTAACCCTAACTCTAATCCTAACCCTAACTCTAACCCTAACCCTAATCCTAAACCTAACTCTAACCCTAATCCTAACCCTAACCCTAACTCTAACCCTAACTCTAACCCTAACCCTAACCCTAACCCTAGCCCTAACTCTAACCCTAACTCTAACCCTACAATCAAATCACAAACATGATTCGGACCTCCGCTGAATGAAGATTTTACTAAGCGGACCTCCGTGAATTTTAAATCAGTACCCCTGATGTAGAACATCAGTTTGATTATGGTTAGGGTTAAGGCTAACTCTAACCCCAACCCTAACCCTAACCCTAACCCTAACTTTAACCCTAACTCTAACCCTAATCCTAGCCCTAACTCTAACCCTAACTCTAACCCTAATCCTAGCACTAACTCTAACCCTAACTCTAACCCTAACCCTAACTCTAACTCTAACCCTAACTCTAACTCTAACCCTAACTCTAACTCTAACCCTATCCTTAACCCTAACCCTAACTCTAACCCTAATCCTAACCCTAACTCTAACCCTAATCCTAACCCTAACTCTAACCTAACTCTAACTCTAACCCTAACTCTAACTCTAACCCTAATCCTAACTCTAACTCTAACCCTAACTCTAACCCTAACCCTAACCCTAGCCCTAACTCTAACACTAACTCTAACCCTAACTCTAACTCTAACCCTAATCCTAACCCTAACCCTAACTCTAACCTAACTCTAACTCTAACCCTAACTCTAACTCTAACCCTAACTCTAACCCTAACCCTAACTCTAACCCTAATCCTAACCCTAACCCTAACTCTAACCTAACTCTAACCCTAATCCTAACCCTAACTCTAACTCTAACCCTAACTCTAACCCTAACCCTAACCCTAACCCTAGCCCTAACTCTAACCCTAACTCTAACCCTAACTCTAACCCTAATCCTAACCCTAACCCTAACCCTAACTCTAACCCTAACCCTAACTCTAGCCCTAACTCTAACCCTAATCCTAACCCTAACCCTAACCCTAACTCTAACCCTAACTCTAGCCCTAACTCTAACTCTAACCCTAACCCTAACCCTAACTCTAACTCTAACTCTAACCCTAACTCTAACTCTAACCCTAATCCTAACCCTAACCCTAACTCTAACCCTAACTCTAACCCTAACTCTAATCCTAACTCTAACCCTAACTCTAACCCTAACTCTAGCCCTAACTTACTTTAACCCTAATCCTAACCCTAACTCTAACCCTAACTCTAACCCTAACTCTAATCCTAACCCTAACTCTAACCCTAACTCTAACTCTAACTCTAACCCTAACCCTAATCCTAACCCTAACTCTAACCCTAACTCTAACCCTAACTCTAATCATAACCCTAACCCTAACTCTAACCCTAACTCTAATCATAGCCCTAACCCTAACTCTAACCCTAACTCTAATCCTAACCCTAACTCTAACCCTAACCCTAATCCTAAACCTAACTCTAACCCTAATCCTAACCCTAACTCTAACTCTAACTCTAACCCTAACTCTAACCCTAACCCTAACCCTAACCCTAGCCCTAACTCTAACCCTAACTCTAACCCTAACTCTAACTCTAACCCTAATCCTAACCCTAACCCTAACTCTAACCCTAACTCTAACCCTAACTCTAGCCCTAACTCTAACCCTAATCCTAGCCCTAACTCTAACCCTAACTCTAACCCTAATCTTAACCCTAACTCTAACTCTAACCCTAACTCTAACTCTAACCCTAACTCTAACTCTAACCCTATCCTTAACCCTAACCCTAACTCTAACCCTAATCCTAACCCTAACTCTAACCCTAATCCTAACCCTAACTCTAACCTAACTCTAACTCTAACCCTAACTCTAACTCTAACCCTAATCCTAACTCTAACTCTAACCCTAACTCTAACCCTAACCCTAACCCTAGCCCTAACTCTAACACTAACTCTAACCCTAACTCTAACCCTAATCCTAACCCTAACCCTAACTCTAACCTAACTCTAACTCTAACCCTAACTCTAACTCTAACCCTAACTCTAACCCTAACCCTAACTCTAACCCTAATCCTAACCCTAACCCTAACTCTAACCTAACTCTAACCCTAATCCTAACCCTAACTCTAACTCTAACCCTAACTCTAACCCTAACCCTAACCCTAACCCTAGCCCTAACTCTAACCCTAACTCTAACCCTAACTCTAACTCTAACCCTAATCCTAACCCTAACCCTAACTCTAACCCTAACCCTAACTCTAGCCCTAACTCTAACCCTAATCCTAACCCTAACCCTAACCCTAACTCTAACCCTAACTCTAGCCCTAACTCTAACTCTAACCCTAACCCTAACCCTAACTCTAACTCTAACTCTAACCCTAACTCTAACTCTAACCCTAATCCTAACCCTAACCCTAACCCTAACTCTAACCCTAACTCTAACCCTAACTCTAATCCTAACTCTAACCCTAACTCTAACCCTAACTCTAGCCCTAACTTACTTTAACCCTAATCCTAACCCTAACTCTAACCCTAACTCTAACCCTAACTCTAATCCTAACCCTAACTCTAACCCTAACTCTAACTCTAACCCTAACCCTAATCCTAACCCTAACTCTAACCCTAACTCTAACCCTAACTCTAATCATAACCCTAACCCTAACTCTAACCCTAACTCTAACCCTAACTCTAATCATAGCCCTAACCCTAACTCTAACCCTAACTCTAATCCTAACCCTAACTCTAACCCTAACCCTAATCCTAAACCTAACTCTAACCCTAATCCTAACCCTAACTCTAACTCTAACCCTAACTCTAACCCTAACCCTAACCCTAACCCTAGCCCTAACTCTAACCCTAACTCTAACCCTAACTCTAACTCTAACCCTAATCCTAACCCTAACCCTAACTCTAACCCTAACTCTAACCCTAACTCTAGCCCTAACTCTAAACCTAATACTAACCCTAACCCTAACCCTAACTCTAACCCTAACTCTAGCCCTAACTCTAACTCTAACTCTAACCCTAACCCTAACCCTAACTCTAACTCTAACTCTAACTCTAACTCTAACCCTAACTCTAACTCTAACCCTAATCCTAACCCTAACCCTAACCCTAACTCTAACCCTAACTCTAATCCTAACTCTAACCCTAACTCTAACCCTAACTCTAGCCCTAACTTACTTTAACCCTAATCCTAACCCTATCTCTAACCCTAACTCTAACCCTAACTCTAATCCTAACCCTAACTCTAACCCTAACTCTAACTCTAACCCTAACCCTAATCCTAACCCTAACTCTAACCCTAACTCTAACCCTAACTCTAATCATAACCCTAACCCTAACTCTAACCCTAACTCTAACCCTAACTCTAATCATAGCCCTAACCCTAACTCTAACCCTAACTCTAATCCTAACCCTAACTCTAACCCTAACCCTAATCCTAAACCTAACTCTAACCCTAACTCTAACCCTAACCCTAACTCTAACCCTAATCCTAACCCTAACTCTAACCCTAACTCTAACCCTAACCCTAACTCAAACCCTAATCCTAACCCTAACCCTAACTCTAACCCTAACTCTAACTCTAACTCTAACTCTAACCCTAATCCTAACTCTAACTCTAACCCTAACTCTAACCCTAAACCTAACCCTAACCCTAGCCCTAACTCTAACCCTAACTCTAACCCTAACTCTAACTCTAACCCTAATCCTAACCCTAACCCTAACTCTAACCTAACTCTAACTCTAACTCTAACTCTAACCCTAACTCTAACTCTAACCCTAACTCTAACCCTAACCCTAACTCTAACCCTAATCCTAACCCAAACCCTAACTCTAACCTAACTCTAACCCTAATCCTAACCCTAACCCTTACTCTAACCCTAACCCTAACTCTAACCCTAACTCTAACCCTAACCCTAACCCTAACCCTAGCCCTAACTCTAACCAGAACTCTAACCCTAACTCTAACTCTAACCCTAATCCTAACCCTAACTCTAACCCTAACTCTAACCCTAACTCTAGCCCTAACTCTAACCCTAATCCTAACCCTAACTCTAACCCTAACCCTAACTCTAACCCTAACTCTAGCCCTAACTCTAACTCTAACTCTAACCCTAACCCTAACCCTAACTCTAACCCTAACCCTAACCCTAACTCTAACCCTAACTCTAACTCTAACTCTAACCCTAATCCTAACTCTAACTCTAACTCTAACCCTAACCCTAACCCTAACTCTAACTCTAACTCTAACCCTAACTCTAACTCTAACCCTAATCCTAACCCTAACCCTAACCCTAACTCTAACCCTAACTCTAACCCTAACTCTAATCCTAACTCTAACCCTAACTCTAACCCTAACTCTAGCCCTAACTTACTTTAACCCTAATCCTAACCCTAACTCTAACCCTAACTCTAACCCTAACTCTAATCCTAACCCTAACTCTAACCCTAACTCTAACTCTAACCCTAACCCTAATCCTAACCCTAACTCTAACCCTAACTCTAACCCTAACTCTAATCATAACCCTAACCCTAACTCTAACCCTAACTCTAACCCTAACTCTAATCATAGCCCTAACCCTAACTCTAACCCTAACTCTAATCCTAACCCTAACTCTAACCCTAACCCTAATCCTAAACCTAACTCTAACCCTAACTCTAACCCTAACCCTAACTCTAACCCTAATCCTAACCCTAACTCTAACCCTAACTCTAACCCTAACCCTAACTCAAACCCTAATCCTAACCCTAACCCTAACTCTAACCCTAACTCTAACTCTAACTCTAACTCTAACCCTAATCCTAACTCTAACTCTAACTCTAACTCTAACCCTAATCCTAACTCTAACTCTAACCCTAACTCTAACCCTAAACCTAACCCTAACCCTAGCCCTAACTCTAACCCTAACTCTAACCCTAACTCTAACTCTAACCCTAATCCTAACCCTAACCCTAACTCTAACCTAACTCTAACTCTAACTCTAACTCTAACTCTAACCCTAACACTAACTCTAACCCTAACTCTAACCCTAACCCTAACTCTAACCCTAATCCTAACCCAAACCCTAACTCTAACCTAACTCTAACCCTAATCCTAACCCTAACCCTAACTCTAACCCTAACCCTAACTCTAACCCTAACTCTAACCCTAACCCTAACCCTAACCCTAGCCCTAACTCTAACCAGAACTCTAACCCTAACTCTAACTCTAACCCTAATCCTAACCCTAACTCTAACCCTAACTCTAACCCTAACTCTAGCCCTAACTCTAACCCTAATCCTAACCCTAACTCTAACCCTAACCCTAACTCTAACCCTAACTCTAGCCCTAACTCTAACTCTAACTCTAACCCTAACCCTAACCCTAACTCTAACCCTAACCCTAACCCTAACTCTAACCCTAACTCTAACTCTAACTCTAACTCTAACCCTAATCCTAACTCTAACTCTAACTCTAACTCTAACCCTAATCCTAACTCTAACTCTAACCCTATCTCTAACCCTAAACCTAACCCTAACCCTAGCCCTAACTCTAACCCTAACTCTAACCCTAACTCTAACTCTAACCCTAATCCTAACCCTAACCCTAACTCTAACCTAACTCTAACTCTAACCCTAACTCTAACTCTAACCCTAACTCTAACCCTAACCCTAACTCTAACCCTAATCCTAACCCTAACCCTAACTCTAACCTAACTCTAACCCTAATCCTAACCCTAACCCTAACCCTAACTCTAACCCTAACCCTAACCCTAACCCTAGCCCTAACTCTAACCAGAACTCTAACCCTAACTCTAACTCTAACCCTAATCCTAACCCTAACTCTAACCCTAACTCTAACCCTAACTCTAGCCCTAACTCTAACCCTAATCCTAACCCTAACTCTAACCCTAACCCTAACTCTAACCCTAACTCTAGCCCTAACTCTAACTCTAACTCTAACCCTAACCCTAACCCTAACTCTAACCCTAACCCTAACCCTAACTCTAACCCTAACTCTAACTCTAACTCTAACTCTAACCCTAATCCTAACTCTAACTCTAACTCTAACTCTAACCCTAATCCTAACTCTAACTCTAACCCTAACTCTAACCCTAAACCTAACCCTAACCCTAGCCCTAACTCTAACCCTAACTCTAACCCTAACTCTAACTCTAACCCTAATCCTAACCCTAACCCTAACTCTAACCTAACTCTAACTCGAACCCTAACTCTAACTCTAACCCTAACTCTAACCCTAACCCTAACTCTAACCCTAATCCTAACCCTAACCCTAACTCTAACCTAACTCTAACCCTAATCCTAACCCTAACCCTAACTCTAACCCTAACCCTAACCCTAACCCTAGCCCTAACTCTAACCAGAACTCTAACCCTAACTCTAACTCTAACCCTAATCCTAACCCTAACTCTAACCCTAACTCTAACCCTAACTCTAGCCCTAACTCTAACCCTAATCCTAACCCTAACTCTAACCCTAACCCTAACTCTAACCCTAACTCTAGCCCTAACTCTAACTCTAACTCTAACCCTAACCCTAACCCTAACTCTAACCCTAACCCTAACCCTAACTCTAACCCTAACTCTAACCCTAACTCTAATCCTAACTCTAACCCTAACTCTAACCCTAACTCTAGCCCTAACTTACTTTAACCCTAATCCTAACCCTAACCCTAACTCTAACCCTAAATCTAATCCTAACCCTAACTCTAACCCTAACTCTAACTCTAACCCTAACCCTAATCCTAACCCTAACTCTAACCCTAACTCTAACCCCAACTCTAACCCTAACTCTAATCATAACCCTAACCCTAACTCTAACCCTAACTCTAATCCTAACCCTAACTCTAACCCTAACTCTAACCCTAACCCTAATCCTAACCCTATCTCTAACCCTAACTCTAACCCTAACTCTAACCCTAACAATAATCCTAACCCTAACCCTAACTCTAACCCTTATTCTAACCATAACCCTAACCCTAACTCTAACCCTTACCCTAACTCTAGCCCTAACTCTAACCCTAACCCTAACTCTAACCCTAACTCTAACCCTAATTTTAACCCTAACTCTAACAGTAACCCTAACTCTAACAATAACCATAACTCTAATCCTAACCCTAACCTGAACCCTAACCCTGATGTAGAACATGTAGAACATCAGTTTGATTATGGTTAGGGTTAAGGCTAACTCTAAACTGAACCTTAACCCTAACTCTAACCCTAATTCTAACCCTTAGAGTTACCCTAACCCGAATCCTAACCCTGACTCTAACCCTAACTCTAACCCTAACCCTTAGAGTTACCCTACTCTAACCCTAACTCTAACCCTAACCCTAACCTGAACCCGAACCCTAACCCTAACTATAACCCTAACTCTAACCCTAACATCTAACCACATGTTTCGGACCTCCGCTGAATGAAGATTTTACTAAGCGGACCTCCGTGAATTTTAAATCAGTACCCCTGATGTAGAACATCAGTTTGATTATGGTTAGGGTTAAGGCTAACTCTAACCCCAACTCTAACCCTAACTCTAACCCTAACTCTAACCCTAATCCTAACCCTAACCCCAACTCTAACCCTAACTCTAATTCTAACCCTAACTCTAACCCTAATCCTAACCCTAACCCTAACCCTAGCCCTAACTCTAACCCTAACTCTAACCCTAACCCTAACTCTAACTCTAACCCTAACTCTAACCCTAACTCTAACTCTAACCCTAACCCTAACCCTAACTCTAACCCTAATCCTAACCCTAACTCTAACCCTAACTCTAACCCTAACCCTAACTCTAACCCTAATCCTAACCCTAACCCTAACTCTAACCTAACTCTAACTCTAACCCTAACTCTAACCCTAATCATAACCCTAACTCTAACCTAACTCTAACTCTAACCCTAACTCTAACCCTAACTCTAACCCTAACCCTAATCCTAACCCTAACCCTAACTCTAACCTAACTCTAACTCTAACCCTAATCCTAACCCTAACTCTAACTCTAACCCTAACTCTAACCCTAACCCTAACCCTAACCCTAGCCCTAACTCTAACCCTAACTCTAACTCTAACCCTAATCCTAACCCTAACTCTAACCCTAACTCTAACCCTAACTCTAACCCTAACTCTAGCCCTAACTCTAACCCTAATTCTAACCCTAACCCTAACTCTAACCCTAACTCTAGCCCTAACTCTAACTCTAACCCTAACTCTAACCCTAACCCTAACTCTAACCCTAACTCTAACTCTAACCCTAACTCTAACCCTAACTCTAACCCTAACTCTAACTCTAACTCTAACCCTAACCCTAACCCTAACTCTAACCCTAATCCTAACCCTAACTCTAACCCTAACTCTAACCCTAACTCTAACCCTAACCCTAACTCTAACCCTAATCCTAACCCTAACCCTAACTCTAACCTAACTCTAACTCTAACCCTAACTCTAACTCTAACCCTAACCCTAACTCTAACCTAACTCTAACTCTAACCCTAACTCTAACCCTAACTCTAACTCTAACCCTAACTCTATCCCTAACCCTAACTCTAACCCTAATCCTAACCCTAACCCTAACCCTAACTCTAACCTAACTCTAACCCTAATCCTAACCCTAACTCTAACTCTAACCCTAACTCTAACCCTAACCTTAGCCCTAACTCTAACCCTAACCCTAATCCTAACCCTAACCCTAACTCTAACCCTAACTCTAACCCTAACTCTAACCCTAACTCTAGCCCTAACTCTAACCCTAATTCTAACCCTAACCCTAACCCTAACTCTAACCCTAACTCTAGCCCTAACTCTAACTCTAACTCTAACCCTAACCCTAACCCTAACTCTAACTCTAACTCTAGGCATTGGCCTGCAGGTGGTGCTGTGCTGCGGACTGGTGCAGTGCGGGAGCAGAGGCTGAGCAGCGCGGGAGCAGAGGCGGACGTGTTAGAGGAGAGCGTGTGTGAGCGAGTGAGTGTGTGTGTGATCACCCCCCCTCCTAAGAAGAGCGGCGGCGGTGAGCGGTGCGAGAACCCCCCCTCCCCCCCTCCTAAGAAGAGCGGCGGCGGTGGCGGCGAGCGGTGCAAACCCCCCCCCCCTCCTGAGCGGCGGCGAGCGGTGCGAGAACCCCCCCCCCTCCCCTCCCCTCTCCTGAGAAGAGCGGTGCGAGAACCCCCCCTCCCCCAGAGGTGAGAGCGTGGTGTGCGGGCAGCGAGAGGTGAGGTAACCCCCCCCCTGCAAGGGCGGGCAGACAGAGAGAGGGCAGGGGGCCAGAGGAGACGCAAAATACCTTACCTGGACATTGGAAGGGAGAGGAGCTGAGGGGAGACTGATCGGCAGGTGACAGAGGAGGGAGGCAGGAGCCTAAGCAAGTGTCAGGCTTAAAGGGACACACACAGGACTGGTGACTGAGGTTGAACACTGAGGCTCAGTGAGTACCTGGTGAGTATCCTTGCGACTGGGAGTGTCCTTGCGACTGGGAGTGTCCTTGCGACTGGTGAGTATCTTACCACTGGTGAGCATCCTTGCGACTGGTGAGTATCTAGCGACTGGTGACCATCTTACCACTGGTGAGTATCTAGCGACTGGTGAGTGTCCTTGCGACTGGTGAGTGCCCTTGCGACTGGTGAGTGCCCTTGCGACTGGTGAGTGTCCTTGCGACTGGTGAGCATCTTGCGACTGGTGAGTGTCCTTGCGACTGGTGAGTGTCCTTGCGACTGGTGAGTGTCCTTGCGACTGGTGAGCATCTTGCGACTGGTGAGTGTCCTTGCGACTGGTGAGCATCTTGCGACTGGTGAGTGTCCTTGCGACTGGTGAGTGTCCTTGCGACTGGTGAGTGTCTTTGCGACTGGTGAGTGCCTTTGCGACTGGTGAGCTTCCTTGCGACTGGTGAGCGTCCTTGCGTCTGGTGAGCGTCCTTGCGACTGGTGAGCGTCCTTGCGACTGGTGAGCGTCCGTGCGACTGGTGAGCGTCCGTGCGACTGTGAGTGTCCTTGCGACTGTGAGTGTGGTGCGACTGACTGGGCTGTGCAACTGAGTGTTGGGCAACTGAGAGTGTTGTGCGACTGACCGGCTGTGCGATTGTGAGTGTGGTGCAACTAAATCAGGCTGTGAGACTGTGAGTGTGTGCGACAGGAGTGTTGTGCGACTGACCGGGTGGTGCGACTGGGAGTGTCGTGAGACTGACCGGGCTGTGAGATTGTGAGTGTTGTGCAACTGAGTGTCGAGTGAGTGTAGCGAAACACCAGAGGGTGAGAAGGTAGCGTTAGGAAGCTAGGAAATAGCCACATAGGATAGACCTAAATTACTGAATCCCCATTAGATTAGATAGTAGGTACAATGCCCGGCGGGTGTGGAGATGCGACTCGGTGTACATCTTGTAATATGTATGCGTTCCTCGGACATGTGATCGAGGGCGAATACAAATGCGCAAAATGTGAGCACGTTGCTTCCCTGGAAGCTCAGGTCCTGAATCTAGGGAAGCAGCTGGCAACACTGAGACGAATGTCTATACCGGAGGAGAGCCAGGATTGTACCAGTCAGGTGCAGGCAGGGGTCTGCACAGAGGTGGGCGGAGTATCGGAGGTGCAGGCATCAGAGCAGAGCAGAGGGGTGACAGTTAGGAGGGGTAGAAGGGAACAAGTCAAGGAGGCTGATCCTGGGCTGGAGCACCCCAATAGATACGCCCCATTGTGTGATGTTGGGGAAACCAGTCAAGGACCAGCATTGCTGGAGCAGAGCGACGCCCCTAGCTGCCAGGGGAAGAACTCCTCCAGTGAGGCTGGGAGAAAGGGAAAGGAAAGACAGGTGCTGGTGGTAGGGGACTCAATTATTAGAAGGACAGACAGTGTAATCTGTGACAAAGACCGTGTGCGCCGAACAGTCTGTTGTTTGCCGGGCGCTCGGGTTCGGCACATTGCGGATCGGATGGACAGATTATTGGGTGGGGCTGGGGAAGACCCAGCTGTCATGGTACACGTGGGTACCAATGACATAGGTAGAGGAAGACGGAGAGTCCTAAATGATTTCAGGGACTTAGGCGCTAAGTTGAGGACTAGGACCTCCAAGGTTGTATTTTCCGAAATACTACCTGTACCTCGAGCCACACCAGAGAGGCAGCGGGAGATTAGGGAAGTTAACGAGTGGCTGAGGAGCTGGTGTAGTAAGGAGGGTTTCGGGTTCCTGGAGAACTGGGCCGTCTTCTCAGTCGGTCACCGGCTCTTTGGTAGGGACGGATTGCACCTAAATGGGGTGGGTGCAGCCGTACTGGGTGCGAGGATGGCCAAAAAGTTAGAGGGGCTTTTAAACTAGGGAATGGGGGGGAGGGTACAGATGTAGAATTAGCCAGTGGAAAGAAAGTTTCAGAGGGCAGAAATGGGGGCATTAGCGGTAGGGTGTTCGGAGCTCCTAAACCCAGGGTGGGTACGGGGAAAAATCAAGAGAGCAGCCTAAAAACATCAAATGAGGATAAATGTAACCGATCAAAATTAAGAGGTTTGTATACCAATGCCAGAAGCCTGGCCAACAAGATGGGAGAGCTGGAGCTGCTGATGTTTGAGGAGGACTTAGATTTTGTGGGGATAACTGAGACTTGGTTTGACAGCTCCCATGACTGGATGGCGACCATTCAGGGGTATTCCCTTTATCGCAGAGATAGAGAAGGTAAAAAAGGGGGAGGGGTATGTCTGTATATTAAGAACAGCATACAGGTAAATATGAGGGATGATATTAATAATGGAGCTATGGATGAGGCAGAATCCCTATGGGTAGAGCTTCAAAGGGATGGCACGGCGGGGAAGTTAATATTGGGCGTATGCTATAGACCCCCCAACCAGAGGGAGGAGGGTGAGGCGGCCCTCCTTTTACAGATAGGATTGGCAGCAAGGATGGGAAATGTCATTATAATGGGGGACTTTAATTATCCTGATATAGACTGGGCAGAAGGAACCGCGCACACAGCCAAGGCTAGGCAGTTCCTAAATGTTTTGCAGGACAATTTTATGGGTCAGATGGTGAACGCACCGACAAGAAACAATGCGGTACTTGACCTACTGATTACCAACGATACAGACCTGCTCACGGATATAGAAATACGGGACAACTTAGGAAACAGTGACCATAGGTCAATAAGTTTCAGTATTAATTACAGTAATAGGAAGCTGAGGGGTAATATAAGAACACTGAATTTCAAAAGAGCCAATATCCCAAAGCTGCGCTCGCTGCTAGAAAATATCAATTGGGATAGAACCCTGGAAACAAAGAACACGGAGGAAAAATGGGAGTGCTTCAAGAGCATACTAAACAGGGGGATTGGCCAGTGCATTCCAAAGGGAAATAAATTTAAAAGAGCAAAAATAAACCCTGGATGGCTAAACGCCAACATAAAAATGTATATTAGTGCTAAAGAAAAGGCCTTCAAAAAATACAAGACTGAGGGGTCATTGGCAGCATTTAAGCATTATAAAGAGTGTAATAAGAAATGTAAAGATGAAATCAGGGCGGCTAAAATAGAACACGAGAGACATATAGCGGAGGAGAGTAAAAAGAACCCTAAGAAGTTCTTTAAGTATATAAACAGTAAGAAAGCGAGGCCAGAACACATTGGCCCCGTAAAAGATGATAAAGGAAAAATGGCCACTGAGGACAGAGAAAAGGCGGAAGTGTTAAATAATTTCTTCTCTTCAGTCTTCACAAAAGAATCGGGGGGCTACACGAACCCCGCTTGTAAGGCCGAACTAAATAATACACCTCAGGAAGTGCCGCCATGGCTAACAGAAGATAGACTTAGAGCTAAACTAGAGAAACTTAACATAAATAAATCCCCGGGACTGGATGGCTTGCACCCGAGGGTTCTTAATGAGCTCAGCCAGGTGATTGCCAGACCATTATTCTTGATCTTTAAGGATAGTTTACAGACGGATATGGTGCCAGCTGATTGGAAAAAAGCCAACGTGGTACCAATATTTAAGAAGGGGCCGAGATATATCCCGGGTAACTATAGGCCAGTCAGCCTAACATCAGTAGTCTGCAAAATTTTGGAGGGGATGTTAAGGGACCACATACAAGACTTTAGTAATGAAACTGGTATTATAAGTAGTAATCAGCATGGATTCATGAAAAATCGTTCTTGCCAAACCAATCTATTAACCTTCTACGATGAAGTGAGCAGCCACCTAGATAAAGGTAAGCCTGTGGATGTGGTGTATCTGGACTTTGCAAAGGCCTTTGACACCGTTCCCCACAAACGATTACTGTACAAACTAAGGAAGGTAGGTATGGACCATAAGGTGAGTACCTGGATAGAGAACTGGCTCCAGGGGAGAGTACAGAGGGTGGTGATTAATGGGGAGTACTCGGATTGGGCGGGTGTGGAAAGTGGGGTCCCCCAGGGTTCTGTCCTGGGACCAATCCTGTTTAATTTATTCATAAATGATCTAGAGGAGGGGATATCTAGTACAATCTCAGTATTTGCAGATGATACTAAATTAGGCATGCCAATATCTTCTATGCAGGATGTGGAAACCTTGCAAGCAGACCTGAACAAAATAACGGGGTGGGCAACTACATGGCAGATGAGGTTTAATGTTGAAAAATGTAAAGTAATGCACCTGGGTGCCAGAAACCAGAAAGCAAGCTACTCACTAGGGGGGGAACCTCTGGGTGAGTCTAGGATGGAAAAGGACTTGGGGGTACTGGTAGACAACAAGCTTGGCAGTGGCATGCAATGCCAAGCCGCCGCAAGCAAAGCCAAAAGAATACTGGGATGTATAAAAAAGGAGATTCACTCCAGAAATAAAGAGATTATTCTCCCACTCTACAAGACTCTGGTCCGGCCACATCTGGAGTATGCTGTCCAGTTCTGGGCACCGGTCCTCAGGAAGGATGTGCTGGAACTGGAGAAAGTCCAGAGAAGGGCAACAAAAATAATTAGGGGAATGGAGGACATCAGCTATGAGGAAAGACTACAAGCACTGAACTTATTCTCTCTGGAGAAAAGACGATTGAGGGGGGATATGATATCAATGTACAAATACTGTACTGGTGACCCGAGCATAAGGAACAAACTATTCAGAGTAAGGGAATACAATAAGACACGTGGCCACTCACTAAAACTAGAGGAAAGGCGGTTTAACCTTAAAGTGCGTAAGGGGTTCTTCACTGTAAGAGCAGTAAGGATGTGGAATTCTCTTCCACAAGCAGTCGTATCAGCAGGGAGCATCGATAGTTTCAAAAAACTAGTAGATGGACACCTTAAAGACCACAACATACAGGGGTATACAATGTACAACATACAGGGGTATACAATGTACAACATACAGGGGTATACAATGTACAACATACAGGGGTATACAATGTACGGTTAAAAGCAAACACACACACGCATTCATAGGTTGAACTGGATGGACTGATGTCTTTTTTCAACCTTACTAACTATGTAACTATGTAACTATGTAACTATGTAACCCTAACTCTAACTCTAACCCTAATCCTAACCCTGACCCTAACTCTAACTCTAACCCTAACTCTAATCCTAACCCTAACTCTAACCCTAACTCTAGCCCTAACTTACTTTAACCCTAATCCTAACCCTAACTCTAACCCTAACTCTAACCCTAACTCAAATACTAACCCTAACTCTAACCCTAACTCTAACTCTAACCCTAACCCTAATCCTAACCCTAACTCTAACCCTAACTCTAACCCTAACTCTAATCATAACCCTAACCCTAACTCTAACCCTAACTCTAACCCTAACTCTAATCATAACCCTAACCCTAACTCTAACCCTAACTCTAATCCTAACCCTAACCCTAACTCTAACCCTAACCCTAATCCTAACCCTAACCCTAACTCTAACCCTAACCCTAATCCTAACCCTAACCCTAACTCTAACCCTTACTCTAACCATAACCCTAACCCTAACTCTAACCCTTACCCTAACTCTAGCCCTAACTCTAACCCTAACCCTAACTCTAACTCTAACCCTAATTTTAACCCTAACTCTAACAGTAACCCTAACTCTAACCATAACCATAACTCTAATCCTAACCCTAACCTGAACCCTAACCCTGATGTAGAACATGTAGAACATCAGTTTGATTATGGTTAGGGTTAAGGCAAACTCTAAACTGAACCTTAACCCTAACTCTAACCCTAATTCTAACCCTTAGAGTTACCCTAACCCGAATCCTAACCCTGACTCTAACCCTAACTCTAACCCTAACCCTTAGAGTTACCCTACTCTAACCCTAACTCTAACCCTAACCCTAACCTGAACCCGAACCCTAACCCTAACTCTAACCCTAACTCTAACCCTAACCCTAGCCCTAACTCTAACCCTACAATCAAATCACAAACATGATTCGGACCTCCGCTGAATGAAGATTTTACTAAGCGGACCTCCGTGAATTTTAAATCAGTACCCCAGATGTAGAACATCAGTTTGATTATGGTTAGGGTTAAGGCTAACTCTACCCCCAACTCTAACCCTAACTCTAACCCTAACTCTAACCTAACTCTAACCCTAATCCTAATCCTAACCCTAACCCTAACTCTAACCCTAACTCTAACCCTAACCCTAACTCTAACCCTAACTCTAACCCTAACTCTAACCTAACTCTAACTCTAACCCTAACCCTAACCCTAACTCTAACCCTAACTCTAACCCTAATCCTAATCCTAACCCTAACCCTAACTCTAACCCTAACCCTAACCCTAACCCTAACTCTAACTCTAACCCTAACTCTAACCCTAACCCTAACCCTAACTCTAACTTTAACCCTAACTCTAACCCTTGCCCTAACTCTAACCCTAATCCTAACCCTAACCCTAACTCTAACCCTAACTCTAACTCTAACCCTAACCCTAACTCTAACCCTAACTCTAGCCCTAACTCTAACCCTAACTCTAACCCTAACTCTAACTCTAACCCTAACTCTAACTCTAACCCTAATCCTAACCCTAACCCTAACTCTAACCCTAACTCTAACTCTAACCCTAACTCTAATCCTAACCCTAACTCTAACCCTAACTCTAGCCCTAACTAACTCTAACCCTAATCCTAACCCTAACCCTAACCCTAACTCTAACCCTAACTCTAACCCTAATCCTAGCCCTAACTCTAACCCTAACTCTAACCCTAATCCTAGCCCTAACTCTAACCCTAACTCTAACCCTAACCCTAACTCTAACTCTAACCCTAACTCTAACTCTAACCCTAACTCTAACTCTAACCCTATCCTTAACCCTAACCCTAACTCTAACCCTAATCCTAACCCTAACTCTAACCCTAATCCTAACCCTAACTCTAACCTAACTCTAACTCTAACCCTAACTCTAACTCTAACCCTAATCCTAACTCTAACTCTAACCCTAACTCTAACCCTAACCCTAACCCTAGCCCTAACTCTAACACTAACTCTAACCCTAACTCTAACCCTAATCCTAACCCTAACCCTAACTCTAACCTAACTCTAACTCTAACCCTAACTCTAACTCTAACCCTAACTCTAACCCTAACCCTAACTCTAACCCTAATCCTAACCCTAACCCTAACTCTAACCTAACTCTAACCCTAATCCTAACCCTAACTCTAACTCTAACCCTAACTCTAACCCTAACCCTAACCCTAGCCCTAACTCTAACCCTAACTCTAACCCTAACTCTAACTCTAACCCTAATCCTAACCCTAACCCTAACTCTAACCCTAACCCTAACTCTAGCCCTAACTCTAACCCTAATCCTAACCCTAACCCTAACCCTAACTCTAACCCTAACTCTAGCCCTAACTCTAACCCTAACCCTATCCCTAACCCTAACTCTAACTCTAACTCTAACCCTAACTCTAACTCTAACCCTAATCCTAACCCTAACCCTAACCCTAACTCTAACCCTAACTCTAACCCTAACTCTAATCCTAACTCTAACCCTAACTCTAACCCTAACTCTAGCCCTAACTTACTTTAACCCTAATCCTAACCCTAACTCTAACCCTAACTCTAACCCTAACTCTAATCCTAACCCTAACTCTAACCCTAACTCTAACTCTAACCCTAACCCTAATCCTAACCCTAACTCTAACCCTAACTCTAACCCTAACTCTAATCATAACCCTAACCCTAACTCTAACCCTAACTCTAACCCTAACTCTAATCATAGCCCTAACCCTAACTCTAACCCTAACTCTAATCCTAACCCTAACTCTAACCCTAACCCTAATCCTAAACCTAACTCTAACCCTAATCCTAACCCTAACTCTAACTCTAACCCTAACTCTAACCCTAACCCTAACCCTAACCCTAGCCCTAACTCTAACCCTAACTCTAACCCTAACTCTAACTCTAACCCTAATCCTAATCCTAACCCTAACTCTAACCCTAACTCTAACCCTAACTCTAGCCCTAACTCTAAACCTAATACTAACCCTAACCCTAACCCTAACTCTAACCCTAACTCTAGCCCTAACTCTAACTCTAACTCTAACCCTAACCCTAACCCTAACTCTAACTCTAACTCTAACTCTAACTCTAACCCTAACTCTAACTCTAACCCTAATCCTAACCCTAACCCTAACCCTAACTCTAACCCTAACTCTAACCCTAACTCTAATCCTAACTCTAACCCTAACTCTAACCCTAACTCTAGCCCTAACTTACTTTAACCCTAATCCTAACCCTATCTCTAACCCTAACTCTAACCCTAACTCTAATCCTAACCCTAACTCTAACCCTAACTCTAACTCTAACCCTAACCCTAATCCTAACCCTAACTCTAACCCTAACTCTAACCCTAACTCTAATCATAACCCTAACCCTAACTCTAACCCTAACTCTAACCCTAACTCTAATCATAGCCCTAACCCTAACTCTAACCCTAACTCTAATCCTAACCCTAACTCTAACCCTAACCCTAATCCTAAACCTAACTCTAACCCTAACTCTAACCCTAACCCTAACTCTAACCCTAATCCTAACCCTAACTCTAACCCTAACTCTAACCCTAACCCTAACTCAAACCCTAATCCTAACCCTAACCCTAACTCTAACCCTAACTCTAACTCTAACTCTAACTCTAACTCTAACTCTAACCCTAATCCTAACTCTAACTCTAACTCTAACCCTAATCCTAACTCTAACTCTAACCCTAACTCTAACCCTAAACCTAACCCTAACCCTAGCCCTAACTCTAACCCTAACTCTAACCCTAACTCTAACTCTAACCCTAATCCTAACCCTAACCCTAACTCTAACCTAACTCTAACTCTAACTCTAACTCTAACCATAACTCTAACTCTAACCCTAACTCTAACCCTAACCCTAACTCTAACCCTAATCCTAACCCAAACCCTAACTCTAACCTAACTCTAACCCTAATCCTAACCCTAACCCTAACTCTAACCCTAACCCTAACTCTAACCCTAACTCTAACCCTAACCCTAACCCTAACCCTAGCCCTAACTCTAACCAGAACTCTAACCCTAACTCTAACTCTAACCCTAATCCTAACCCTAACTCTAACCCTAACTCTAACCCTAACTCTAGCCCTAACTCTAACCCTAATCCTAACCCTAACTCTAACCCTAACCCTAACTCTAACCCTAACTCTAGCCCTAACTCTAACTCTAACTCTAACCCTAACCCTAACCCTAACTCTAACCCTAACCCTAACCCTAACTCTAACCCTAACTCTAACTCTAACTCTAACTCTAACCCTAATCCTAACTCTAACTCTAACTCTAACCCTAACCCTAACCCTAACTCTAACTCTAACTCTAACTCTAACTCTAACCCTAACTCTAACTCTAACCCTAATCCTAACCCTAACCCTAACCCTAACTCTAACCCTAACTCTAACCCTAACTTTAATCCTAACTCTAACCCTAACTCTAACCCTAACTCTAGCCCTAACTTACTTTAACCCTAATCCTAACCCTAACTCTAACCCTAACTCTAACCCTAACTCTAATCCTAACCCTAACTCTAACCCTAACGCTAACTCTAACCCTAACCCTAATCCTAACCCTAACTCTAACCCTAACTCTAACCCTAACTCTAATCATAACCCTAACCCTAACTCTAACCCTAACTCTAACCCTAACTCTAATCATAGCCCTAACCCTAACTCTAACCCTAACTCTAATCCTAACCCTAACTCTAACCCTAACCCTAATCCTAAACCTAACTCTAACCCTAACTCTAACCCTAACCCTAACTCTAACCCTAATCCTAACCCTAACTCTAACCCTAACTCTAACCCTAACCCTAACTCAAACCCTAATCCTAACCCTAACCCTAACTCTAACCCTAACTCTAACTCTAACTCTAACTCTAACTCTAACCCTAATCCTAACTCTAACTCTAACTCTAACTCTAACCCTAATCCTAACTCTAACTCTAACCCTAACTCTAACCCTAAACCTAACCCTAACCCTAGCCCTAACTCTAACCCTAACTCTAACCCTAACTCTAACTCTAACCCTAATCCTAACCCTAACCCTAACTCTAACCTAACTCTAACTCTAACTCTAACTCTAACCCTAACACTAACTCTAACCCTAACTCTAACCCTAACCCTAACTCTAACCCTAATCCTAACCCAAACCCTAACTCTAACCTAACTCTAACCCTAATCCTAACCCTAACCCTAACTCTAACCCTAACCCTAACTCTAACCCTAACTCTAACCCTAACCCTAACCCTAACCCTAACCCTAGCCCTAACTCTAACCAGAACTCTAACCCTAACTCTAACTCTAACCCTAATCCTAACCCTAACTCTAACCCTAACTCTAACCCTAACTCTAGCCCTAACTCTAACCCTAATCCTAACCCTAACTCTAACCCTAACCCTAACTCTAACCCTAACTCTAGCCCTAACTCTAACTCTAACTCTAACCCTAACCCTAACCCTAACTCTAACCCTAACCCTAACTCTAACCCTAATCCTAACTCTAACTCTAACTCTAACTCTAACTCTAACCCTAATCCTAACTCTAACCCTAACTCTAACCCTAAACCTAACCCTAACCCTAGCCCTAACTCTAACCCTAACTCTAACCCTAACTCTAACTCTAACCCTAATCCTAACCCTAACCCTAACTCTAACCTAACTCTAACTCTAACCCTAACTCTAACCCTAACTCTAACCCTAACCCTAACTCTAACCCTAATCCTAACCCTAACCCTAACTCTAACCTAACTCTAACCCTAATCCTAACCCTAACCCTAACTCTAACCCTAACCCTAACCCTAACCCTAGCCCTAACTCTAACCAGAACTCTAACCCTAACTCTAACTCTAACCCTAATCCTAACCCTAACTCTAACCCTAACTCTAACCCTAACTCTAGCCCTAACTCTAACCCTAATCCTAACCCTAACTCTAACCCTAACCCTAACTCTAACCCTAACTCTAGCCCTAACTCTAACTCTAACCCTAACCCTAACCCTAACTCTAACCCTAACCCTAACTCTAACCCTAACTCTAACCCTAACTCTAATCCTAACTCTAACTCTAACCCTAACACTAACTCTAACCCTAACTCTAACCCTAACCCTAACTGTAACCCTAATCCTAACCCAAACCCTAACTCTAACCTAACTCTAACCCTAATCCTAACCCTAACCCTAACTCTAACCCTAACCCTAACTCTAACCCTAACTCTAACCCTAACCCTAACCCTAACCCTAGCCCTAACTCTAACCAGAACTCTAACCCTAACTCTAACTCTAACCCTAATCCTAACCCTAACTCTAACCCTAACTCTAACCCTAACTCTAGCCCTAACTCTAACCCTAATCCTAACCCTAACTCTAACCCTAACCCTAACTCTAACCCTAACTCTAGCCCTAACTCTAACTCTAACTCTAACCCTAACCCTAACCCTAACTCTAACCCTAACCCTAACCCTAACTCTAACCCTAACTCTAACTCTAACTCTAACTCTAACCCTAATCCTAACTCTAACTCTAACTCTAACTCTAACCCTAATCCTAACTCTAACTCTAACCCTAACTCTAACCCTAAACCTAACCCTAACCCTAGCCCTAACTCTAACCCTAACTCTAACCCTAACTCTAACTCTAACCCTAATCCTAACCCTAACCCTAACTCTAACCTAACTCTAACTCTAACCCTAACTCTAACTCTAACCCTAACTCTAACCCTAACCCTAACTCTAACCCTAATCCTAACCCTAACCCTAACTCTAACCTAACTCTAACCCTAATCCTAACCCTAACCCTAACTCTAACCCTAACCCTAACCCTAACCCTAGCCCTAACTCTAACCAGAACTCTAACCCTAACTCTAACTCTAACCCTAATCCTAACCCTAACTCTAACCCTAACTCTAACCCTAACTCTAGCCCTAACTCTAACCCTAATCCTAACCCTAACTCTAACCCTAACCCTAACTCTAACCCTAACTCTAGCCCTAACTCTAACTCTAACTCTAACCCTAACCCTAACCCTAACTCTAACCCTAACCCTAACCCTAACTCTAACCCTAACTCTAACCCTAACTCTAATCCTAACTCTAACCCTAACTCTAACCCTAACTCTAGCCCTAACTTACTTTAACCCTAATCCTAACCCTATTCCTAACTCTAACCCTAAATCTAATCCTAACCCTAACTCTAACCCTAACTCTAACTCTAACCCTAACCCTAATCCTAACCCTAACTCTAACCCTAACTCTAACCCCAACTCTAACCCTAACTCTAATCATAACCCTAACCCTAACTCTAACCCTAACTCTAACCCTAACTCTAATCATAACCCTAACCCTAACTCTAACCCTAACTCTAATCCTAACCCTAACTCTAACCCTAACTCTAACCCTAACCCTAATCCTAACCCTATCTCTAACCCTAACTCTAACCCTAACTCTAACCCTAACAATAATCCTAACCCTAACCCTAACTCTAACCCTTATTCTAACCATAACCCTAACCCTAACTCTAACCCTTACCCTAACTCTAGCCCTAACTCTAACCCTAACCCTAACTCTAACCCTAACTCTAACCCTAATTTTAACCCTAACTCTAACAGTAACCCTAACTCTAACAATAACCATAACTCTAATCCTAACCCTAACCTGAACCCTAACCCTGATGTAGAACATGTAGAACATCAGTTTGATTATGGTTAGGGTTAAGGCTAACTCTAAACTGAACCTTAACCCTAACTCTAACCCTAATTCTAACCCTTAGAGTTACCCTAACCCGAATCCTAACCCTGACTCTAACCCTAACTCTAACCCTAACCCTTAGAGTTACCCTACTCTAACCCTAACTCTAACCCTAACCCTAACCTGAACCCGAACCCTAACCCTAACTATAACCCTAACTCTAACCCTAACATCTAACCACATGTTTCGGACCTCCGCTGAATGAAGATTTTACTAAGCGGACCTCCGTGAATTTTAAATCAGTACCCCTGATGTAGAACATCAGTTTGATTATGGTTAGGGTTAAGGCTAACTCTAACCCCAACTCTAACCCTAACTCTAACCCTAACTCTAACCCTAATCCTAACCCTAACCCCAACTCTAACCCTAACTCTAATTCTAACCCTAACTCTAACCCTAATCCTAACCCTAACCCTAACCCTAGCCCTAACTCTAACCCTAACTCTAACCCTAACCCTAACTCTAACTCTAACCCTAACTCTAACCCTAACTCTAACTCTAACCCTAACCCTAACCCTAACTCTAACCCTAATCCTAACCCTAACTCTAACCCTAACTCTAACCCTAACCCTAACTCTAACCCTAATCCTAACCCTAACCCTAACTCTAACCCTAACTCTAACCCTAATCATAACCCTAACTCTAACCTAACTCTAACTCTAACCCTAACTCTAACCCTAACTCTAACCCTAACCCTAATCCTAACCCTAACCCTAACTCTAACCTAACTCTAACTCTAACCCTAATCCTAACCCTAACTCTAACTCTAACCCTAACTCTAACCCTAACCCTAACCCTAACCCTAGCCCTAACTCTAACCCTAACTCTAACTCTAACCCTAATCCTAACCCTAACTCTAACCCTAACTCTAACCCTAACTCTAACCCTAACTCTAGCCCTAACTCTAACCCTAATTCTAACCCTAACCCTAACCCTAACTCTAACTCTAGCCCTAACTCTAACTCTAACCCTAACTCTAACCCTAACCCTAACTCTAACCCTAACTCTAACTCTAACCCTAACTCTAACCCTAACTCTAACCCTAACTCTAACTCTAACTCTAACCCTAACCCTAACTCTAACCCTAATCCTAACCCTAACTCTAACCCTAACTCTAACCCTAACCCTAACTCTAACCCTAATCCTAACCCTAACCCTAACTCTAACCTAACTCTAACTCTAACCCTAACTCTAACTCTAACCCTAACCCTAACTCTAACCTAACTCTAACTCTAACCCTAACTCTAACCCTAACTCTAACTCTAACCCTAACTCTATCCCTAACCCTAACTCTAACCCTAATCCTAACCCTAACCCTAACCCTAACTCTAACCTAACTCTAACCCTAATCCTAACCCTAACTCTAACTCTAACCCTAACTCTAACCCTAACCTTAGCCCTAACTCTAACCCTAACTCTAACCCTAATCCTAACCCTAACCCTAACTCTAACCCTAACTCTAACCCTAACTCTAACCCTAACTCTAGCCCTAACTCTAACCCTAATTCTAACCCTAACCCTAACCCTAACTCTAACCCTAACTCTAGCCCTAACTCTAACTCTAACTCTAACCCTAACCCTAACCCTAACTCTAACTCTAACTCTAGGCATTGGCCTGCAGGTGGTGCTGTGCTGCGGACTGGTGCAGTGCGGGAGCAGAGGCTGAGCAGCGCGGGAGCAGAGGCGGACGTGTTAGAGGAGAGCGTGTGTGAGCGAGTGAGTGTGTGTGTGATCACCCCCCCTCCTAAGAAGAGCGGCGGCGGTGAGCGGTGCGAGAACCCCCCCTCCCCCCCTCCTAAGAAGAGCGGCGGCGGTGGCGGCGAGCGGTGCAAACCCCCCCCCCTCCTGAGCGGCGGCGAGCGGTGCGAGAACCCCCCCCCCTCCCCTCCCCTCTCCTGAGAAGAGCGGTGCGAGAACCCCCCCTCCCCCAGAGGTGAGAGCGTGGTGTGCGGGCAGCGAGAGGTGAGGTAACCCCCCCCCTGCAAGGGCGGGCAGACAGAGAGAGGGCAGGGGGCCAGAGGAGACGCAAAATACCTTACCTGGACATTGGAAGGGAGAGGAGCTGAGGGGAGACTGATCGGCAGGTGACAGAGGAGGGAGGCAGGAGCCTAAGCAAGTGTCAGGCTTAAAGGGACACACACAGGACTGGTGACTGAGGTTGAACACTGAGGCTCAGTGAGTACCTGGTGAGTATCCTTGCGACTGGGAGTGTCCTTGCGACTGGGAGTGTCCTTGCGACTGGTGAGTATCTTACCACTGGTGAGCATCCTTGCGACTGGTGAGTATCTAGCGACTGGTGACCATCTTACCACTGGTGAGTATCTAGCGACTGGTGAGTGTCCTTGCGACTGGTGAGTGCCCTTGCGACTGGTGAGTGCCCTTGCGACTGGTGAGTGTCCTTGCGACTGGTGAGCATCTTGCGACTGGTGAGTGTCCTTGCGACTGGTGAGTGTCCTTGCGACTGGTGAGTGTCCTTGCGACTGGTGAGCATCTTGCGACTGGTGAGTGTCCTTGCGACTGGTGAGCATCTTGCGACTGGTGAGTGTCCTTGCGACTGGTGAGTGTCCTTGCGACTGGTGAGTGTCTTTGCGACTGGTGAGTGCCTTTGCGACTGGTGAGCTTCCTTGCGACTGGTGAGCGTCCTTGCGTCTGGTGAGCGTCCTTGCGACTGGTGAGCGTCCTTGCGACTGGTGAGCGTCCGTGCGACTGGTGAGCGTCCGTGCGACTGTGAGTGTCCTTGCGACTGTGAGTGTGGTGCGACTGACTGGGCTGTGCAACTGAGTGTTGGGCAACTGAGAGTGTTGTGCGACTGACCGGCTGTGCGATTGTGAGTGTGGTGCAACTAAATCAGGCTGTGAGACTGTGAGTGTGTGCGACAGGAGTGTTGTGCGACTGACCGGGTGGTGCGACTGGGAGTGTCGTGAGACTGACCGGGCTGTGAGATTGTGAGTGTTGTGCAACTGAGTGTCGAGTGAGTGTAGCGAAACACCAGAGGGTGAGAAGGTAGCGTTAGGAAGCTAGGAAATAGCCACATAGGATAGACCTAAATTACTGAATCCCCATTAGATTAGATAGTAGGTACAATGCCCGGCGGGTGTGGAGATGCGACTCGGTGTACATCTTGTAATATGTATGCGTTCCTCAGACATGTGATCGAGGGCGAATACAAATGCGCAAAATGTGAGCACGTTGCTTCCCTGGAAGCTCAGGTCCTGAATCTAGGGAAGCAGCTGGCAACACTGAGACGAATGTCTATACCGGAGGAGAGCCAGGATTGTACCAGTCAGGTGCAGGCAGGGGTCTGCACAGAGGTGGGCGGAGTATCGGAGGTGCAGGCATCAGAGCAGAGCAGAGGGGTGACAGTTAGGAGGGGTAGAAGGGAACAAGTCAAGGAGGCTGATCCTGGGCTGGAGCACCCCAATAGATACGCCCCATTGTGTGATGTTGGGGAAACCAGTCAAGGACCAGCATTGCTGGAGCAGAGCGACGCCCCTAGCTGCCAGGGGAAGAACTCCTCCAGTGAGGCTGGGAGAAAGGGAAAGGAAAGACAGGTGCTGGTGGTAGGGGACTCAATTATTAGAAGGACAGACAGTGTAATCTGTGACAAAGACCGTGTGCGCCGAACAGTCTGTTGTTTGCCGGGCGCTCGGGTTCGGCACATTGCGGATCGGATGGACAGATTATTGGGTGGGGCTGGGGAAGACCCAGCTGTCATGGTACACGTGGGTACCAATGACATAGGTAGAGGAAGACGGAGAGTCCTAAATGATTTCAGGGACTTAGGCGCTAAGTTGAGGACTAGGACCTCCAAGGTTGTATTTTCCGAAATACTACCTGTACCTCGAGCCACACCAGAGAGGCAGCGGGAGATTAGGGAAGTTAACGAGTGGCTGAGGAGCTGGTGTAGTAAGGAGGGTTTCGGGTTCCTGGAGAACTGGGCCGTCTTCTCAGTCGGTCACCGGCTCTTTGGTAGGGACGGATTGCACCTAAATGGGGTGGGTGCAGCCGTACTGGGTGCGAGGATGGCCAAAAAGTTAGAGGGGCTTTTAAACTAGGGAATGGGGGGGAGGGTACAGATGTAGAATTAGCCAGTGGAAAGAAAGTTTCAGAGGGCAGAAATGGGGGCATTAGCGGTAGGGTGTTCGGAGCTCCTAAACCCAGGGTGGGTACGGGGAAAAATCAAGAGAGCAGCCTAAAAACATCAAATGAGGATAAATGTAACCGATCAAAATTAAGAGGTTTGTATACCAATGCCAGAAGCCTGGCCAACAAGATGGGAGAGCTGGAGCTGCTGATGTTTGAGGAGGACTTAGATTTTGTGGGGATAACTGAGACTTGGTTTGACAGCTCCCATGACTGGATGGCGACCATTCAGGGGTATTCCCTTTATGGCAGAGATAGAGAAGGTAAAAAAGGGGGAGGGGTATGTCTGTATATTAAGAACAGCATACAGGTAAATATGAGGGATGATATTAATAATGGAGCTATGGATGAGGCAGAATCCCTATGGGTAGAGCTTCAAAGGGATGGCACGGCGGGGAAGTTAATATTGGGCGTATGCTATAGACCCCCCAACCAGAGGGAGGAGGGTGAGGCGGCCCTCCTTTTACAGATAGGATTGGCAGCAAGGATGGGAAATGTCATTATAATGGGGGACTTTAATTATCCTGATATAGACTGGGCAGAAGGAACCGCGCACACAGCCAAGGCTAGGCAGTTCCTAAATGTTTTGCAGGACAATTTTATGGGTCAGATGGTGAATGCACCGACAAGAAACCATGCGGTACTTGACCTACTGATTACCAACGATACAGACCTGCTCACGGATATAGAAATACGGGACAACTTAGGAAACAGTGACCATAGGTCAATAAGTTTCAGTATTAATTACAGTAATAGGAAGCTGAGGGGTAATATAAGAACACTGAATTTCAAAAGAGCCAATTTCCCAAAGCTGCGCTCGCTGCTAGAAAATATCAATTGGGATAGAACCCTGGAAACAAAGAACACGGAGGAAAAATGGGAGTGCTTCAAGAGCATACTAAACAGGGGGATTGGCCAGTGCATTCCAAAGGGAAATAAATTTAAAAGAGCAAAAATAAACCCTGGATGGCTAAACGCCAACATAAAAATGTATATTAGTGCTAAAGAAAAGGCCTTCAAAAAATACAAGACTGAGGGGTCATTGGCAGCATTTAAGCATTACAAAGAGTGTAATAAGAAATGTAAAGATGAAATCAGGGCGGCTAAAATAGAACACGAGAGACATATAGCGGAGGAGAGTAAAAAGAACCCTAAGAAGTTCTTTAAGTATATAAACAGTAAGAAAGCGAGGCCAGAACACATTGGCCCCGTAAAAGATGATAAAGGAAAAATGGCCACTGAGGACAGAGAAAAGGCGGAAGTGTTAAATAATTTCTTCTCTTCAGTCTTCACAAAAGAATCGGGGGGCTACACGAACCCCGCTTGTAAGGCCGAACTAAATAATACACCTCAGGAAGTGCCGCCATGGCTAACAGAAGATAGACTTAGAGCTAAACTAGAGAAACTTAACATAAATAAATCCCCGGGACTGGATGGCTTGCACCCGAGGGTTCTTAATGAGCTCAGCCAGGTGATTGCCAGACCATTATTCTTGATCTTTAAGGATAGTTTACAGACGGATATGGTGCCAGCTGATTGGAAAAAAGCCAACGTGGTACCAATATTTAAGAAGGGGCCGAGATATATCCCGGGTAACTATAGGCCAGTCAGCCTAACATCAGTAGTCTGCAAAATTTTGGAGGGGATGTTAAGGGACCACATACAAGACTTTAGTAATGAAACTGGTATTATAAGTAGTAATCAGCATGGATTCATGAAAAATCGTTCTTGCCAAACCAATCTATTAACCTTCTACGATGAAGTGAGCAGCCACCTAGATAAAGGTAAGCCTGTGGATGTGGTGTATCTGGACTTTGCAAAGGCCTTTGACACCGTTCCCCACAAACGATTACTGTACAAACTAAGGAAGGTAGGTATGGACCATAAGGTGAGTACCTGGATAGAGAACTGGCTCCAGGGGAGAGTACAGAGGGTGGTGATTAATGGGGAGTACTCGGATTGGGCGGGTGTGGAAAGTGGGGTCCCCCAGGGTTCTGTCCTGGGACCAATCCTGTTTAATTTATTCATAAATGATCTAGAGGAGGGGATATCTAGTACAATCTCAGTATTTGCAGATGATACTAAATTAGGCATGCCAATATCTTCTATGCAGGATGTGGAAACCTTGCAAGCAGACCTGAACAAAATAACGGGGTGGGCAACTACATGGCAGATGAGGTTTAATGTTGAAAAATGTAAAGTAATGCACCTGGGTGCCAGAAACCAGAAAGCAAGCTACTCACTAGGGGGGGAACCTCTGGGTGAGTCTAGGATGGAAAAGGACTTGGGGGTACTGGTAGACAACAAGCTTGGCAGTGGCATGCAATGCCAAGCCGCTGCAAGCAAAGCCAACAGAATACTGGGATGTATAAAAAAGGAGATTCACTCCAGAAATAAAGAGATTATTCTCCCACTCTACAAGACTCTGGTCCGGCCACATCTGGAGTATGCTGTCCAGTTCTGGGCACCGGTCCTCAGGAAGGATGTGCTGGAACTGGAGAAAGTCCAGAGAAGGGCAACAAAAATAATTAGGGGAATGGAGGACATCAGCTATGAGGAAAGACTACAAGCACTGAACTTATTCTCTCTGGAGAAAAGACGATTGAGGGGGGATATGATATCAATGTACAAATACTGTACTGGTGACCCGAGCATAAGGAACAAACTATTCAGAGTAAGGGAATACAATAAGACACGTGGCCACTCACTAAAACTAGAGGAAAGGCGGTTTAACCTTAAAGTGCGTAAGGGGTTCTTCACTGTAAGAGCAGTAAGGATGTGGAATTCTCTTCCACAAGCAGTCGTATCAGCAGGGAGCATCGATAGTTTCAAAAAACTAGTAGATGGACACCTTAAAGACCACAACATACAGGGGTATACAATGTACAACATACAGGGGTATACAATGTACAACATACAGGGGTATACACTGTACAACATACAGGGGTATACAATGTACGGTTAAAAGCAAACACACACACGCATTCATAGGTTGAACTGGATGGACTGATGTCTTTTTTCAACCTTACTAACTATGTAACTATGTAACTATGTAACTATGTAACCCTAACTCTAACTCTAACCCTAATCCTAACCCTGACCCTGACCCTAACTCTAACTCTAACCCTAACTCTAATCCTAACCCTAACTCTAACCCTAACTCTAGCCCTAACTTACTTTAACCCTAATCCTAACCCTAACTCTAACCCTAACTCTAACCCTAACTCAAATACTAACCCTAACTCTAACCCTAACTCTAACTCTAACCCTAACCCTAATCCTAACCCTAACTCTAACCCTAACTCTAACCCTAACTCTAATCATAACCCTAACCCTAACTCTAACCCTAACTCTAACCCTAACTCTAATCATAACCCTAACCCTAACTCTAACCCTAACTCTAATCCTAACCCTAACCCTAACTCTAACCCTAACCCTAATCCTAACCCTAACCCTAACTCTAACCCTAACCCTAATCCTAACCCTAACCCTAACTCTAACCCTTACTCTAACCATAACCCTAACCCTAACTCTAACCCTTACCCTAACTCTAGCCCTAACTCTAACCCTAACCCTAACTCTAACTCTAACCCTAATTTTAACCCTAACTCTAACAGTAACCCTAACTCTAACCATAACCATAACTCTAATCCTAACCCTAACCTGAACCCTAACCCTGATGTAGAACATGTAGAACATCAGTTTGATTATGGTTAGGGTTAAGGCAAACTCTAAACTGAACCTTAACCCTAACTCTAACCCTAATTCTAACCCTTAGAGTTACCCTAACCCGAATCCTAACCCTGACTCTAACCCTAACTCTAACCCTAACCCTTAGAGTTACCCTACTCTAACCCTAACTCTAACCCTAACCCTAACCTGAACCCGAACCCTAACCCTAACTCTAACCCTAACTCTAACCCTAACCCTAGCCCTAACTCTAACCCTACAATCAAATCACAAACATGATTCGGACCTCCGCTGAATGAAGATTTTACTAAGCGGACCTCCGTGAATTTTAAATCAGTACCCCAGATGTAGAACATCAGTTTGATTATGGTTAGGGTTAAGGCTAACTCTACCCCCAACTCTAACCCTAACTCTAACCCTAACTCTAACCTAACTCTAACCCTAATCCTAATCCTAACCCTAACCCTAACTCTAACCCTAACTCTAACCCTAACCCTAACTCTAACCCTAACTCTAACCCTAACTCTAACCTAACTCTAACTCTAACCCTAACCCTAACTCTAACTCTAACCCTAACTCTAACTCTAACCCTAATCCTAACCCTAACCCTAACTCTAACCCTAACTCTAACTCTAACCCTAACTCTAATCCTAACCCTAACTCTAACCCTAACTCTAGCCCTAACTAACTCTAACCCTAATCCTAACCCTAACCCTAACCCTAACTCTAAACCTAACTCTAACCCTAATCCTAGCCCTAACTCTAACCCTAACTCTAACCCTAATCCTAGCCCTAACTCTAACTCTAACTCTAACCCTAACCCTAACTCTAACTCTAACCCTAACTCTAACTCTAACCCTAACTCTAACTCTAACCCTATCCTTAACCCTAACCCTAACTCTAACCCTAATCCTAACCCTAACTCTAACCCTAATCCTAACCCTAACTCTAACCTAACTCTAACTCTAACCCTAACTCTAACTCTAACCCTAATCCTAACTCTAACTCTAACCCTAACTCTAACCCTAACCCTAACCCTAGCCCTAACTCTAACACTAACTCTAACCCTAACTCTAACCCTAATCCTAACCCTAACCCTAACTCTAACCTAACTCTAACTCTAACCCTAACTCTAACTCTAACCCTAACTCTAACCCTAACCCTAACTCTAACCCTAATCCTAACCCTAACCCTAACTCTAACCTAACTCTAACCCTAATCCTAACCCTAACTCTAACTCTAACCCTAACTCTAACCCTAACCCTAACCCTAACCCTAGCCCTAACTCTAACCCTAACTCTAACCCTAACTCTAACTCTAACCCTAATCCTAACCCTAACCCTAACTCTAACCCTAACCCTAACTCTAGCCCTAACTCTAACCCTAATCCTAACCCTAACCCTAACCCTAACTCTAACCCTAACTCTAGCCCTAACTCTAACTCTAACCCTAACCCTAAACCTAACTCTAACTCTAACTCTAACCCTAACTCTAACTCTAACCCTAATCCTAACCCTAACCCTAACCCTAACTCTAACCCTAACTCTAACCCTAACTCTAATCCTAACTCTAACCCTAACTCTAACCCTAACTCTAGCCCTAACTTACTTTAACCCTAATCCTAACCCTAACTCTAACCCTAACTCTAACCCTAACTCTAATCCTAACCCTAACTCTAACCCTAACTCTAACTCTAACCCTAACCCTAATCCTAACCCTAACTCTAACCCTAACTCTAACCCTAACTCTAATCATAACCCTAACCCTAACTCTAACCCTAACTCTAACCCTAACTCTAATCATAGCCCTAACCCTAACTCTAACCCTAACTCTAATCCTAACCCTAACTCTAACCCTAACCCTAATCCTAAACCTAACTCTAACCCTAATCCTAACCCTAACTCTAACTCTAACCCTAACTCTAACCCTAACCCTAACCCTAACCCTAGCCCTAACTCTAACCCTAACTCTAACCCTAACTCTAACTCTAACCCTAATCCTAACCCTAACCCTAACTCTAACCCTAACTCTAACCCTAACTCTAGCCCTAACTCTAAACCTAATACTAACCCTAACCCTAACCCTAACTCTAACCCTAACTCTAGCCCTAACTCTAACTCTAACTCTAACCCTAACCCTAACCCTAACTCTAACTCTAACTCTAACTCTAACCCTAACTCTAACTCTAACCCTAATCCTAACCCTAACCCTAACCCTAACTCTAACCCTAACTCTAACCCTAACTCTAATCCTAACTCTAACCCTAACTCTAACCCTAACTCTAGCCCTAACTTACTTTAACCCTAATCCTAACCCTATCTCTAACCCTAACTCTAACCCTAACTCTAATCCTAACCCTAACTCTAACCCTAACTCTAACTCTAACCCTAACCCTAATCCTAACCCTAACTCTAACCCTAACTCTAACCCTAACTCTAATCATAACCCTAACCCTAACTCTAACCCTAACTCTAACCCTAACTCTAATCATAGCCCTAACCCTAACTCTAACCCTAACTCTAATCCTAACCCTAACTCTAACCCTAACCCTAATCCTAAACCTAAATCTAACCCTAACTTTAACCCTAACCCTAACTCTAACCCTAATCCTAACCCTAACTCTAACCCTAACTCTAACCCTAACCCTAACTCAAACCCTAATCCTAACCCTAACCCTAACTCTAACCCTAACTCTAACTCTAACTCTAACTCTAACTCTAACCCTAATCCTAACTCTAACTCTAACTCTAACTCTAACCCTAATCCTAACTCTAACTCTAACCCTAACTCTAACCCTAAACCTAACCCTAACCCTAGCCCTAACTCTAACCCTAACTCTAACCCTAACTCTAACTCTAACCCTAATCCTAACCCTAACCCTAACTCTAACCTAACTCTAACTCTAACTCTAACTCTAACTCTAACCCTAACTCTAACTCTAACCCTAACTCTAACCCTAACCCTAACTCTAACCCTAATCCTAACCCAAACCCTAACTCTAACCTAACTCTAACCCTAATCCTAACCCTAACCCTAACTCTAACCCTAACCCTAACTCTAACCCTAACTCTAACCCTAACCCTAACCCTAACCCTAGCCCTAACTCTAACCAGAACTCTAACCCTAACTCTAACTCTAACCCTAATCCTAACCCTAACTCTAACCCTAACTCTAACCCTAACTCTAGCCCTAACTCTAACCCTAATCCTAACCCTAACTCTAACCCTAACCCTAACTCTAACCCTAACTCTAGCCCTAACTCTAACTCTAACTCTAACCCTAACCCTAACCCTAACTCTAACCCTAACCCTAACCCTAACTCTAACCCTAACTCTAACTCTAACTCTAACTCTAACCCTAATCCTAACTCTAACTCTAACTCTAACCCTAACCCTAACCCTAACTCTAACTCTAACTCTAACTCTAACTCTAACCCTAACTCTAACTCTAACCCTAATCCTAACCCTAACCCTAACCCTAACTCTAACCCTAACTCTAACCCTAACTCTAATCCTAACTCTAACCCTAACTCTAACCCTAACTCTAGCCCTAACTTACTTTAACCCTAATCCTAACCCTAACTCTAACCCTAACTCTAACCCTAACTCTAATCCTAACCCTAACTCTAACCCTAACTCTAACTCTAACCCTAACCCTAATCCTAACCCTAACTCTAACCCTAACTCTAACCCTAACTCTAATCATAACCCTAACCCTAACTCTAACCCTAACTCTAACCCTAACTCTAATCATAGCCCTAACCCTAACTCTAACCCTAACTCTAATCCTAACCCTAACTCTAACCCTAACCCTAATCCTAAACCTAACTCTAACCCTAACTCTAACCCTAACCCTAACTCTAACCCTAATCCTAACCCTAACTCTAACCCTAACTCTAACCCTAACCCTAACTCAAACCCTAATCCTAACCCTAACCCTAACTCTAACCCTAACTCTAACTCTAACTCTAACTCTAACCCTAATCCTAACTCTAACTCTAACTCTAACCCTAATCCTAACTCTAACTCTAACCCTAACTCTAACCCTAAACCTAACCCTAACCCTAGCCCTAACTCTAACCCTAACTCTAACCCTAACTCTAACTCTAACCCTAATCCTAACCCTAACCCTAACTCTAACCTAACTCTAACTCTAACTCTAACTCTAACCCTAACACTAACTCTAACCCTAACTCTAACCCTAACCCTAACTCTAACCCTAATCCTAACCCAAACCCTAACTCTAACCTAACTCTAACCCTAATCCTAACCCTAACCCTAACTCTAACCCTAACCCTAACTCTAACCCTAACTCTAACCCTAACCCTAACCCTAACCCTAGCCCTAACTCTAACCAGAACTCTAACCCTAACTCTAACTCTAACCCTAATCCTAACCCTAACTCTAACCCTAACTCTAACCCTAACTCTAGCCCTAACTCTAACCCTAATCCTAACCCTAACTCTAACCCTAACCCTAACTCTAACCCTAACTCTAGCCCTAACTCTAACTCTAACTCTAACCCTAACCCTAACCCTAACTCTAACCCTAACCCTAACCCTAACTCTAACCCTAACCCTAACCCTAACTCTAACCCTAACTCTAACTCTAACCCTAATCCTAACTCTAACCCTAACTCTAACCCTAAACCTAACCCTAACCCTAGCCCTAACTCTAACCCTAACTCTAACCCTAACTCTAACTCTAACCCTAATCCTAACCCTAACCCTAACTCTAACCTAACTCTAACTCTAACCCTAACTCTAACTCTAACCCTAACTCTAACCCTAACCCTAACTCTAACCCTAATCCTAACCCTAACCCTAACTCTAACCTAACTCTAACCCTAATCCTAACCCTAACCCTAACTCTAACCCTAACCCTAACCCTAACCCTAGCCCTAACTCTAACCAGAACTCTAACCCTAACTCTAACTCTAACCCTAATCCTAACCCTAACTCTAACCCTAACTCTAACCCTAACTCTAGCCCTAACTCTAACCCTAATCCTAACCCTAACTCTAACCCTAACCCTAACTCTAACCCTAACTCTAGCCCTAACTCTAACTCTAACTCTAACCCTAACCCTAACCCTAACTCTAACCCTAACCCTAACCCTAACTCTAACCCTAACTCTAACCCTAACTCTAATCCTAACTCTAACTCTAACCCTAACACTAACTCTAACCCTAACTCTAACCCTAACCCTAACTCTAACCCTAATCCTAACCCAAACCCTAACTCTAACCTAACTCTAACCCTAATCCTAACCCTAACCCTAACTCTAACCCTAACCCTAACTCTAACCCTAACTCTAACCCTAACCCTAACCCTAACCCTAGCCCTAACTCTAACCAGAACTCTAACCCTAACTCTAACTCTAACCCTAATCCTAACCCTAACTCTAACCCTAACTCTAACCCTAACTCTAGCCCTAACTCTAACCCTAATCCTAACCCTAACTCTAACCCTAACCCTAACTCTAACCCTAACTCTAGCCCTAACTCTAACTCTAACTCTAACCCTAACCCTAACCCTAACTCTAACCCTAACCCTAACCCTAACTCTAACCCTAACTCTAACTCTAACTCTAACTCTAACCCTAATCCTAACTCTAACTCTAACTCTAACTCTAACCCTAATCCTAACTCTAACTCTAACCCTAACTCTAACCCTAAACCTAACCCTAACCCTAGCCCTAACTCTAACCCTAACTCTAACTCTAACCCTAATCCTAACCCTAACCCTAACTCTAACCTAACTCTAACTCTAACCCTAACTCTAACTCTAACCCTAACTCTAACCCTAACCCTAACTCTAACCCTAATCCTAACCCTAACCCTAACTCTAACCTAACTCTAACCCTAATCCTAACCCTAACCCTAACTCTAACCCTAACCCTAACCCTAACCCTAGCCCTAACTCTAACCAGAACTCTAACCCTAACTCTAACTCTAACCCTAATCCTAACCCTAACTCTAACCCTAACTCTAACCCTAACTCTAGCCCTAACTCTAACCCTAATCCTAACCCTAACTCTAACCCTAACCCTAACTCTAACCCTAACTCTAGCCCTAACTCTAACTCTAACTCTAACCCTAACCCTAACCCTAACTCTAACCCTAACCCTAACCCTAACTCTAACCCTAACTCTAACCCTATCTCTAATCCTAACTCTAACCCTAACTCTAACCCTAACTCTAGCCCTAACTTACTTTAACCCTAATCCTAACCCTAACCCTAACTCTAACCCTAAATCTAATCCTAACCCTAACTCTAACCCTAACTCTAACTCTAACCCTAACCCTAATCCTAACCCTAACTCTAACCCTAACTCTAACCCCAACTCTAACCCTAACTCTAATCATAACCCTAACCCTAACTCTAACCCTAACTCTAACCCTAACTCTAATCATAACCCTAACCCTAACTCTAACCCTAACTCTAATCCTAACCCTAACTCTAACCCTAACTCTAACCCTAACCCTAATCCTAACCCTATCTCTAACCCTAACTCTAACCCTAACTCTAACCCTAACAATAATCCTAACCCTAACCCTAACTCTAACCCTTATTCTAACCATAACCCTAACCCTAACTCTAACCCTTACCCTAACTCTAGCCCTAACTCTAACCCTAACCCTAACTCTAACCCTAACTCTAACCCTAATTTTAACCCTAACTCTAACAGTAACCCTAACTCTAACAATAACCATAACTCTAATCCTAACTCTAACCTGAACCCTAACCCTGATGTAGAACATGTAGAACATCAGTTTGATTATGGTTAGGGTTAAGGCTAACTCCAAACTGAACCTTAACCCTAACTCTAACCCTAATTCTAACCCTTAGAGTTACCCTAACCCGAATCCTAACCCTGACTCTAACCCTAACTCTAACCCTAACCCTTAGAGTTACCCTACTCTAACCCTAACTCTAACCCTAACCCTAACCTGAACCCGAACCCTAACCCTAACTATAACCCTAACTCTAACCCTAACATCTAACCACATGTTTCGGACCTCCGCTGAATGAAGATTTTACTAAGCGGACCTCCGTGAATTTTAAATCAGTACCCCTGATGAAGAACATCACTTTGATTATGGTTAGGGTTAAGGCTAACTCTAACCCCAACTCTAACCCTAACTCTAACCCTAACTCTAACCCTAATCCTAACCCTAACCCCAACTCTAACCCTAACTCTAATTCTAACCCTAACTCTAACCCTAATCCTAACCCTAACCCTAACCCTAGCCCTAACTCTAACCCTAACTCTAACCCTAACCCTAACTCTAACTCTAACCCTAACTCTAACCCTAACTCTAACTCTAACCCTAACCCTAACCCTAACTCTAACCCTAATCCTAACCCTAACTCTAACCCTAACTCTAACCCTAACCCTAACTCTAACCCTAATCCTAACCCTAACCCTAACTCTAACCTAACTCTAACTCTAACCCTAACTCTAACCCTAATCATAACCCTAACTCTAACCTAACTCTAACTCTAACCCTAACTCTAACCCTAACTCTAACCCTAACCCTAATCCTAACCCTAACCCTAACTCTAACCTAACTCTAACTCTAACCCTAATCCTAACCCTAACTCTAACTCTAACCCTAACTCTAACCCTAACCCTAACCCTAACCCTAGCCCTAACTCTAACCCTAACTCTAACTCTAACCCTAATCCTAACCCTAACTCTAACCCTAACTCTAACCCTAACTCTAACCCTAACTCTAGCCCTAACTCTAACCCTAATTCTAACCCTAACCCTAACCCTAACTCTAACCCTAACTCTAGCCCTAACTCTAACTCTAACCCTAACTCTAACCCTAACCCTAACTCTAACCCTAACTCTAACTCTAACCCTAACTCTAACCCTAACTCTAACCCTAACCCTAACCCTAACTCTAACCCTAATCCTAACCCTAACTCTAACCCTAACTCTAACCCTAACCCTAACTCTAACCCTAATCCTAACCCTAACCCTAACTCTAACCTAACTCTAACTCTAACCCTAACTCTAACTCTAACCCTAACCCTAACTCTAACCTAACTCTAACTCTAACCCTAACTCTAACCCTAACTCTAACTCTAACCCTAACTCTATCCCTAACCCTAACTCTAACCCTAATCCTAACCCTAACCCTAACCCTAACTCTAACCTAACTCTAACCCTAATCCTAACCCTAACTCTAACTCTAACCCTAACTCTAACCCTAACCTTAGCCCTAACTCTAACCCTAACTCTAACCCTAATCCTAACCCTAACCCTAACTCTAACCCTAACTCTAACCCTAACTCTAACCCTAACTCTAGCCCTAACTCTAACCCTAATTCTAACCCTAACCCTAACCCTAACTCTAACCCTAACTCTAGCCCTAACTCTAACTCTAACTCTAACCCTAACCCTAACCCTAACTCTAACTCTAACTCTAGGCATTGGCCTGCAGGTGGTGCTGTGCTGCGGACTGGTGCAGTGCGGGAGCAGAGGCTGAGCAGCGCGGGAGCAGAGGCGGACGTGTTAGAGGAGAGCGTGTGTGAGCGAGTGAGTGTGTGTGTGATCACCCCCCCTCCTAAGAAGAGCGGCGGCGGTGAGCGGTGCGAGAACCCCCCCTCCCCCCCTCCTAAGAAGAGCGGCGGCGGTGGCGGCGAGCGGTGCAAACCCCCCCCCCCCCCCTCCTGAGCGGCGGCGAGCGGTGCGAGAACCCCCCCCCCTCCCCTCCCCTCTCCTGAGAAGAGCGGTGCGAGAACCCCCCCTCCCCCAGAGGTGAGAGCGTGGTGTGCGGGCAGCGAGAGGTGAGGTAACCCCCCCCCTGCAAGGGCGGGCAGACAGAGAGAGGGCAGGGGGCCAGAGGAGACGCAAAATACCTTACCTGGACATTGGAAGGGAGAGGAGCTGAGGGGAGACTGATCGGCAGGTGACAGAGGAGGGAGGCAGGAGCCTAAGCAAGTGTCAGGCTTAAAGGGACACACACAGGACTGGTGACTGAGGTTGAACACTGAGGCTCAGTGAGTACCTGGTGAGTATCCTTGCGACTGGGAGTGTCCTTGCGACTGGGAGTGTCCTTGCGACTGGTGAGTATCTTACCACTGGTGAGCATCCTTGCGACTGGTGAGTATCTAGCGACTGGTGACCATCTTACCACTGGTGAGTATCTAGCGACTGGTGAGTGTCCTTGCGACTGGTGAGTGCCCTTGCGACTGGTGAGTGTCCTTGCGACTGGTGGGCATCTTGCGACTGGTGAGTGTCCTTGCGACTGGTGAGTGTCCTTGCGACTGGTGAGTGTCCTTGCGACTGGTGAGCATCTTGCGACTGGTGAGTGTCCTTGCGACTGGTGAGCATCTTGCGACTGGTGAGTGTCCTTGCGACTGGTGAGTGTCCTTGCGACTGGTGAGTGTCTTTGCGACTGGTGAGTGCCTTTGCGACTGGTGAGCTTCCTTGCGACTGGTGAGCGTCCTTGCGTCTGGTGAGCGTCCTTGCGACTGGTGAGCGTCCTTGCGACTGGTGAGCGTCCGTGCGACTGGTGAGCGTCCGTGCGACTGTGAGTGTCCTTGCGACTGTGAGTGTGGTGCGACTGACTGGGCTGTGCAACTGAGTGTTGGGCAACTGAGAGTGTTGTGCGACTGACCGGCTGTGCGATTGTGAGTGTGGTGCAACTAAATCAGGCTGTGAGACTGTGAGTGTGTGCGACAGGAGTGTTGTGCGACTGACCGGGTGGTGCGACTGGGAGTGTCGTGAGACTGACCGGGCTGTGAGATTGTGAGTGTTGTGCAACTGAGTGTCGAGTGAGTGTAGCGAAACACCAGAGGGTGAGAAGGTAGCGTTAGGAAGCTAGGAAATAGCCACATAGGATAGACCTAAATTACTGAATCCCCATTAGATTAGATAGTAGGTACAATGCCCGGCGGGTGTGGAGATGCGACTCGGTGTACATCTTGTAATATGTATGCGTTCCTCAGACATGTGATCGAGGGCGAATACAAATGCGCAAAATGTGAGCACGTTGCTTCCCTGGAAGCTCAGGTCCTGAATCTAGGGAAGCAGCTGGCAACACTGAGACGAATGTCTATACCGGAGGAGAGCCAGGATTGTACCAGTCAGGTGCAGGCAGGGGTCTGCACAGAGGTGGGCGGAGTATCGGAGGTGCAGGCATCAGAGCAGAGCAGAGGGGTGACAGTTAGGAGGGGTAGAAGGGAACAAGTCAAGGAGGCTGATCCTGGGCTGGAGCACCCCAATAGATACGCCCCATTGTGTGATGTTGGGGAAACCAGTCAAGGACCAGCATTGCTGGAGCAGAGCGACGCCCCTAGCTGCCAGGGGAAGAACTCCTCCAGTGAGGCTGGGAGAAAGGGAAAGGAAAGACAGGTGCTGGTGGTAGGGGACTCAATTATTAGAAGGACAGACAGTGTAATCTGTGACAAAGACCGTGTGCGCCGAACAGTCTGTTGTTTGCCGGGCGCTCGGGTTCGGCACATTGCGGATCGGATGGACAGATTATTGGGTGGGGCTGGGGAAGACCCAGCTGTCATGGTACACGTGGGTACCAATGACATAGGTAGAGGAAGACGGAGAGTCCTAAATGATTTCAGGGACTTAGGCGCTAAGTTGAGGACTAGGACCTCCAAGGTTGTATTTTCCGAAATACTACCTGTACCTCGAGCCACACCAGAGAGGCAGCGGGAGATTAGGGAAGTTAACGAGTGGCTGAGGAGCTGGTGTAGTAAGGAGGGTTTCGGGTTCCTGGAGAACTGGGCCGTCTTCTCAGTCGGTCACCGGCTCTTTGGTAGGGACGGATTGCACCTAAATGGGGTGGGTGCAGCCGTACTGGGTGCGAGGATGGCCAAAAAGTTAGAGGGGCTTTTAAACTAGGGAATGGGGGGGAGGGTACAGATGTAGAATTAGCCAGTGGAAAGAAAGTTTCAGAGGGCAGAAATGGGGGCATTAGCGGTAGGGTGTTCGGAGCTCCTAAACCCAGGGTGGGTACGGGGAAAAATCAAGAGAGCAGCCTAAAAACATCAAATGAGGATAAATGTAACCGATCAAAATTAAGAGGTTTGTATACCAATGCCAGAAGCCTGGCCAACAAGATGGGAGAGCTGGAGCTGCTGATGTTTGAGGAGGACTTAGATTTTGTGGGGATAACTGAGACTTGGTTTGACAGCTCCCATGACTGGATGGCGACCATTCAGGGGTATTCCCTTTATGGCAGAGATAGAGAAGGTAAAAAAGGGGGAGGGGTATGTCTGTATATTAAGAACAGCATACAGGTAAATATGAGGGATGATATTAATAATGGAGCTATGGATGAGGCAGAATCCCTATGGGTAGAGCTTCAAAGGGATGGCACGGCGGGGAAGTTAATATTGGGCGTATGCTATAGACCCCCCAACCAGAGGGAGGAGGGTGAGGCGGCCCTCCTTTTACAGATAGGATTGGCAGCAAGGATGGGAAATGTCATTATAATGGGGGACTTTAATTATCCTGATATAGACTGGGCAGAAGGAACCGCGCACACAGCCAAGGCTAGGCAGTTCCTAAATGTTTTGCAGGACAATTTTATGGGTCAGATGGTGAACGCACCGACAAGAAACAATGCGGTACTTGACCTACTGATTACCAACGATACAGACCTGCTCACGGATATAGAAATACGGGACAACTTAGGAAACAGTGACCATAGGTCAATAAGTTTCAGTATTAATTACAGTAATAGGAAGCTGAGGGGTAATATAAGAACACTGAATTTCAAAAGAGCCAATTTCCCAAAGCTGCGCTCGCTGCTAGAAAATATCAATTGGGATAGAACCCTGGAAACAAAGAACACGGAGGAAAAATGGGAGTGCTTCAAGAGCATACTAAACAGGGGGATTGGCCAGTGCATTCCAAAGGGAAATAAATTTAAAAGAGCAAAAATAAACCCTGGATGGCTAAACGCCAACATAAAAATGTATATTAGTGCTAAAGAAAAGGCCTTCAAAAAATACAAGACTGAGGGGTCATTGGCAGCATTTAAGCATTACAAAGAGTGTAATAAGAAATGTAAAGATGAAATCAGGGCGGCTAAAATAGAACACGAGAGACATATAGCGGAGGAGAGTAAAAAGAACCCTAAGAAGTTCTTTAAGTATATAAACAGTAAGAAAGCGAGGCCAGAACACATTGGCCCCGTAAAAGATGATAAAGGAAAAATGGCCACTGAGGACAGAGAAAAGGCGGAAGTGTTAAATAATTTCTTCTCTTCAGTCTTCACAAAAGAATCGGGGGGCTACACGAACCCCGCTTGTAAGGCCGAACTAAATAATACACCTCAGGAAGTGCCGCCATGGCTAACAGAAGATAGACTTAGAGCTAAACTAGAGAAACTTAACATAAATAAATCCCCGGGACTGGATGGCTTGCACCCGAGGGTTCTTAATGAGCTCAGCCAGGTGATTGCCAGACCATTATTCTTGATCTTTAAGGATAGTTTACAGACGGATATGGTGCCAGCTGATTGGAAAAAAGCCAACGTGGTACCAATATTTAAGAAGGGGCCGAGATATATCCCGGGTAACTATAGGCCAGTCAGCCTAACATCAGTAGTCTGCAAAATTTTGGAGGGGATGTTAAGGGACCACATACAAGACTTTAGTAATGAAACTGGTATTATAAGTAGTAATCAGCATGGATTCATGAAAAATCGTTCTTGCCAAACCAATCTATTAACCTTCTACGATGAAGTGAGCAGCCACCTAGATAAAGGTAAGCCTGTGGATGTGGTGTATCTGGACTTTGCAAAGGCCTTTGACACCGTTCCCCACAAACGATTACTGTACAAACTAAGGAAGGTAGGTATGGACCATAAGGTGAGTACCTGGATAGAGAACTGGCTCCAGGGGAGAGTACAGAGGGTGGTGATTAATGGGGAGTACTCGGATTGGGCGGGTGTGGAAAGTGGGGTCCCCCAGGGTTCTGTCCTGGGACCAATCCTGTTTAATTTATTCATAAATGATCTAGAGGAGGGGATATCTAGTACAATCTCAGTATTTGCAGATGATACTAAATTAGGCATGCCAATATCTTCTATGCAGGATGTGGAAACCTTGCAAGCAGACCTGAACAAAATAACGGGGTGGGCAACTACATGGCAGATGAGGTTTAATGTTGAAAAATGTAAAGTAATGCACCTGGGTGCCAGAAACCAGAAAGCAAGCTACTCACTAGGGGGGGAACCTCTGGGTGAGTCTAGGATGGAAAAGGACTTGGGGGTACTGGTAGACAACAAGCTTGGCAGTGGCATGCAATGCCAAGCCGCCGCAAGCAAAGCCAACAGAATACTGGGATGTATAAAAAAGGAGATTCACTCCAGAAATAAAGAGATTATTCTCCCACTCTACAAGACTCTGGTCCGGCCACATCTGGAGTATGCTGTCCAGTTCTGGGCACCGGTCCTCAGGAAGGATGTGCTGGAACTGGAGAAAGTCCAGAGAAGGGCAACAAAAATAATTAGGGGAATGGAGGACATCAGCTATGAGGAAAGACTACAAGCACTGAACTTATTCTCTCTGGAGAAAAGACGATTGAGGGGGGATATGATATCAATGTACAAATACTGTACTGGTGACCCGAGCATAAGGAACAAACTATTCAGAGTAAGGGAATACAATAAGACACGTGGCCACTCACTAAAACTAGAGGAAAGGCGGTTTAACCTTAAAGTGCGTAAGGGGTTCTTCACTGTAAGAGCAGTAAGGATGTGGAATTCTCTTCCACAAGCAGTCGTATCAGCAGGGAGCATCGATAGTTTCAAAAAACTAGTAGATGGACACCTTAAAGACCACAACATACAGGGGTATACAATGTACAACATACAGGGGTATACAATGTACAACATACAGGGGTATACAATGTACAACATACAGGGGTATACAATGTACGGTTAAAAGCAAACACACACACGCATTCATAGGTTGAACTGGATGGACTGATGTCTTTTTTCAACCTTACTAACTATGTAACTATGTAACTATGTAACTATGTAACCCTAACTCTAACTCTAACCCTAATCCTAACCCTGACCCTAACTCTAACTCTAACCCTAACTCTAATCCTAACCCTAACTCTAACCCTAACTCTAGCCCTAACTTACTTTAACCCTAATCCTAACCCTAACTCTAACCCTAACTCTAACCCTAACTCAAATACTAACCCTAACTCTAACCCTAACTCTAACTCTAACCCTAACCCTAATCCTAACCCTAACTCTAACCCTAACTCTAACCCTAACTCTAATCATAACCCTAACCCTAACTCTAACCCTAACTCTAACCCTAACTCTAATCATAACCCTAACCCTAACTCTAACCCTAACTCTAATCCTAACCCTAACCCTAACTCTAACCCTAACCCTAATCCTAACCCTAACCCTAACTCTAACCCTAACCCTAATCCTAACCCTAACCCTAACTCTAACCCTTACTCTAACCATAACCCTAACCCTAACTCTAACCCTTACCCTAACTCTAGCCCTAACTCTAACCCTAACCCTAACTCTAACTCTAACCCTAATTTTAACCCTAACTCTAACAGTAACCCTAACTCTAACCATAACCATAACTCTAATCCTAACCCTAACCTGAACCCTAACCCTGATGTAGAACATGTAGAACATCAGTTTGATTATGGTTAGGGTTAAGGCAAACTCTAAACTGAACCTTAACCCTAACTCTAACCCTAATTCTAACCCTTAGAGTTACCCTAACCCGAATCCTAACCCTGACTCTAACCCTAACTCTAACCCTAACCCTTAGAGTTACCCTACTCTAACCCTAACTCTAACCCTAACCCTAACCTGAACCCGAACCCTAACCCTAACTCTAACCCTAACTCTAACCCTAACCCTAGCCCTAACTCTAACCCTACAATCAAATCACAAACATGATTCGGACCTCCGCTGAATGAAGATTTTACTAAGCGGACCTCCGTGAATTTTAAATCAGTACCCCAGATGTAGAACATCAGTTTGATTATGGTTAGGGTTAAGGCTAACTCTACCCCCAACTCTAACCCTAACTCTAACCCTAACTCTAACCTAACTCTAACCCTAATCCTAATCCTAACCCTAACCCTAACTCTAACCCTAACTCTAACCCTAACCCTAACTCTAACCCTAACTCTAACCCTAACTCTAACCTAACTCTAACTCTAACCCTAACCCTAACCCTAACTCTAACCCTAACTCTAACCCTAATCCTAACCCTAACCCTAACCCTAACCCTAACCCTAACCCTAACTCTAACTCTAACCCTAACTCTAACCCTAACCCTAACTCTAACTTTAACCCTAACTCTAACCCTTGCCCTAACTCTAACCCTAATCCTAACCCTAACCCTAACTCTAACCCTAACTCTAACTCTAACCCTAACCCTAACTCTAACCCTAACTCTAGCCCTAACTCTAACTCTAACCCTAACTCTAACCCTAACTCTAACTCTAACCCTAACTCTAACTCTAACCCTAATCCTAACCCTAACCCTAACTCTAACCCTAACTCTAACTCTAACCCTAACTCTAATCCTAACCCTAACTCTAACCCTAACTCTAGCCCTAACTAACTCTAACCCTAATCCTAACCCTAACCCTAACCCTAACTCTAACCCTAACTCTAACCCTAACCCTAACTCTAACCCTAACTCTAACCCGAACCCTAATCCTAACCCTAACTCTAACCCTAACTCTAATCCTAACCCTAACCTGAACCCTAACCCTGATGTAGAACATGTAGAACATCAGTTTGATTATGGTTAGGGTTAAGGCTAACTCTAACCCCAACTCTAACCCTAACTCTAACCCTAACTCTAACCTAACTCTAACTCTAACTCTAACTCTAACCCTAATCCTAATCCTAATCCTAAACCTAACCCTAACCCTAATCCTAATCCTAAACCTAACCCTAACCCTAACTCTAACCCTAACTCTAACCTAACTCTAACTCTAACCCTAACCCTAACCCTAACCCTAACTCTAACCCTAACTCTAACCCTAATCCTAACCCTAACCCTAACCCTAACTCTAACCCTAACCCTAACTCTAACCCTAACCCTAACCCTAACTCTAACTCTAACCCTAACTCTAACCCTAATCCTAACCCTAACTTTAACCCTAACTCTAACCCTAACTCTAACCCTAACTCTAGCCCTAACTCTAACCCTAATCCTAACCCTAACTCTAACCCTAACTCTAACCCTAACCCTAACTCTAACCCTAACTCTAGCCCTAACTCTAACTCTAACCCTAACCCTAACTCTAACCCTAACTCTAACTCTAACCCTAACTCTAACTCTAACCCTAATCCTAACCCTAACCCTAACTGTAACCCGAACAGTAACTCTAACCCTAACTCTAATCCTAACCCTAACTCTAACCCTAACTCTAACCCTAACTCTAGCCCTAACTAACTCTAACCCTAATCCTAACCCTAACGCTAACCCTAACTCTAACCCTAACTCTAACCCTAACTCTAGCCCTAACTAACTCTAACCCTAATCCTAACCCTAACTCTAACCCTAATCCTAACCCTAACTCTAACCCTAACTCTAATCCTAACCCTAACCTGAACCCTAACCCTGATGTAGAACATGTAGAACATCAGTTTGATTATGGTTAGGGTTAAGGCTAACTCTAACCTGAACCTTAACCCTAACTCTAACCCTAACTCTTACTCAAACCCTAACTCTAAACTGAACCTTAACCCTAACTCTAACCCTAATTCTAACCCTTAGAGTTACCCTAACCCGAATCCTAACCCTGACTCTAACCCTAACTCTAACCCTAACCCTTAGAGTTACCCTACTCTAACCCTAACTCTAACCCTAACCCTAACCTGAACCCGAACCCTAACCCTAACTCTAACCCTAACTCTAACCCTAACTCTAACCCTAACCCTACAATCAAATCACAAACATGATTCGGACCTCCGCTGAATGAAGATCTTACTAAGCGGACCTCCGTGAATTTTAAATCAGTACCCCTGATGTAGAACATCAGTTTAATTATGGTTAGGGTTAAGGCTAACTCTAACCCCAACTCTAACCCTAACTCTAACCTAACTCTAACCCTAATCCTAATCCTAAACCTAACCCTAACCCTAACCCTAACTCTAACCCTAACTCTAACCTAACTCTAACTCTAACCCTAACCCTAACCCTAACTCTAACCCTAACTCTAACCCTAATCCTAACCCTAACCCTAACCCTAACCCTAACTCTAACCCTAACTCTAACGCTAACCCTAACCCTAACCCTAACTCTAACCCTAACTCTAACCCTAATCCTAACCCTAACTCTAACTTTAACCCTAACTCTAACCCTAACTCTAACCCTAACTCTAACCCTAACTCTAGCCCTAACTCTAACCCTAATCCTAACCCTAACCCTAACTCTAACCCTAACTCTAACCCTAACCCTAACCCTAACTCTAACCCTAACTCTAGCCCTAACTCTAACTCTAACTCTAACCCTAACCCTAACTCTAACCCTAACTCTAACCCTAACTCTAACTCTAACCCTAATCCTAACCCTAACCCTAACTCTAACCCTAACTCTAACTCCAACCCTAACTCGAATCCTAACCCTAACTCTAACCCTAACTCTAACCCTAACTCTAGCCCTAACTAACTCTAACCCTAATCCTAACCCTAACCCTAACCCTAACTCTAACCCTAACTCTAACCCTAACCCTAACTCTAACCCTAACCCTAATCCTAACCCTAACTCTAACCCTAACTCTAATCATAACCCTAACCCTAACTCTAACTCTAACCCTAACTCTAACCCTAACCCTAACTCTAGCCCTAACCCTAACCCTAACCCTAACCCTAACTCTAACCCTAATTTTAACCCTAACTCTAACAGTAACCCTAACCCTAACCCTAATTTTATCCCTAACTCTAACAGTAACCCTAACTCTAACCATAACCCTAACTCTAATCCTAACCCTAACCCTGATGTAGAACATGTAGAACATCAGTTTGATTATGGTTAGGGTTAAGGCTAACTCTAACCTGAACCTTAACCCTAACTCTAACTCTTACTCAAACCCTAACTCTAACCTGAACCTTAACCCTAACTCTAACCCTAATTCTAACCCTTAGAGTTACCCTAACCCGAATCCTAACCCTGACTCTAACCCTAACTCTAACCCTAACCCTTAGAGTTACCCTACTCTAACTCTAACCCTAACCTGAACCTGAACCCTAAACGTAACTCTAACCCTAACTCTAACCCTAACTCTAACCCTAACCCCAACTCTAACCCTAACCCCAAACCTAACTCAAACCCTAACTCTAACCATAACCTTAACCCTAACTCTAACTCTAACCCTTAGAGTTACCCTAACCCGAACCTTAACCCTATCTCTAACCCTAACTCTAACCCTTAGAGTTACCCTAACCAGAACCCTAACCTTAACCCTAACTCTAACCCTATCTCTAATCCTAGCTCTAACCCTAACTCTAACCCTAACCGCTTGCCGACTGCCGCATGACTATTTACGTCGGCAGTCAGCCCCTCACAGGCAAAGCGACATAGGGCTACGTCGCTAGCCTGTGAGGCTCTAGGGAGAAAGCGCACGCCGCCGGAGGCGCGCTCCCGCGCGGTCACGGACCCCCCCGCGCGTCCGCCGGGCACTCACGATCGTCCGTTAGAGCGGGAGAAAGGCAGGCGGCTAATGTAAACACAGCCGCCTGTCATTCTCCCCTGTGTAAGAATGGAGATCATACGGTCCTGCTATTTAGGACCGTTGATCTCTGTTCTTACACTAGTAGCCATAGCCAATCACAGTTAGAAACATGCCATTACGTCACATCCGGGAGTGACGTGGGAGAGCCCCTGTGCATTCCAGACACCAGGAAGTGCCGGTAGTCACCGGCAATCACTCTGGGAATCGTGACAGCTTGAGCCATCCTGATCACCGCACCGGAATGACAGACCCTTATACCAACGGATACCCCCATGCCTATTTACATGCTCCCTTGTGAGTACCCATGTATGTGATTTTATGCAAATAAATCCTTTATACTGCACTTAGAGTGGCGCCTGTGTTCTCCCTACGACTTACGACCCTACGACAATATCCAACTTACAATAAAAGGTAAAAATGTTGGAAATACATCTTTGAATTGTGTTTATATTTCCCTCCAAGGTATTGTGGATTTCACTGTTGCCCAAGTACAGAGAAAATTCTCCAACACCTTTGGTCTTTTGCCAATAGCACTGAGAGATTCCAGAAAACTTTTAAAAAATACTATTATTAATAATAACGATTTTACTTTACAGACTATAACATTTGTAAAGTCGGGGAACTATAATTTCTAAACAACTAAAATGTCTGTAAACATCACAGAATTGAGATTGGTGAGGTTCACCCTCCTCGGAGTTCCTGGACTGGAGAGGTTCCATTCTGTCATTGCGGCTCCGTTCTTCATCATGTTCATGTGTTCGTTGATAGGAAACCCTCTCATTGTTTTCATCATTCTATCTGATCATGGTCTCCACGCTCCCATGTACATGTTCCTGTCATTGTTGGCCATCACAGACTTCATGCTCTCACTTTCCATAGCACCGCAGGTGTTGGCCGTCCTTTGGCTGGACTCTCGTATTTTATATTTTAGTAGATGTGTCATCCAGATGTATTTTGTCCATTTATTTACCTATATGGAATGTGGAGTCCTGGTGGCGATGGCGTTTGATCGCTATGTAGCAATATGTCAACCATTAAGATACTCTGCCATTCTTACTGGACCAGTAATCACCCAGATTGGCTTAGCTGTGGCTTTGCGAGGGGTGCTCTTGATCAGCCCTTGTATCTACTTAGTGATCCGGTTACCCTACTGTGGACATGAAGTGATTAGCAAATCTTACTGCGATCACATGTCCATAGCGAAGGCCTCATGTGGCGACACCACCATCAATGGGATTTATGGCCTCATTCAAGTGATGCTGGTGATTGCATTCGATATTGTTGTTATTACGTTATCTTATATCTTTATAGTTACAGCTGTGCTAAAACTGTCCTCCAAGGAGGCCCGGTCTAAGGCATTTGGTACATGTTCCTCCCATGTGTGTGTCATGTCATTCTTCTATGTCACAGGAGGCTTTACTCTTATGGCATACAGGTTTGGGAAAAACATCCCACCCTCCATCCATTCCATCCTTTCACTCATTTACCTCCTAACGCCTCCAATGATGAACCCACTGGTGTACGGGGTGAGGACCAGCCAGATCCGTGACCGAGCCTGGAAATTGTTCCACAAGGGAAAAAAAACTGAAAATTAAATCCAATGTTTGGGGAAAAAAAATCTTGTACTTGTACTGTCAGAAAGTGATGAAAAACCTCCAACTGGACATAAAAAACAAAGCTTCACAATAAAATAGACAATACAAAACACTGAGAATGAATGTTACCAATCAATATTTAAAATGTGGAGGACCTCTATAGTAAATCAACTTTGAAGCATTGATTACCCCAAGCAATCAATAAATATATGATTTACCAAAAATCTTGGGGGATTTCCAAAGATCCGGACATGCAGATATCAGAACACTCATCGATTACAAAAACAGAATGATCATTTATTTTACAAAAATCCATTCCAATACAATAAAAGATATAGGGACCCACAATGCACCCTTAAATAAAAAATGTAATTCTTACCCCACACCGATCCTCAATAGGCTAAAGCACATGTGTCGAGCACAAGATCTGCGGGCTGAATCCGGCCCTCCGGGCCATTTCATGTGGCCCTCGCACCTCTCCTGCAGCTGGAGATCGTCCCCCTCGTCTCCACCCCCACCTTGTCTCAGCAGTCAGCAACAGAGTGGAGAACAAAACTCCTCTGCTAGATCCTGTGCTTCGCAATGCAGCTGCAGAGTGGTTTGTCTCTACCAACCCCCCCCCCCCCACCCTACTTGTCTCAGCAGCAAAGAGGAGGTCAGAACTCCCCCTCCAGATTCTGCACCTCTCTGTGCAGCTGCAGCCTTCCCTTGTCTCCACCTCCCCGGGTCTCACCATTCAGCAGCTGACTCCAGCCCTCCTCTTGTCCTCCTCCAGACTCTGCTCTTTCTGCCTCCCAGCTCCACCCCCAGTTTCTTCCTGCCAGCAGCACATGCTAAGGTTGGGTTCACTATGATGTAAGAGAGGATGGGGGACTCTTGACTTCTGATGTGAGGGGGGATGCTCTGGACATCTGATCTTACAGATACAACAGGCCCTTTGAGGGCGACCATAATGCTTATGCAGCCTGCAATGAAAATTGGACACCCCTAGTCTAAAGGCTTAATCAGTTTCATTGGAAATCACAGATGTATACACAGTTTATGGGTTTTGATTGTTTCTTCAGGACATACAGGAGATATCCTATTTTAAAGGCAGTTATATCCACCATTTCCACATTTAGGGTGGATATTCGTAGGCATGGTCAAACCATAAATTTCTCTACTATTGTGTTCATATGCCCTTCTTGGGAACATAGCAGCCGTTCCAGATACCCCTTGGCAGAAAGATTATGGTGGCTCCATGATGGCTTCTACACAGCCCACCAGCTTATTCCACTCTGACCATGCAGTGAATAAATCCCATTTTTCATACATCTGAGAATGAGATATGTCTGGATGGTTGACCAGCTATAAAATGCATTTTCCTTCATCACTTATGTGAAATTTCAAAACATTGCGAGAGAGCTAACAGAGCCTCATGACATAGCTGCCAACTGTCCCGTTTTTGACAGGACAGTCCCGCCAAATAGGACCTTGTCCCGGCTAATTTACACTGCCGGGAATTGTCCCGGCCAGTGGGGGAGGCAGGAGGGGCCATCTGACCTTTATTCCCTAATATCTCGTCTCCCTGCGCTGAGTCCAGCCGTCATGGTCATCTTCATGCTCAGGATGGCCGGCGGGTGCCCTGTGATTGGGCGAACTGTGGCAGGGGGGCTGTGCCTGTCCAATAGCGTAACTTCGGTTATGCCCCCCCCCTTACAGTGATCGTCACCAGCGCGGGCTCAGGCTCAGCACACAGCCTTCAGCTAGCCTACGGATGTCAGCTGAACAACGTTCTTCTTCCTCCTCAAAAGTGAGTGACAATGTGCAGTGCCGGCAGATACATTGAATTTACAGATGTCACGGATCATACAGTGTGCCAAAAGGGGGGACAAGGAGATCCATTAATATTCATTTTACAGTTTACTGATGAATGTACTGAGATCAATGCAGTGACAGACATTGGCATGGGAAATGTGTTTTTCTTGATAAATCCCCATTCAGTATGTTTCACAATTGTAGGCAATGGAGTAAGATGAAAGTCCTGGATCTCTCAGTCCCTGTGCTGCTGGTGGAGGAGTGACTCGGCTTAGCAAGTGCTGAGGGAATCCACAGAAGAACGGTGGCAGCCGGCTCAGGGCAGATTGGGAGCGAGAGGTCCGTGCAGCAGCAGAGGCAAAGCCAGCAGTCCATGTCCATCCATCTCCCTCTGACACAGACTCAGCAGCCAGCAGTCCATGTCCATCCATCTCCCTCTGACACAGACTCAGCAGCCAGCAGTCCATGTCCATCCATCTCCCTCTGACACAGACTCAGCAGCCAGCAGTCCATGTCCATCCATCCCCCTCTGACACAGACTCAGCAGCCAGCAGTCCATGTCCATCCATCTCCCTCTGACACAGACTCAGCAGCCAGCAGTCCATGTCCATCCATCTCCCTCTGACACAGACTCAGCAGCCAGCAGACCATGTCCATCCATCTTCCTCTGACACAGACTCAGCAGCCAGCAGTCCATGTCCATCCATCTCCCTCTGACACAGACTCAGCAGCCAGCAGTCCATGTCCATCCATCTCCCTCTGACGCAGACTCAGCAGCCAGCAGTCCATGTCCATCCATCTCCCTCTGACGCAGACTCAGCAGCCAGCAGTCCATGTCCATCCATCTCCCTCTGACACAGACTCAGCAGCCAGCAGTCCATGTCCATCCATCTCCCTCTGACGCAGACTCAGCAGCCAGCAGTCAATGTCCATCCATCTCCCTCTGACACAGACTCAGCAGCCAGCAGTCCATGTCCATCCATCTCCCTCTGACACAGACTCAGCAGCCAGCAGTCCATGTCCATCCATCTCCCTCTGACGCAGACTCAGCAGCCAGCAGTCAATGTCCATCCATCTCCCTCTGACGCAGACTCAGCAGCCAACAGTCCATGTCCATCCATCTCCCTCTGACACAGACTCAGCAGCCCGCAGTGCACACAGAAATGTCAGGTATAGTGCATGGCTGCAGGGCCAGACTGGGGGCAGAAGGGAAATCTGCTATGGTATTTTCACTGTTTCCTGACTCTTGCTACAGCAGCACCTTTCCCATCCAGTTTTACTCCCCCTCTCTCCGTGTACTGCAAGTCTCTACATCTTCCCGGTAAAATTAGACAATCACTGATTCTCCCTCCTTCACTTTCTCCTGTTTGTTTGCTCTCCCCTCACATCCTGCAGCCTCCTGACTCAGATCTGACCATTCCCATCACTGACACCCTTTCCATCCCAGATGACTTTATCTCTTCCAACTGTTCAGCAGCTCAGTACAACTGCTGAACAGTTGGAAGAGATAAAAAGTCATCTGGGATGGAAAGGGTATCAGGCAGACAGTCAGTGTGTGGACCCCTAGAGAGGAATGTCCAGATCTGAGACCATACCTGTAAAGAAGACCTTAGGGGCTCATTAACACAGGTATGTGGGGCAGTACAAGCAGGCAGATGAGCTGAAATGTTTCCACCCCCGACCACCCCACCTGAAAAAGGAGATGTAGCACTAGTGCACTTCGATGGCAAAAATTAAATGACATGTCACCAAGAATGGGGTACACCACAACTCCCCTGCAAGTGTGTGCAATGAACATGGCTGGGGCATTGTGGATCTGCATTTTCAGAGTTAAAACAGGCGGTGAGTAAATTACTTATTGCCCCCTTACTGCTTGTCAAACACCACGATAGATGGCCTCCCATCCAAATTAGCCCTTAAATTCTTTTTAGCCCCCCTTTCTCTCTTCGAGTTCCCCTAGAGCCCCTTAGTTTCATGCATTCCAACAGAGCCAAGTTCCCCTCCTTCATCCCACTGACATACAGGAGATGCCAAATGAGTCCTCCTCAGATTGACACAAGTGACGATCATGATGATCATTGAAGGACAGTGAAATGCGTCCTTAGCCCCAATCACACAAGGGGGACTCCACTTAGCTCAGTGGGGATCTGTCCATTGGTTCCCACTGATCAGAGCGGATGGATGACAGGTCCGTATCCACTCAGTTTATGCAGAGCGGTCACGGATCGAGCCAACTCTGCTCTATGGGCAGTCGGGCGTAAATGGACTCAGCTGTCTGTTTACACCCAACTACCCTCCGATCTCTTTCTGTGTTTTTTTTTTTTGCGAATCGCATTGGAGGTAGTCAATGAGCAGGATCAGGGGGTTGGGGGCCCCGTGATTTCTAACATCAGCCCTGGGTGTGACCATAGAAAAAATGTAATATGTAAATATAAAGTGCAAGGTGTAAATAAGTACGATAAAACCGAATTATACCAGATAGTATAATCGTACTTATTTACACCTTGCACTTTATATTTCCATATTACATTTTTTCTATGGTCACACCTGACCTGAGCACATTTCACATTTTAGAATTGCAGGGAATTGTGAGGAGAATTTTAAACTTCAGGCAGAAGTAGTGCAGCTGAATGGGAGAATTATTCCAACTCTGCTACTTTGGCCTTAAGTTTGAAATTCCCTTTTCAATTTCCTGTAATCCTCTCTTTATTGAGTAGACCCTGTAATCTGATGATAAGTAGGCGGAGATTAATTATGCGGAGTGGGCAGAGCTTCAGGGAAGTGGGTGTGGTAAGTAATTGATAGCTGTGCTGCAAAGTGTCCCTGGATTTTTTTTCAAATGTTGGCAACTATGCAAAGGAAGGACACTGTCTGTTGCAACAATATGGCATGTAGTAATATTTACTAGGAGTTGTTTTATTATAAATGTTCTATTGATGTATTTGAAAAGCTTTAATAAAAAAAAAAAAAACTTTACTATGAAGTACTTCCGGTCCATGCTCATGCGGGACCCGGAAGTGGAACACCACATGACTTCCTATTTCCTTCTGCCAGTAATGGAATCCCATATCGACATCAGAAAAAGGGAAATTTATTTAATCAGTTTTTTATATATATATTTTAATTGTTTATCTCATCTAACTGTTACCTGGTACTCCTGTAATTCTCGTAATTTTCTTCATTTTCTTAACTGTTGTTCCATGTACCAAGCAATGAGTCAGAAGTAACAATTAATTGTAAATGTTATTGTTGAAATTGTTAAATTAAAATTCCAATAAAAATTACTTAAAAAAAAAAGAAATTGTTAAATTAAAATTCCAATAAAAATTTATATAAAAAAAAAAAAGAAAAATGTTTAATGACAAAATACAATATCAAAAAGATGGACTCTTGTCTGTTGCAACAATTTAGCATGCAACAACATTCACCAGGAGTTGTCCTAAATACAAATATTCCATTGGTGTATTTTTTTTTTTTTTTAAATAATTTTTATTGGAATTTTAAGTTAACAATTTCAACAATAACATTTACAATTATTTGTTACTTCTGACTCATTGCTTGGTACATGTATCAACAGTTAAGAAAATGAAGAAAATTATGAGAATTACAGGAGTACCAGGTAACAGTTAGATGAGAAAAAACTATTAAAAGATATATATATAAAAAAGAAAAAAATGATTAAATAAAACACAGCACACCCAATCTGCCTACCCCTAATGGGAACTATCTGTAAGCGGATTGGTTGCCGTGTACTAATGTTTATTAGGGATGGGACATTGGAACCAATTGATCTGAACTATAATGGAGATTTAGATATCACATTTCTTTAGGTAAGTAGAAGCTCTTGGGTTGTTTAACCAAATTTGCCATTTCTTTTTACATTTATTAGTAGATGAATTTTTGTATGATAAAAGCAGTTGGTACTGTGCTTGTATATTCAGTCTGGTGATTACGTTGGACTGGTTGGGAGATTCGGTAGATTTCCACATACTAGCAATAGTAAGTCTTGCAGCTATTAGAATGTGTGCTACTATAGTTCTATAATATATTGGGTATAAATCTAGGTCTATTCCCAATAGTGCCATCGCAGTGTCAGTTCTGTCAGGTTACCGGTTATTTCGGCTATAAGTGAAGAAATAGCTTTCCAGAAACTTATTAAATTCTTGCAGGCCCAGAGAGTGTGGTGAAGATTTCCTGTTACTTCATTACATCTCCAGCATATCGGGGAGGCAGAAGGAAATATTTTCGATAATCTATATGGTGTCAGGTACCATCTGTTTAGAATTTTTTGTGAATTATCCCAATGCTCAATGCATGAGGATGCTTTATTATTAATTAATAATGCTTTTTGCCATTGTTCCCACGTAAAATTTTGTGAGATCCTTTTCCCATTTAGTCATATTAGGATTTTTATTACTGGAAAAGGAAAGTAGATTAAAGAATAGTTTTATTCCTTTCTTTTTTGGTGAGTTTTGGCCTATAAAAAATTGCCATATTTCTGTGGGAATATCAATATTATCATCGAGTTTCAGATCTTTTAGTCGGGCGCATTTCCTTAGTTTATCCTCCACAACACTCCTGAGATGCAACGGAAGGTTATTATAATAATGGTAACCTTGATTTATCCACTCTTCGGCCGATAATCTTATTTTATAGTAGTCTATTAGTCTTGTAGGTAATGCTACTTTCGAGTATATGTTTCCAGTTTTAGTTTTGGATAGGATATGCTTCCATGCTAATAGTGTTGATTTGATAGAAAGAAAGTTGGGTATGACTATTTTTTTGGGTATTATAATTTTGGCCATAAAAAGGGCAAATAGATTGTGTCCTTTAGTGATCTCTTTTTCAATGTTTGTCCATAGTTTGTCCTCATGATAGGAGAACCAGAATTTCATTTGGTCTAATTGTGATGCATAGTAGTAATTTTTTATATCTGGCAATCCCATTCCTCCTAAGGCTTTGGGAGTAGTTAATATTGAGAATGCTACTCTGGGTTTTTTCTTGTTCCATATAAATAAGGTTGGTTTGGTGGTGGGTTCCTATGTGGTGGTGGTCTCGGATGTACCTCGATACCTCACATTTGCACGCATCTTATATTTGATGTTATATATACTTATATATGTATTTGAACCAATAACAAATTTATTTTGCTGTTGCTGTATTATACAGGATACTAAAAGGCATTGCACAGTTATGTATTTTTATTCCCCTGAAGAAGCGGTGCACTGTTGCCCGCGAAACATGTCGGGAATGGTTTGATGTTCAGCATTGGACCCTTTGACTACCATCATTCATTTCTTGCCTTGTGTCTTACATATCCATTTCTGTATATGTCAGAATTATATGTATCAATGTTGTATTGTCGGTTTTTTGTTTTTTTAAACATGCTATGTCAGTAAATATTTGATGTTTTTAACCATGTCTTTATCAATTTGAATACCTGGTACCTTTAGCCCCGGTTCACACTACTGCGTGTGCGGGGTTCGCATGTCATGTCGGAGCGCACTGCTCCGACATGACATGCGATCAGCTGTGCGGTGCGAGTTTAGCCATACAGTTTGTATGGCTAAATTCGCATCGCACCCGCAGCAAACACGCACAGGAGGCATTTTTGCTGCCGCATCAGGATCGGATCGCACATCGGTTCACACTTGTGCGATCCGATCCTGTGCGAACTGCACGATCGCACTGCGATATGCGATCAAACTGGGGGTGTCGTTAAGATTACATTGAGACCCCCAGCGGATCGCATATGGCAGTGTGAACTGCCTGGGGTGCGTGTGCGATGCGGGAACAGGCTGCGAATTCGCAGCCTTCCCGCATCGCATCAGTGTGAACCGGCACTTAAAGTCCCACTAGCCCTCATATCTACTTCTTGACCCCAGGGTCACTTTGCTTTTGCTTCTTCCTTCCTTTTTTCTTTGCCTTTCTTTTTCTTGCTCTGTCTTTTCTCCTTTCTCCCTCCATTTTTCCCCTTTTTTTTCCCCCCTTCCTTGTCTTCCTTCTCTTTTTTCCCACTCTCCCCTGTCCCTCCTGGTCCTCTCCTTCCATTCTGCTTATCCCTGCTTTCCCTTTCTTCTTCCTCTGCTTCTTTTTTCCTTTTTTTCAACCCCAGCACTTACCTGTACACCTCAGGTTTCGGCTGTGGATTTCTTTACTGGGATATTTTCCCAGTGTTTTACATATGAATTAGGGATGTGGTACTCTTTGTTTACAATTTTTGCTACAAACACGCTTTCAATTTGTTATTCCATATAAAATATTTTAATTTAATATTCATCTGCGTGAAAAATTTGGGGGGTATCAGGATGGGGAGGGACCGGAAATAGTATAAGATTTTAGGTAGTATTTGCATTTTAAAGGCTGCTATTTTACCAACCCATGATAATTGAACGTTTTGGATATGTTGTAGGTCTTTGTTAGTTTGTTCTAGGAGTTTGGGAAAATTAACTTCGTATAATTTGGAGGTTGGGTACGTCAATTGTATACCTAGATATGATATAGATACATCATCCCAATTGTAGCCATATTTCTCACGCAGGTTTTTAATGTGATCTTTCTCAATATTCATAGGTAGGACATAGCATTTGTTTTGATTGACTTTGTAGTAGGAGACTTTACTATATTGATCTAGTATTTTTTGAACCGTGGGTAAAGATGTGTCAGGGTTTGTCATTGTTAGAATAATATTGTCTGCGAATAGCCCCAGTTTATGTTCATATTGCCCTATTTTAATGCCATTAATATCGGGGTTATTGCGTATATAGTCCGCTAAAGGCTCTATTGCTAATGAGAATATTATTGGGGATAGTGGACAACCTTGTCTGGTTCCATTGGTCAAATTAAAGCTTTTGGATATTAAACCTGAGGAGAACACTTTAGCTGAGGGTTGTGAGTATAAAGTCATAATGGCCGAGTGTATAAATCCCTTGATTCCAAATTTTTCTAGAGTTTTAGAAATAAACTTCCAATGCATTCTATCAAAAGCTTTCTCTGCATCTAATGCTAAGAGAATAGCGGGAGTTTGACTATTTTCTATATGATTAATTAGATTTATCATTCGTCTAGTACCATCAGGGGCTTGTCTTCCTTTAACGAAACCTACTTGGTCTGGACCAATGAGATATGATGTTATATTATTTAGTCGGTTCGCTAATATTTTTGCATAGATTTTTATATCCGCGTTGAGTAATGATATAGGTCTATAATTTATGGGTGAGGTTGGGTCTTTTCCTGGTTTGGGAAGGGTAATTATTAGTGCTTCTAACATCTCTTTGGGGTATTTTCCAGATTTGGCTACTTGGTTAAATAATTTGGTCAGGTATGGAGATAAGATGTTGCTGAAGGCTTGATAATATTCTCCAGACAATCCATCAATCCCGGGGGTTTTATGTTTGGGTAATGATTTAATAACTGTGAGGGTTTCTGACTCTGATATTGGGGCATTGAGTGATTCCAGATCCTTGGGGTATATTTCAGGTAGGTTTATTGTTTTTAGGAAGTCAGATATCATTTCAGATGTGGGTTGATGGGTGTTTAGGTCCTCTTTAAGATTATACAGGGATTCATAATACTCTGAGAAGGTATCAGCTATTTCCTGGGGGTTATAACTTATTTTACCTGATTTGGGATGAATTATTTTGCTAATTTTATTTTTAATTTGTCGTTGGCGTAGTTGGTTAGCCAATAGTTTGCTAGCTTTGTTACCTTGGGAGTAGTAGTTTTAATTTCAATTTTTAAGTATTTATCGTGATCTTCTATCAAAATTATTCTTAGATCTGTTCTGAGGTTATTGAGTTGTTGTTCTAGTTTTATATCATTAGGGGTATTTTTGTGTTTTTCTTCTAGTATCGAGATATCCTTTAATATTTTATTTATTGTGTCGTTTTTCTTTTTTTTTTCCCTAGCGGCTACTTGGATTAGTAGACCTCTAATATAGGCTTTATGAGAACACCATAAGGTGGTGTTTTCCACCGAGTCATTATCGTTAATTACAAAGAATTCTTTAAGTTTTTCTTTTAGCATGGACAAATGTTTTTCTTGGGAAAGGATATAAGTGTTGTTTCTCCATACTCTGTTATTGGTACAGGGTTGTCCTATTTTGATTTCCATTGTTATAGGGGCATGATCAGACCAAGAGATATTGTGTATCTGAGCATTGATTATATTCTGCAATAATAATTTGTCTGTAATAAAATAGTCTATTCTGGAATAAGATTTGTGAACATGGGAGTAATATGTGTAATCCCTTTCGGTGGAATGAAGGCACCTCCAGGGATCATACATATCCTCATTAGAGAAAATACTGTTTAGGCCAATTCTTTTAGTGTGTCCTTGCTTGGAGGTGTCCATAAGGGGGTCCAATGGTGCATTAAGATCTCCACATATAATAAGGTGTCCCTTTTGTATTTTCCGTGCCTTCGATATTACTTTCTGGATGAACTGATGAGGGTTTTTGTTGGGGGCATAGATATTAACTATGGTATATTCTGTGTTTTCAATAGTTCCTACTAGTATGATGAATCTTCCTTGAGAGTCAGTTTTAATTTCCAGAGGTTGAAAGGACACAGAGTCTTTTATTGCTAAGATAACTCCTTTCTTTTTCTTGGTGTTGTTGGAGACAAAGATATGCGGAAACTTGTGATGAGAGAATTTTGGTGCTTTGTTTGCTGCAAAGTGAGATTCTTGTATGCAGACAATGTCACTGTCATGTTTTAAAATGTCATTCCATAGAGCTTTACGCTTATACGGGCTGTTGAGACCTCTTGCATTAATTGACAATAATTTAAGACCCATTAGATTGGTAAGGTTTTTTGATGGAGACTAGCATTAGTAGATGTTTTGAAGAGAAAAGTGATATAATGAGATCTTCAATGTTGGATCCTGTTCCATCCAGTAGGTGGCAGTGTTGTACCCTGTAATTTTCTGAAAGTAGTGTAGAACTAAAACCATAAACCATAGGTGTAGAAAGGTAAAAAGGGAGATGTACTTTTACTCCTGTGTACATTAGGACTGTACTGGTTATTGGGGTTAATGAAAAGTTAGAAACAAACTGAGAACAAGGAAAAAGAAAACTCCCCGACATGGGGTTCCCTGAGTTATTCGTTACCTGAGGGCGGATAATATCCTATTTTTCCTGCGTGTGACCATAAAAATATATGGTGAATGGGAAAGATTCTCCTTTTATAGGTGAAATATTTTATTTGTTACTTGTTTGCCATTGCTGTGGGATTTTCTCAGGTGGACCTTTGCCAAGCGCATTCTCGTCATCTTTTGGTAATAAGCCCCACGATTTTAGAATTTTCAGGCCTTCTTCCATGTTGGTGATATTATACGTCATTCCATCTCGGTCTATCATAATTTTCGTAGGAAATCCCCACTTGTAAATTATTTTATGATTCCTTAGAAATTTAGTAATCGTGTTTAAATTCTTGCGTGCCTGTATAGTTGCTTGTGAAAGATCTGAGTATAATATTATTCCTGCATAGGGATCTGGTAGAGGTGAGTTATGCCGTGCAAATTGCATCAACTGATCTTTTACTTGAAAAAAGTGGATTTTGGCAATAACATCCCTAGGCAGCCTTTGTGGTATATGTGCGGGTTTAGGTAACCGGTGTGCACGGTCTATCATCAGTTCCTGATGGGGAATTGTAGGTAGCAGTGTGGAAATCATTTCTTTTAGGAAGCTTTTCAGATCAGCAGGCTTTATGTTCTCAGGAATGCCTCGGAATTTTACATTATTCCTTCTTGATCTGTCTTCCAAATCTGCTACTTTCAGTTTAAGATTTTTAATCTCATCCTTCAGCTCGAAATTTGCGTCAACTAGATCATTATGTGCATTGGTGAAATCGCACATTTTATTTTCTACATAATCCACTCTCTCTCCAAGGGCGTCTATTTCTTTTTTAGATTGGTGCATAAAGCTCATCACATCATATTGTAGGGCTCCTCTTAATGACATTATTATGTCTTTAATTGTGGAATCTGATATAGGTTGGCCTGTGGTGGGTATTGCATTTAATTTTGCATCATATGGATTGTTACCACATGTGAAATCATAGTCATGATCATGATCAATATCACTTACATTTCCATTGGAAGGAGTGATTTTCCTCTTCTACTTTAGAGGGCTGCTGGTGTCATCTGTAATGTTCCGGTACCTTTGGTACCCTAAATTACACTTTCCACAAGTGTATGCGCCCCACCATTTACTTTTGGAAAGGTGCGCATACACCTTTAAGACTGGAGCTGTCATCACCCAGCGCCGGACTAGATGGCTATTTAAGGCGTCGGTTCTCACTCACATGTGTTCGTTCAAACACCCTTACCTGGATGCTAACCTTGCTTGAAGCTTCCATGCTTGCAAGCTTACTTCGCTGACGGAACTTCGCTGCGCTGATCCCTGTATCCCGCTACTGGATCATCCGCCTCTCCTGAACCAGCCTTCGGCTGTATCGCTAATAGTGCTAAGTACCCCGCAGGGGAATTCTCTATAAACTTATACTAAGCTTACACTATCTAGCTCTGCATAGTAAAGACTGTTTATCACATCTGCATAACTAGATTGCTAGCTCTTGAGACTACTACTACTTTTCTGCACTGGGTTGATCTCTTTTGTATGTCCACCTGCTATTCTATCATCTGCTATCATACAACATTGCTAAACCTTCCTGCATCCATCTGCTACTGTCTCACCTTCAAGTGTCTATCACCTACCACCTCCACTCAACCTATCCCTCAACCTTCATCATTGTGTTACCACATACATAAAGTCACTCTAGGAACCAGCTTGCTAATTGTGTGTATTTACTGGCTGAAATAAGACCTTCCACACATGATGAGTCATTGAGGTTGAGAATGGTATCTCAGTATCTCTCTTACATGACTACTGACGTGGAACTATTTCTGCAGCTGAAAAATCCACACCATATAAAAACGCAGGAGCGTTACAGATTGAACGAACCAAAAAATGGATTCAGCAGAAATAACTACTCAGGTGACACAATTAAAACAGCAAGTATCTGCGTTAATACACGCACTTGCTGAATTAAAAGAAGACAATCAGGCTCTGTCGCAGCAGGTAATTAGACTGACACAACTTACCTCTGCTCAGTCCCCTGAACCCAAGATAAATCCCCCTTTGGTATTTACAGGCGATCGCAAAAAATTTCGCGAATATAAAAACGCATGTGAGTTACTTTTTTTGCTAAAACCTCGTACCTACCTTACTGATCACATTAAGGTTTGTACTATTATTTCTTACCTATCAAACGATCCTCGAGCCTGGGCAGATTCTCTTTTTGAGAAAAACGACCCGCTTCTCAACTCCTATGCCTTGTTCCTGGCAGAGCTCACTAGCCTGTATGATGACCCCAATAGGCAGAGTACTGCTGATCTTCAGTTAAGATCCTTGAAACAAGGAAGGAGGCCTGTAGAAGACTTTGTCGCAGAGTTCAAGAGATGGACCCTTGATTCAGAATTGAATGATGCATCTCTGAAAACCCAATTTAGGCTTGGCCTATCAGAAACCGTTAAGGACGAGCTCGCCCGAGCGGATCTGCCAAAAACCCTGGATGCACTAATACAACTCAGTATTACCATAGATAGAAGACTACGAGAAAGAAAGGCTGAAAAGATGGGAATGCCATTATCCGTTTCCTCTCGGAGTCTGGCCGTTGACCCCGTTCCTATGGAGATAGGAACCATACGCCCACCGCTATCAACTATGGAAAAAGCCAAAAGACTAAATGAAAATCTCTGCTTGAACTGTGCATCCCCGGATCACAAGATAAACGTCTGTCCCCTAGTCAACAAAAAGAAGGGTGAGTGTTCACATGTCTCCCTAGGAAGATTGACAACTTCATTCACTAACCCCTACATTTCTGTTTTTTTAACATTACAGTGGGACCAAAACAGGATTACTACTAAGGCCATGATTGACACAGGATCTTGTGGAAATTATATGGATATATGTTTTGCTGCTTTAAATAAAATTCCTATTATTTCTAAACTCAAACCTGTCTCAGTAAGTCTTATTACCGGTGTTCCGTTATCCTCTGGTCCGATCACCGATCAGACACAAGCACTTCTAGTCACTATTAACGAGTCTCATAGGGAGACTTCTACCTTCGATTTAATACCATCACCCCACTTTCCCATTGTGTTGGGACTTCCCTGGTTGCACACACACCAACCAACCATAGATTGGAAGAAACGGTCCTTGACCTTCCCTTCTTGTTATTGCGAGGAAACGTGTAACCTCCCGTTTTCCGGGAAGATTCTGTCTGTGGTGACAGATGAGATTGCACCACTATGTTATCAGGATCTTTCTGAGGTTTTTCTTGAGAAAAATGCTCAAGCATTACCTCCTCATCGAGACTATGATTGTAGCATTGATCTACTCCCAAATAGCAAATTGCCGTTCGGTCATGTTTATCCTCTTTCACAGGATGAACTTGCCCATCTCAAAACCTATTTGGATGAGAACTTGGAAAAAGGTTTTTTTAGACCTTCCACTTCTTCCACAGCAGCAGGACTCTTTTTTGTTGGCAATAAAGATTCAAGTCTCAGACCTATCATCGACTACAGGAAATTGAATGCTATCACAATAAAAGATCGCTATCCTCTACCGCTTATCCCTGAGCTCATTGAACAGGTGCGTGGAGCTACCTATTTTTCAAAATTAGACCTGAAAGGAGCATACAATCTCATTCAAATCCGTGATGGACACGAGTGGAAGACTGCATTCAGAACCAGATACGGATTGTTCGAATATCTTGTGATGCCATTCGGCCTATGCAATGCCCCTGCAGTTTTCCAACGATTTATAAACGATATTTTTAAAGACTTACTAGATGTCTGTGTTGTGGTATATCTGGATGATATACTTATATATTCACGGACCCTGTCAGAACACATAAGACATGTAAGACTAGTATTATCGAGATTGCTTGCACATAATCTTTGTGTGAAGCTGAAGAAATGCTTGTTCCATAAAGATGAGGTACTCTTTCTAGGCTACATCATATCCAAAACAGGAATCGAGATGGACATGAGTAAAATATCCTGCATTCAGGATTGGCCTACACCAACTACACGCAAGGCGCTACAGCGATTCCTGGGATTTTCAAATTTCTACAGGAAGTTCATAAAAAACTTTTCTGCTATTGTGAGACCCCTCACACAGCTCACTAGCATAAAAATACCATTTAAATTGTCAGAAGAAGCAAATAAGGCTTTCCACTTGTTAAAGACAAGGTTTACTTCCGCTCCCATATTACGCCATCCAGACCCATCCCTCCAATACATTCTGGAGGTAGATGCGTCAAACATGGCAGTAGGAGCAATACTCTCCCAACGATCTACCTACACTTCACCACTTCATCCAGTCGCTTTTTTTTCTAAATCCCTGAGCAGTCCCGAGATAAATTACCCCGTGGGTGAAAAGGAACTGCTTGCTATAAAATTGGCTCTGGAGAATTGGCGACATTTACTCGAAGGCACCCAACTACCAATAATTATATACACGGACCATAAAAACCTCCAATATCTTCAGACTAGCAAAACTCTCTCGCATCGACAGGTACGATGGTCACTATTCTTTCTAAGGTTTAACTTCCTAGTGACCTACACACCTGCAGATAAGAACAAAAAGGCGGATGCACTATCACGACTAACTGAAGAAAACTACTTTGAAATCCCTTCCGTTCCTATAATACCTCACAAACGCATTATTGGAGTTGTCCGTTCCTTAAAGGAAGAGGTTCTGCATGGTATAAGTTTGGATTCACCCCCACCACAACTAAATACTGATGCAGAAGGCTTCCTCTACTACAACGACAAACTTTACATACCACCTACCCTACGCACCAAGATCTTGGAATTATCGCATGATGTGCCTATGGCAGGACATATGGGTATGACAAAGACTTTCAATTTGATTTCTCGACAATTCTGGTGGCCTGACATGAAAACATCTATACAAAAATTCGTCTCTTCATGCAATGTCTGTGCCAGGTCCAAAATTGACACTACGAGACCATCCGGTCTACTATGCAGTCTACCAATACCCCAAACTCCATGGGAGGTTTTGTCATTGGACTTCATCGTAGAATTGCCTCCTTCCAAAGGATTTAATACCATCTTGGTGTCAGTGGACCATCTGACAAAGATGGCACATTTCATTGCTATTCGCAGACTACCTTCGTCCAAACAAACGGCAGAACTCCTGATGAAACATGTCTTCAGATTACATGGTATCCCAAAAACTCTTCTGTCTGACCGTGGATCCCAATTTATTTCTAAATTCTGGCAAGAACTATGTCACATACTACGGATTGAGCGGAAGCTCACTTCTCCTTACCATCCGCAGACCAACGGACAGACTGAAAGAGTCAACCAATGCATCGAGCAGTATTTACGTTGTTACACTTCTTACCAACAGGATGATTGGTTGGATCTTCTCCCCCTGGCAGAATTTGCCTACAACAACGCAACTCACAGTACAACCAAGCAGAGTCCGTTCTACTTGAACTATGGGTTCCATCCCTCTTTTCTCCCTCCACGCATCCTTCCTTCAAATAACCCAGTAGCCTCAGACTATCTTACCCAAATAAAGGATTCTCTGGGTTTACTAAATACTACCATTGCACACGCTCACAGTCAACAAAAGAAGTACTATGATCTTCATAGAAGACCTTCTCCACAGTATACTATCGGGGACCTCGTTTGGCTCTCAACAAAAAACTTGAGACTGAAGATCCCTAGCAAAAAGCTTGGACCTCTGTTCTTGGGACCTTTCCCAATCAAGAAACTTATTGGAAAAGCTGCAGTGCAGCTTACATTGCCAATGGACCTAAAAATCCATCCCATTTTCCATGTGTCGCTACTAAAACCCCATGTTCCGGACCAAGGAATAAGACCTAATATTCCACCTCCCCCTCCTGTACAAGTTGAAGGTGGAGAAGAATACGAGATAAAAGAGATTCTGGATTCTCGTATCTACAGAAGAAGACTTCAGTACTTGGTTAGATGGAAGAACTATGGGCCCCAAGACGACACCTGGCTAAACACCTCTGACATACATGCCCCTAGATTAATCCGCAATTTTCATGCGAGATACCCAGACAAACCAGCTCCAGAGGCCTTCAGGAGCAGGCCTTAAGGGGGGGTATTGTAATGTTCCGGTACCTTTGTTACCCTAAATTACACTTTCCACAATTGTATGCGCCCCACCATTTACTTTTGGAAAGGTGCGCATACACCTTTAAGACTGGAGCTGTCATCACCCAGCGCCGGACTAGATGGCTATTTAAGGCGTCGGTTCTCACTCACATGTGTTCGTTCAAACACCCTTACCTGGATGCTAACCTTGCTTGAAGCTTCCATGCTTGCAAGCTTACTTCGCTGACGGAACTTCGCTGCGCTGATCCCTGTATCCCGCTACTGGATCATCCGCCTCTCCTGAACCACCCTTCGGCTGTATCGCTAATAGTGCTAAGTACCCCGAAGGGGAATTCTCTATAAACTTATACTAAGCTTACACTATCTAGCTCTGCATAGTAAAGACTGTTTATCACATCTGCATAACTAGATTGCTAGCTCTTGAGACTACTGCTACTTTTCTGCACTGGGTTGATCTCTTTTGTATGTCCACCTGCTATTCTATCATCTGCTATCATACAACATTGCTAAACCTTCCTGCATCCATCTGCTACTGTCTCACCTTCAAGTGTCTATCACCTACCACCTCCACTCAACCTATCCCTCAACCTTCATCATTGTGTTACCACATACATAAAGTCACTCTAGGAACCAGCTTGCTAATTGTGTGTATTTACTGGCTGAAATAAGACCTTCCACACATGATGAGTCATTGAGGTTGGGAATGGTATCTCAGCATATCTCTTACATGACTGCTGACGTGGAACTATTTCTGCAGCTGAAAATCCACACCATATAAAAACGCAGGAGCGTTACATCATCTTGCATCTGCAGACTGCATTCATTTGGGGCATTCTGTGATCCTTCTCCTTCTTCAGCATTCATTTCTTGCTCTCTAGCATTGCCATGAGGGGGGGGAGGAGTCAGTACCATTTTGGTATTTTCCTGGAGTCCTGGCCGGGCTCCTAAAGTCCCCTAATTTGCGGGGAATTCCTCTTTCTTTCCTCTTCCCCATCCTCCCGCTAGATTGCTGCATCTTTTGGGTGTTTTTTCAATCCCTCAGGAGTGCTGAAAGTCGCTTTCCTTTACTGCAGGGAGCCCGTTATCAGAGAGCTCTATGCAGCAGCTTCCATCTGCCTTCACAGCCGGCCACGCCCCTCTATAGTGTCTGCTTTCTAAACTGCACCCTCTGTATTATTCGGTCCCCGGTCACTTCCTGTTTACGGCACTTCCTTTCCATGTCACTTCCTGTCCCGAGTCACTTCCTGTCAGAGTCACTTCCTGTCCCGGGTAACTTCCTGTCCAGAGTCACTTCCTGTCCTATATCATTTCCTGTTACATATCACTTCCTGTGCAATGTCACTTCCTGTTTATGTTACTTCCTGTCCCTCGAACACTTTCCCATTGTTTACACAGCTTCTCCATCCTGAACACAAGGCCACCATAGGGACAGCATGGGATCTTCTCCATATCAGATCACACAGGTAAGTCAGGTGGATTGCCTATTAGAAACGTGATCTCAGAAAAGGACCGAGTTGTCCATCGAATCTGCCCATTTTTTTTTATTGTTCCCTATATTGTCAGACTACAGATCTATGTTTGTCCCAAGCATGTTTGAAGCTGTTTACTGTTGACCGTCTCACTACCTCTGCTGGTAGTTTATTCCGAACATCAACTAACTATTCATTGTACGGGGTTCCCGTCCCTGCTATATACATATCACTGATCTGTGACCCGCTGATCCTCCTTCTGATTACCGATCTATGTATATTATTATTATACACGATGTATATAGTGTCTGGGTATATTATTATTATACACCACGTATATAGTGTCTGGGTATATTATTATTATACACAATGTATATAGTGTCTGGGTATATTATTATTATACACCATGTATATAGTGTCTGGGTATATTATTATTATACACGATATATATAGTGTCTGGGTATATTATTATTATACACCATGTATATAGTGTCTGGATATATTATTATTATTATACACAATGTATATAGTGTCTGGGTATATTATTATTATACACGATGTATATAGTGTCTGGGTATATTATTATTATACACCATGTATATAGTGTCTGGATATATTATTATTATTATACACAATGTATATAGTGTCTGGGTATATTATTATTATACACGATGTATATAGTGTCTGGATATATTATTATTATACACAATGTATATAGTGTCTGGATATATTATTATTATTATACACGATGTATATAGTGTCTGGGTATATTATTATTATACACGATGTATATAGTGTCTGGATATATTATTATTATTATACACGATGTATATAGTGTCTGGGTATATTATTATTATACACGATGTATATAGTGTCTGGGTATATTATTATTATACACGATGTATATAGTGTCTGGATATATTATTATTATTATACACGATGTATATAGTGTCTGGGTATATTATTATTATACACGATGTATATAGTGTCTGGATATATTATTATTATACACAATGTATATAGTGCCTGGATATATTATTATTATACACAATGTATATAGTGCCAACAGTTTACGCAGTGCTTTACAATATAAAGGGGGACAGTTCATTGCAGAAGGTATAGGAGAGCCCTGCTCATGGAGCTTACAATGTAAAGGGAGGGGGAGGGGGTACAAAAGGTAAAAGCTGCAGGGGAGCACAAGGTAGGAAAATAGCTAAAGGCGCACAAGGTAGGAACTGACCAGACGTGCTGGGGCAGGGAGTTCCTGAGGATGGGAGAGGTTCTGGAGGTGAGCATGGGATGAGGTAACAAGGGAGCTAGATAGTAGGAGATCTTGGAAGGTGCAGGGAGGATGATTTGGGTGATATCTGCAGATTAGGTTGGTGATGTAGGTGGGGGTGATGTTGTGGATGGCCTTGTTAATTGTGGTTAGTATTCTGATTTTATACGATGTGGGAGGGGAAGCTAATGAAGAGATTGGCAGAGAGGAGCAGCAGTCACGGATTGGTTAGTAAGGTGTATTAGTCTGGCAGCAGCATTCATATTAGACTGAAGGGGGGATATCCTGTGTAAAGGTCGGCCATTGAGGGGGGAGTTCCAGTAGTCAAGGCGGAAAATAAGCAAGGAGTGACTAAGTTGTTTTGTGGTGTCGTTAGTCAGGAAGGGGCAAATTCTGGAAATGTTGAGGAGGTTAAGGCGGCAAAATGTAGCCAGTGACTGGATGTGGGGGCTGAAGGAGAGGTCAGAGTCTAGGATTACACCCAGAACCCTGGAGTTTGTGGAGGGACCAATGGTTGTGCTGTGGATCTCAATGGTAAAGTCACGGAGGAGAAATATTGAGTTTGAGGAAATGGTTTGACATTCATACTAATGTCTCTCAGTACGTCTGTGATACGTGAGGGGATTGAGGGGGGGTGGGTTGAGGAGTCAAAAAAATAGATCTGGGTGCCATCAGTACAGAGGTGGTATGTGTATATGTGTGTGTGTATATATATATATATATATATATATATGTATATATGTATATGTATATATATATATATATATATATATATATATACACACACACACACGCACTATATTATCAAAAGTATTGGTACATCTGCCTTTACACACACATGAACTTATATGGCATCCCAGTCTTATTCCGTAGGGTTCAATATTGAGTTGGCCCCACCCTTTGCAGCTATAACAGCTTTAACTCTTCTGGGACGGCTGTCCACAAGGTTTAGAAAAGTGTCTATGGGAATGTTTGACCGTTCTTCCATTTGTGAGGTCAGGCACTGATATTGGACGAGAAGGCCTGGCTCGCAGTCTCCACTCTATATCATCCCAAAGGTGTTCTATTGGGTTGAGGTCAGGACTCTGTGCATGCCAGTCAAGTGCCTCCACCCCAAACTCACGCATCCATGTCTTTATGGACCTTGCCTTGTGCACTAGTGTGCAGTCATGTTTGAACAGGAAGGGGGCCACCCCCAAACTCTTCCCACAAAGTTGGGACCATGAAATTGTCCAAAATGTCTTGGTATGCTGATGCCTTAAGAGTTCCCTTCACTGGAACTAAGGGGCCAAGCCCAACCCCTGAAAAACAACCCCACACCATAATCCCCCCCTCCACCAAATGATTTGGACCAGTGCACAAAGCAAGGTCCATAAAGACATGGATGAGCGAGTTTGGGGTGGAGGAACTTTGCTGGCCTCCACAGAGGCCTAACCTCAACCCGATAGAACACTTTTGGGTCCAACATCAGTGCCTGACGTCACAAATGCACTTCTGGAAGCATGGCGAAACATTCCCATAGATACACTCCTGAAGCTTGTGGACAGCCTTCCCAGAAGAGTTGAAGCTGTTATAGCTGCAAAGGGTGGGCCAACTCAATATTAAACACTACAGATCATTAAAAATGGTGTGCGTGTAAAGGCAGGCGTCCCAATACTTTTGGTAAGTGTGTGTGTGTGTGTGTGTGTGTGTGTGTGTGTGTGTGTGTGTAGCTTCATACACTTTGTCTCCAATCACCTCAATAAAGAGGGTCACTGCGCTCTCTAAATGTTGGTGGAACACATTTGCTTATCTGGGACTTCAGTAAATCCGGCTTCAGACTCTGCTTCTCGGTGATGGTTTCCTCTTCATTGCTGCCCAATAAATGGGCCTGAGAATGTCTCCGGTATTCCCTCCTAGGAAGAACATTCAGGCTGATCTCCCACTAATGTGGCTGAGACAGAATAAGGGGAGAAACACCAGGAGAACCCGCTGGGCCCTGGCATTCCAAGAAGTTAGATGTACAGTGGGTCCATTGTTTGGCTCCACCTGTGCCTCTATTTCCTCCAGGATGATAAGATAGAAGCACAAGTGGAGGGTATGATGATTCACAGCTCTTCTGTACATACTATCCAACACTATACCACACTCCTGTACATACTGCTCACTGTCATACCCTCCACACTCCTCTCCTTTACATACAGCCCACTGTCATTCCCTCCACACTCCTCTCCTGTACATACCGCCCACTGTCATACCCACCACACTCCACTCCTGTACATGCTGTACACTGTCATACCCTCCACACTCCTCTCCTGTACATACTGCCCACTGTAATACCCACCACACTCCTCTCCTGTACATTCCGCCCACTGTCATACCCTCCACACTCCTCTCCTGTACACACCGCCCACTGTCATATCCTCCACACTCCTCTCCTATACATATCGCTCACTGTCATACCCTCCACACTCCTCTCCTGTACATACCGCCCACTGTCATACCCTCCACACTCCTCTCCTGTACATACTGCCCACTGTCATACCCTCCACACTCCTCTCCTGTACATACTGCTCACTGTCATACCCTCCAAACTCCTCTCCTGTACATACTGCCCACTGTCATATCCTCCACACTCCTCTCCTGTACATACCGCCCACTGTCATACCCTCCACACTCCTCTCCTGTACATACCGCCCACTGTCATACCCTCCACACTCCTCTCCTGTACATACCGCTCACTGTCATACCCTCCACACTCCTCTCCTGTACATACTGCCCACTGTCATACCCTTCACACTTCTCTCCTGTACATACTGCCCACTGTCATACCCTCCACACTCCTCTCCTGTACATACTGCCCACTGTCATACCCTCCACACTCCTCTCCTGTACATACTGCTCACTGTCATACCCTCCACACTCCTCTCCTGTACATACCGCCCACTGTCATCTCCTCCACACTCCTCTCCTGTACATACTGCCCACTGTCATACCCCCAACACTTCTCTCCTGTACATACCGCCCACTGTCATACCCTTCACACTTCTCTCCTGTACATACTGCCCACTGTCATACCCTCCACACTCCTCTCCTGTACATACTGCCCACTGTCATACCCTCCACACTCCTCTCCTGTACATACTGCCCACTGTCATACCCTCCACACTCCTCTCCTGTACATACCACCCACTGTCATACCCTCCCAAGTCCAATTTGGTAAAAATGGTCACGGATCTTAAAGCGGAGTTCCACCCTGGGAAAGTTTTTTTTTTTATATATATAAAAATACCCCCGGGACAGTCAGGGCTAGTGCATTAAACAATGGCTACCCTCTGATCTGTACCGGGTTGCACTTACCTTTTTAGAAGAAATACTTACCTTGAAAATGTATTGTCCAGCGCTGCCATCTCAGGTGTGGGCAGCTTGAAGCCAGCACGATCCTCTTCTGTGTCCTCTTCCGTCTTCTTTGGTCCCACGATGCACTGCACCGGCCCCGCCGTCACTTCCGGTGCCACAGCGTCATCCCTGCACAGCTTCTGCCTGCCCAGAAGCTGTTTAGCAAGGTATGAAGGCGCCTGCATCGGAACAGATGTCGGGGCCGGTGCAGGCGCATTGATTCCTGGGAGCGATGAAGTTCAGCTCCCAGGAATCATTGCAAGCTAGGAAGTGACGAATCGCCGTGGCCGCCGAGGGGAGGAAGAGGAAGTAAGGTAAGTATATTTTCTTCTAAACGAGGTAAGTAAAAAAAAAAATTGCGATTATCCATTTGTTTTTCAGGTGACCCGGAGCAAGAAGATGGAGGTAAGTATAATTTTAGGGTGGAACTCCGCTTTAATCTCTGGAATAATTCAGGCATGAGGGGAAGGGGATAGCAGTTTTTTAACCGTGATTGTATTTAATTCCCGGTAATCCACACATGGTCGCAGATACTGGTTTTAGTAACAAAGAATATTCCCGCCCCTGCAGAAGAAGTAGATGGGCAGATGAATCCCTTCTTTAGATTTTCATCAACCTATTCCTTTAAGGCCTCTTGCTCAAATTCAGAGAGTGGAAATATTCGCCTGAAGGGAATCTCAGCCCCGGAAAATAGTTCAATCGGGCAGTCTAATGGTCGATGTGGAGGGGGAGTGTCAGCCAATTTTTTGCTGAAAACATTGACAAACCCATGATAGGCCTCAGGCACCAACTAGTGTATTTCAGGATCATGGTCTGTGCATAACAGAGTTAATGAGGCATCAGGGAATTCAGAAAAGCAGTGTTTTTGACAGTTGCGTGATTGGAAACTTACCTCTCCGGAACTCCAATCAATCTGAGGGTTATGGGCTTGAAGCCAAGGTAGGCCCAAGATGATGGGAAATAATGGAGAAGAGATAGCATCCAGGCTCAATGACTCCTTATGTTTAGTAAGAGTAATCACGGGTAATGGAGGTGTTTCCTGAGTAACTCATCCTGATCTAATACATGAACCATCTGTCAGGTAGACAGAAAGTCCTTGAGTCTTGGGTCACAGAGGAATTTTCTGCTGAGTGGCAAAGTTTAAGTCAATGAAACAACTGCATGCTCCAGAGTCAATAATGGCGTTAACTGAGATAGTTCCTTCTGGAAGCTGGAACGAGATTGGGAGAGCTAGGTGAGTTGCATTAGCAGATAAAGTTGACAGGTTAGCAGGGAAGACAGGTGGACACTTGCGCATCTTAATAGGACAGGTCCGCACATAGTGGCCAGCTTCTCCGCAGTAAAGACATAGGTTGCCTAGTTGGCGGCATTGTCGCTCTTCAGGAGACCGCACAGGACGCATTAACCCGAGTTGCATGGGTTCAGGGACATCTGATGCAGGGTTAATATAACTTGAACTGGCTGGAGCTGAAGTGGTAAACTTAGGATGAGCAGGAACTCTAGAGCTCAAGAGCTCTAGGCATCATCCATGTAGGACAAAACTGCAGGGAAAATCTTTCTGACCAACGCTCGCGGAGCCGACGGTCAATCTGGATAGCCAGGGTGATAAGGCCCTCCAAGGTATTAGGTACTCCAACCCGGGCTAACTCGTCTTTAAGACCTTCCGACAATCCAAGGCGGAACTGGTGTCGCAGAGCTGCGTCATTCCATTGTGTATCGGCGCTCCAGCGTCTGAAGTCCGTGACATAGTCCTCAGCCCCTCTGCGGCCTCGCTGGAGCGCATGGAGAGCAGCCTCCGCTGTGACAGGTCGTTGGGGGTCATCGTACATCTGGGCCATTGCGCCAAAGAGAGATGACATAGCATGAATCTGAGTACTATTTTCCTCGAGCAGCCGTGGGCCCAGGTTTGGGGTTCCCCTTGAAGTAAGGAAATAATGAATCCTACTTTAGTGGATTCCAGAGAGAAAGTCCGGGGTTGCAGGGCGAAGTATAACTGACATGCATTGTGAAATGCCCTGAATTTGCTTTGATCCCCTGAGAACCTGTCAGGGGTAGGAACCCTGGGTTCAGGTGGTAGCATCATCACAGTGGGTGCGGTAGTAGTCAGCGTTGGTGCAGCAGCAGGAGAGAGAGCTGTGGTAGGTCCTACAGAGGTGGCTAAAGACTGCACACGTTCCTCCAGTTGGATGTAGCCTTCTTGCAGGGACTTGACGGCTTGGTTGAGGGCTGCGAGATGTTGACAGATGTCATCCATTGGAGAGGTCCCTCTTGCAGGCTCAGACATGGCTGTCTGATACTGTCATGTACCTTGTAGCAGAGCCTGATGGAGTTGCAACAGTGGATGCGAGAGCGCGTGAGGTAAGAGTGCCTGCGCTGGTCTTCTGTTGGCAGTTGAGAAGAGTAGCTGATAAGTCACTGAACACGGCTGGATTGCTGAGCTGCAGGAAGAAGCAGGTAAAGAGGTATGGATGCACAGTGGATGCAGGACAGCGTCTTCAGGCACTGGAAGGAGCTGGATGAGCAAAGACTGGAGCAGGGTCAGACAAGCCGGTTTCAGACACAGGTAATCAGATACAGTTCAAGCAGCAGACAGAGAGTAGTCGGTGTATGGGCAGGGGTTGGCAGCAGGATATCAGGCAGGAAGCAGGTGGCAGACCCATGACACAAGCATTGTTAGGCACATATTTAACCCCTTGATTGCCCCTGGATGTTAACCGCTTCCCAGCCAGTGTCATTACATAGTTACATAGTTAGTGAGGTTGAAAAAAGACACCAGTCCATCCAGTTCAACTTGTGTGTGTGTGTGTGTTTGCTGCTAACCGTACATTGTATACCCCTTTATGTTGTACATTGTATACCCCTGTATGTTGTGGTCTTTAAGGTGCCCATCTAATAGTTTTTTTAAACTATCAATGCTCCCTGCTGATACAACTGTTTGTGGAAGAGAATTCCACATCCTTACCGCTCTGACAGTAAAGAACCCTTAAGGCAGTTTCTGATTATATCGCTTTTATTCTAGTTTTAGTGAGTGGCCCCGTGTCTTATTGTATTCCCTGTCCCTGAAAAAAATGTCCTTTATGCTAGGGTCACCAGTTCGGTCATTAGTACAGGGACCGCGCATATTTTTAGCACTAATCACTGTATTAGTGTCAGATTGGCCACCGCACTATCACAGTCCCACTATAATTAGTTGATCACCGCCATTACTATAATTAGAAAAAATTGCTATTGCATTGGGAGTGGACTTTCTTGGCACCATAACATGACAATAGGTCGTAAAAAATATATTTTTATTGTAGAAATAAGTTAAAAAGTTATAACATCATAACAAGACAAGTATAGGAAAACACTAATAAAATAAGGTCAATAGCACAATACAATTATATTATTATACTGAGACTGAGGTGAACCCTCGCCAAACCACCAATTATACATATGGAAGAGAAACCTATGACTTTTAAAGAAGTCATGATGCATGTAGTGACACCATGGATCCGGTGGTGGTGCGGGGTACACTGAACAGCTGATGTTCTCTACATGTTTCGCGTTTATTTTACAACGCTTCTTCAGGAGAATATTTTACAGTACAGTTTTAGAACGAAATCTAAAAAGAACAAGGAGATGCAAAGCATGAGATTCATACAGTATATACATAACCTTGATTCTTGTTACACAAACAGTGTTTTCAAAAATGTGCCCTAATGGCATACAGAAAATTATGCAGTAATATATCGTAAATATAAAGGAAATTTCTTACCAGAATACAATGTGGTGATGCTAGTAATGGAAAATCCCATAAAGGGCTAATTTGAAGAAATTTAGCTACAGAGATGAGTAGCTGAGTGCTCAGGCTAAAAACAGGTGAAGGCGGGGAGACACTTAAGAAGCAAAAACTTTTCACTCTTTTTACCTATGAATATAAAGTGCATGTGGTTATTGGATGGCTCATATTAGTGTGCCAAAATATACAACATGCAAGATACCGATTATAGCTATCCAATAGGGAGACAGGGGCAAAATTATAAATATATGCGTCTTCTTACCCAAAATAAATATATACGAAACAAGATAATGTTTTATTGATAGATGTCTTAAAGTGGTTGCCTAGGGGTGTGTCCAGGTTGGTCCAAACCTTCCAATTTTATACGGATAAGTCTTGGAGACTTTATATATTGTCAGAAGGAGGGAGGGACCATCCTAGAAAGCAGCCAATTGCTGTAATACAGGCAAACATGAAAAAGGATATTAGATGGGCAAGAGAATTAAATAGTTAAAGATACACAAATGGGCAGGGAGGGAGAGGAAAATGACATTTATATAGCCAGTTGGTGAGGGGGGGGGGGGGGGTTGTGAATTAAGCCTCCAAGTGTCCCAATGTAGCTCACCTCAAGAGTCCTCCTCTCAAATTAATTCCAAGTCCTCCCAGAGGGGTAAGAAGCAGGGTAATATCCCTATTGTAGCCAGACAGACCAAGGCGTCCGTCTGGCTATTTAAGTGTCTCCCGGCTGAGTGACGTACTGCGCTGATGAGCGTCTGACGTCACTCAGCCCAGCATAGTGGCGCCTCCCCACCGACTCCTCGCAACTGCGCATGTGCGAACACATGCAGTGCGGGGATGGTGGGGAGGGCGTGTCCGGGGGCGACTGCGCCGCCAACCAGACCCTGGGAAAGACAGATGCGGAGGTCACCCCGCACCCGTAATCACCCACCCTCGGCAATGAGCAGCCATAGATCCCCCACAATGATAGGAGTCCAAAGGCTGCTCAAAACCAGGAGGGTACAGATGTAGAATTAGCCAGTGGAAAGCAAGATGCAGAGGGCAGAAATGGGGACATTAGCGGTAGGGTATTCAAAGCTCCTAAACCCAGGGGGGGTATGGGGAGAAATCACAAGAGCAGCCTAAAAACATCAAATGAGGATATATGCAACCGGTCAAAATTACAAGGCTTGTATACCAATGCCAGAAGCCTGGCCAACAAGATGGGAGAGCTGGAGCTGCTGATGTTTGAGGAGGACTTAGATTTTGTGGGGATAACTGAGACTTGGTTTGACAGCTCTCATGACTGGATGGCGACCATTCAGGGGTATTCCCTTTATCGCAGAGATAGAGAAGGTAAAAAAGGGGGAGGGGTATGTCTGTATATTAAGAACAGTGTACAGGTAAATATGAGGGATGATATTAATAATGGAGCTATGGACGAGGCAGAATCCCTATGGATAGAACTTCAAAGGGAAGGCACTGTGGGGAAAGTAATATTGGGCGTATGCTATAGGCCCCCCAACCTGAGGGAGGAGGGGGAGGCGGACCTCCTTTTACAAATAGGATTGGCAGCAAGGATGGGAAATGTCATTATAATGAGGGACTTTAATTATCCAGACATAGACTGGGCAGAAGGAACCGCACATTCAGCCAAGGCAATATAAGGACACTGAATTTCAAAAGAGCCAATTTCCCAAAACTGCGCTCTCTGCTAGAAAATATCAAATGGGATAGAACCCTGGGAACAAAGAACACGGAGGAAAAATTGGAATGCTTCAAAGGCATTCTAAACAAAGGGATTGGCCAGTGCATTCCAAAGGGAAATAAATTTAAAAGAGCAAAACTAAACCCTGGGTGGCTAAACTCCAACCTAAAAATGCATATTAATGCTAAAAGAAAGGCCTTCAAAAAATACAAGACTGAGGGTTCATTGGCAGCATTTAAGCATTACAAAGAGTGCAATAAGAAATGTAAAGACGAAATCAGGGTGGCTAAAATAGAACACGAGAGACATATAGCGGAAGAAAGTAAAAAGAACCCCAAGAAATTCTTTAAGTATATAAACAGTAAGAAAGCGAGGCCAGAACACATTGGCCCCACAAAAGATGATAAGGGAGTTTTGGCCACAGAGGACAGGGAAAAGGCGGTAGTGTTAAATCATTTCTTCTCTTCAGTCTTCAGTCTTCACAAAAGAATCGGGGGCTACACTAACCCAGCTTGTAAGGCCAAACTAAACAACACACCTGAGGAAAAACTGCCGTGGCTAACAGAAGATAGACTTAGAACTAAACTAGAGAAACTTAACATAAATAAATCACCGGGACCGGATGGCTTGCACCCGAGGGTTCTTAAAGAGCTCAGCCAGGTGATTGCCAGACCATTATTCTTGATCTTTAAGGATAGTTTACAGATGGGTATGGTGCCAGCTGATTGGAAAAAAGCCAACGTGGTACCAATATTTAAAAAGGGGCCGAGATATATCCCGGGTAACTATAGGCCGGTCATCCTAACATCAGTAGTCTGCAAGATTTTTGAGGGGATGTTAAGGGACCACATACAAGACTTTAGTAATGAAAATGGTATTATTAGTAGTAATCAGCATGGATTCATGAAAAATTGTTCTTGCCAAACCAATCTATTAACCTTCTATGATGAAGTGAGCTGCCACGTAGATAAAGGTAAGCCTGTGGATGTGGTGTACCTGGACTTCGCAAAGGACTTTGACACCGTTCCCCACAAACGCTTACTGTTCAAACTAAGGAAGGTAGGTATGGACCATAAGGTGAGTACCTGGAAAGAGAACTGGCTCCAGGGGAGGTTGCAAAGGGTGGTGATTAATGGGGAGTACTCAGATTGGGCGGGTGTGGAAAGCGGGGTCCCCCAGGGTTCTGTCCTGGGGCCAATCCTGTTTCATTTATTCATAAATGATCTAGAGGAGGGGATATCGAGTAAAATCTCAGTATTTACGGATGATACTAAACTAAGCATGCCAATATCTTCTGTTCAGGATGTAAAACCTTACAAGCGGATCTGAACAAAATTATGGGGTGGGCAACTACATGGCAGATGAGGTTCAATGTTGATAAATGTAAAGTAATGCACCTGGGTGCCAGAAACCAGAAAGCAAGCTACTCACTGAGGGGGGAACCTCTGGGTGAGTCTAGAATGGAAAAGGACCTGGGGGTACTGGTAGACAACAGGCTTTGCAGTGGCATGCAATGCCAAGCCGCTGCAATCAAAGCCAACAGAATACTGGGATGTATAAAAAAGGGGATTCACTCCAGAAATAAAGAGATTATTCTTCCACTCTACAAGACTCTGGTCCGGCCACATCATGAGTATGCTGTCCAGTTCTGGGCACCGGTCCTCAGGAAGGATGTGCTGGAACTGGAGAAAGTCCAGAGAAGGGCAACAAAAACAATTAGGGGAATGGAGGGCATCGGCTATGAGGAAAGACTACAAGCACTGAACTTATTCTGTCTGGAGAAGAGACGATTGAGGAGGGATATGATATCAATGTACAAATATTGTACTGGAAACCCTAGCATATGGAAAAACCTATTCAGAGAAAGGAAATACAATAAGACGCATGGCCACTCACTAAAACTAGAGGAAAGGCGGTTTAACCTTAAAATACGCAGGGGGATCTTCACTGTAAGAGCAGTAAGGATGTGGAATTCTCTTCCGCAAACAGTCGTATCAGCAGGGAGCATTGATAGTTTCAAAAAACTATTAGATGGGCACCTTAAAGACCACAACATACAGGGGTATACAATGTACAACATACAGGGGTATATAATGTACAACATACAGGGGGTATACAATGTACAACATACAGGGGGTATACAATGTAAAACATACAGGGGGTATACAATGTACAACATACAGGGATATTCAATGTGTGGTTAACAGTAGACACACACACACATCATAGATTGAACTGGATGGACGGATGTCTTTTTTCAACCTCACTAACTATGTAACAGGATATAGTGGTGGCGCCACCAGCCGCACCTTTCTGCAAAGCAAGCCCAGCAGTCAGCGTCCTACATCGCCAGATATAACAAGAGGATGATGAATATATAATTCAATTTACCAAAAGGGTGCAAATGTACTAGATGAAACAGACATAACTAAATTAAATAAAATAAAGATGAAAATGTGACAAATGAAAATAAAATAGAAATAAATAACGGAGATAATTGAATAAATAAAGATGTACAAAAAAAAAACACCCAATATACCAATTAATATTAACACATAATATATATTAGTATATACACCAGACCATATACATTTCCCGATTAAGGCATAAGCATCCTAATTATATATCAATGTTGTCATGTGGTATCCCACAGAGGTAACCAACCCAGAAAGAGGTACAGGGATAATACCTTTCCAGACATAAGAGGGAGACTCAATAAATAGATGAGAAATAGATAATAAATAAATGAGACAAGGTCAAAGTAAAATATAATCAAGATGAATATATAATTGAAAAGGTAAATTAGATTAAAAAAAATAAATAAAATATTGGAAATAAACAAATAAATGAACAAATAGGAATAGTAAAACGAATACAAACTAAATGAAAGACTTGTAAGAAATAATTTCATTGAGGCCTGGAGGCTGCACGGCATTGAGGCGCTCTATCCAAAAGGATTCTTTTTGTAGAATCCTTTTGTCCCAGTTGCCCCCTCTGGGTTCAGGAGGAATGACTGCCAGTGCAATAAATGAGATACAGGATGTTTCAAATTTATGGTATAAATCAAGATGGCGGCTAATAGGTGTGATCATTTTTCCATTGCCAGAAAGATATGTGTGGTCATTTATTCTCTGTTTGAACATTCTTTTTGTTTTACCGACATAGTATGCCCCACATCGGCAGGTCATAAGGTAAACTATGCCCCTCGTTTCACAATTTGCAGAGAAATTAGGTGTAAAAAATTTTCTGATTGGGTAGCAAAAAACGCTGACCCTGATCTATCCACTGGCAAAAGTCACACCTATTGCATCTGAATATACCTTTTTTTTGTCTCTGAATAGTGGCTTTCTCGGGGTCGTAATGGGAAGAGACTATTTTATCTCGGATAGAGGATGCTCTATGAAAAAACATTTCTGGATAGATGTTAATATGTCGTGCCATCGTAGTATCCTGTAACAAGATGTGCCACTGTTTAGCCAGGATCCCCCTGAGTGTAACGTTCATGCGTTTTTGTTATGGGATGGATTTACAGCTGCAGAATTATTACACTCAGTATCCATATAGAGATTCTGTTGAACAACATATCCAACTCTCAGGACTTCATCATAGTGCACAGCCTGTTATACAATATACATATACTCAATCAGATGTATAGGTGGAGGGATAGAATATATGAGAAGTATAGATGAGAGACAGGCAATTGTATGGTGGGCACTTCGGAGTACTGAGGAGAGTTGCAGGTGGTGATAATAGGCAGATAGGTTCTGATGTCAAGTATAGTGCAGATGGTAAGAGGACACAGATGGAGTATACTTCAGACAGAGTAACCTAGTGCAAGGATAGTGTAGGTAGTCCCAAGAGCTAACAGTCTATGCAGATGATAGGAGATAGATAGATACAGATAGTCCACTATGAAGTCTAAGGATACCACTTCCCACGGGACCTGGGGTATAGGTAAAACTACAAAGTAACCCCGATGGTTTCGTATTGTCAATTTTAGACCTTGCACATATATCACAAGATGAAACGAACTTTTTTACGGTTGTCTTCATGTCTGGCCACCAAAACTGCCTCGTAAGTAGATTGAAAGTTTTAGTCATACCCATATGTCCTGCCAGAGGTACATCATGCGACAATTGCAAGATCTTGGTTCGCATAGTAGGGGGTATGTATAGTTTATCATTGTAGTAGAGGAAGCCTTCTGCGTCAGTAGTTAGTTGTGGTGGAGGTGAATCCAGTCCTATGCTGTGCAAAATCTCCTCCTTCAGGGAACGAACGACACCGACAATACGTTCAAGTGGTATTATAGGAACTGAGGGAACCTCGGTGCAATCCTTTTCGGCTAGTCGTGAAAGCGCATCCGCTTTTTTATTTTTTTCTGCAGGCGTGTAAGTCACTAAAAAATTAAATCTCAGAAAGAATAACGACCACCGTACCTGCCGGTGGGAAAGAGTTCTATTAGACTGAAGGTATTGAAGGTTTTTGTGATCCGTATATATCAAGATTGGCAATTGAGTACCCTCAAGTAGATGTCTCCAATTCTCTAACGCCAGTTTTATGGCTAGTAACTCCTTCTCACCTACTGGGTAGTTCACCTCGGGGCTGCTTAAGGACTTCGAGAAGAAAGCAACTGGGTGAAGCGGTGAGGTGTTTGTTGGTCGTTGTGAGAGAACTGCTCCTACTGCCATATTTGACGCATCTACCTCCAAGATGTATTGAAGGGATGGGTCTGGATGGCATAGTATGGGGGCAGTAGTGAAGCTTGTTTTCAGCAGACAGAATGCTCCATTTGCTTCTTTTGACCAATTGAATGGTTTTTTCGTGCTTGTGAGTTGTGTGAGAGGTTTCACAATCGCAGAGAAATTCTTGATGAATTTCCTATAGTAGTTAGAGAATCCTAGGAACCTTTGTAATGCTTTGCGAGTGGTTGGCACAGGCCAATCCAGGATGCAGGATATTTTGCTCATGTCCATTTTGATTCCGTCTTTAGATATAATATATCCTAGGAACAGTACTTCCTCTTTATGAAATAAACATTTTTTTGATTTAACATATAAGTTATGTGCAAGTAGTCTTGACAACACAAGTCTCACATGTTTTATGTGCTCAGGTAAGGAATGAGAATAGATAAGTATATCGTCCAAATATACTACAACACAAACATCAAGCAAGTCTCTGAATATCTCATTTATAAAACGTTGGAAGGCTGCGGGAGCATTACATAGCCCGAAAGGCATCACAAGGTACTCAAACAGTCCGTATCTGGTTCTGAATGCCGTCTTCCATTCATCCCCTTTACGGATTCGAATTAAATTATATGCCCCCTTTAAGTCCAACTTTGAAAAGAAAGAAGCTCCACGCACCTGTTCGATAAGTTCAGGAATAAGAGGCAAAGGATAACGATCCTTTATTGTAATGGCATTTAATTGTCTGAAATCAATGATAGGCCTAAGACTAGAATCCTTATTGCGGACAAAAAAGAGTCCAGCAGCAGTGGAGGAAGTAGAAGGTCGGATGAATCCTTTTGCCAAGTTCTCATCCAGATACTCCTTAAGATGAGAAAGTTCATCTTGTGAAAGAGGATAAACATGACCAAAAGGCAGCTTACTATTAGGGAGTAGGTCGATGCAACAATCGTAGTCCCTATGGGGAGGTAGCATTTGAGCATTTTTTTCAAGGAAAACCTCCGATAAATCCTGATAACACTTGGGTATAATGTTATCCGGCACTACACACAGGATCCTATCATATGTGGGGAGATTACACGTCGTTTCACAATAGTGAGAAGAGAAGGCTAGCGTTCTCGTTTTCCAATCGATGATTGGTTGATGTATGTGTAACCAGGGAAGTCCCAAAATGATTAGGAAATGTGGTGAAGTTAATACATCAAAGGTGGTGGTTTCCACATGAGACTCGTCAGCAGTTACAAGGAGTGCCTGTGTCTGACTGGTGATAGGACCGGAGGATAAAGGGGTACCGTTAATAAAACTAACGGAGACGGGTTTGGGTTTTGAAACAATAGGTATTTTATTAAGGGAGACAAAACAAATGTCAATGTAGTTTCCACAAAATCCTGTGTCAATCATAGCCTTGGTGGTGATCCTAGTTTGGTCCCACTGCAATGTTAAATGAACAAAAAGATAAGGATTAGAAAAGGAAGTTGTAAGTCCCCCTAGCAAGATTTTTGAACACTCACCCTCTTTTCTGCGGACAAGGGGACAGCCGCTTATCAAATGATCCGGGGATGCGCAGTACATGCAAAGATGTTCGGTTTTCCTCTGGTACATTCAGAAAGGGACAGAGGTGGGCGTATCATTCCTACTTCCATAGGAGTAGGATCAGCAGGCAACATCCGAGAAGGACTGGATAATGATGAGCCCATCTTCTCAGCCTTTCTTTCTCTTAGCCGTCTGTCAATATTGATACTGGTTTGTATCAGTCCCTCTAGAGTGCCAGGTAAATCCGCTCGGGCGAGCTCGTCTTTTACGGCCTCAGATAGGCCGAGTCTGAACTGCGTTCGCAGAGATGTATCGTTCCACCCCGAATCAGGGGACCATCTTTTAAAATTTGCCACAAAATCTTCCACAGGTCTCCTTCCTTGTTTTAAGGCCCTTAATTGGGTATCAGCAGTACTCTGCTTATTGGGGTCTTAATACAAACTAGCAAGTTGTGCTAGGAACAAAGGGTAGGAATTGAGGAGTGGGTCATCCTTCTCAAAGAGAGCGTCTGCCCAGGCCCGGGGTTCACCCGTCAAATAGGAGATAGTGGTGCAAACCTTAATTTGGTCAGTGGTATAGGTTAGAGGTTTTAACAGAAAAAGCAATCGGCATGCGTTTTTAAATTCACGGAATTTGCTCCGATCACCCGAAAACACTAGAGGAGGGTTTATCTTAGGTTCCCGGGGCTGAGCAGTAGGAAGCTGTGCGAGACGGCCAACCTGCTGTCTCAAGGCCTGATTTTCGTTATGTACCTCTGTAAGCGCAAGGATCAATGCATCTACTTGCTGTTTTAATTGTAGTACATGAGTGGGTAATTCTGCTAAATCCATATTTTTTTTTAAAGGCTCGTTCAATCTGTAACGTTCATGCGTTTTTGTTATGGGATGGATTTACAGCTGCAGAATTATTACACTCAGTATCCATATAGAGATTCTGTTGAACAACATATCCAACTCTCAGGACTTCATCATAGTGCACAGCCTGTTATACAGTATACATATACTCAATCAGATGTATAGGTGGAGGGATAGAATATATGAGAAGTATAGATGAGAGACAGGCAATTGTATGGTGGGCACTTCGGAGTACTGAGGAGAGTTGCAGGTGGTGATAATAGGCAGATAGGTTCTGATGTCAAGTATAGTGCAGATGGTAAGAGGACACAGATGGAGTATACTTCAGACAGAGTAACCTAGTGCAAGGATAGTGTAGGTAGTCCCAAGAGCTAACAGTCTATGCAGATGATAGGAGATAGATAGATACAGATAGTCCTGGTAGTTGTAGTAGATGACAGTAGGAGTGCAGTTAGTAAGGAATCCCCTGTGGGGTACTTATCACATAGATAGGTTAGTAAGGATAGAGTCCAATAGTGAGAGGTGATCCCGTAGCGAGGTACGGATCAGCAGCGAGGTTCCGGCTTCAGTTCAGCAAAGGGAAATGCCAGCAGCTCCGACTTCACAGGAGAAGGTGCGGTGAACATGTGGTTTGAACGAGCAATGAGTGAGAGAAAGCCGGCGATTGAAATAGCCGCTCATAGCGGCGCTCAGCAATGATGTCATCCGGTCTTAAAGGTGTATGCGTCTCTTGAATAACAAGATGGGACGCAATTAGCAAGCAAGAAATATAGAACCAAGGGTACCAGAGGTACCAGAACATTACACTGAGTTGGCTATGCTGAGAGGAGAATTTGGTAACAAATTTAGTGGTAGTAGAATTATTGTTACGATTTTTTGGTTTAAATACTAGTGTACGTCTGTCTTGTTCCAAGGCCCAAGGAGATTGGGAAAGTTTAATCCCTAAGTAGAGGATAGATTGGTTAGCCCATGTGAAGGGGAGACCTGATTTTAGTAGAGCTTCTTGTTTGTTGGGGAGGTTCAGATGGAGAATTACGAATTTATTGGAGTTCAGTTTATAGAAGGATACTGCACCAAATTGGTGTAGGATTGCTTGAATTGCCGGTTAGGAGTGGGTTGGGTTGGAAATCAGGAGGATGATATTGTCTGCAAAGAGACTGATCTTGTGGTCAGTGTCGTTGCAAATAATTCCAGAGATACATTGGTCGTTTCTAATTTTGGATTCTAAGGGTTCCATAAAGAGTGCAAAGATAATGGGGGATAGTGGGCAGCCCTGTCGGGTGCCATTGGAGATTCCAAAGGGTTTAGATGGTAAACCATCTGTCATCACTCTGGCTGAGGGATTGGAGTATAGGGACAGTATTGCTGATTGAAATTAACCATTAATGCCAAATTTGGAGAGAACTGCCCTCATAAATCCTCAATGTACCCTGTCAAATGCCTTCTCTGGATCTAAGGATAGAAGCAGGGAAGGCATCCATGCTTGATTGGCTGGGTGGATTAGGTCTAGGACTCTCCTACTTGCATCAGGGGCCTGTCTATTAGGTAGGAATCCAACCTGGTCTGGATGGACTAGGGTCATGAGGAGGGGCATCAGTCTGGTTGCCACAATTTTGGCAAATAGTTTAATGTCGTTATTAAGGAGAGATATAGGTCTATAGTTTATTGCTACGGTAGGGTTCTTGCTTGGTTTAGGGATGGTTACAACAGTCGAACGTAACATATCTAATGGAAAGGCACCAGAGGAGAAGGCTGAATTGAAGAGACTAGTGAGGTAGGGGGAGAGAACGGTTGCAAACTGTTTGAAGTATTCATTGGCAAAGCCATCTTCACCTGGGGACTTATTACAGGGGAGAGATTTAATCGCCAGGAGAGTTTTTTCAGTTGTGAAAGGCTGAGACAATTGGGGAAGTTGGTCTTGAGTGATGGACGGTAATTTGGCTGATGATAGAAATTGTTGAATGCTACATTCTGTTGGTTGGGGAGAGGTAGAGTCCGATACTAAATTACAAAGGGATGAATAGTAATCACTGAAGGCGTCTGCTATGTCTTTAGGGTTAGTCAGTAACCCGTTAGTAGTAGGGTGATATAGGGATGCAATTTTACTTTTGGTTCTTTGGGCCTTAACTTGACGGGCGAGTATGGCCGTAGCCTTGTTGCCCAAGGCATAAAAATTGTCTTTACTGATTTTAAGGTTAGTTTGGAATTTGTAGAGCAAAATGGAAGAGAGTTTTTGTCTCTGGTCAAGAAGTTCCATAGCTTTGTGTCACGGAACCATGAACCAGACGTACAACAACAGATAAGTGAAAATAAGAAGGCTTTATTGAAAATCAAGCTGTAAAGCAAAAGTCCAAACGGATGGCAAAACCGAAGCAGAGTCTTTGCGAAGCCAGAGGTCAGGAGCCAGGAGGGTAGTCAGACGAAGCCAGGATCAGGAACCAGCAGGGTAGTCAGACGAAGCCAGGATCAGGAACCAGCAGGGTAGTCAGACGAAGCCAGGATCAGGAACCAGAAGCAGCAGCAGTCTTAGAAGCATGTGAACACAGGAGGACCAAGCAAGGAACTGAAGCCACAGACCTCCTATATATATGAGCTGGGCATCCAGCTCCTCCCAGTGGGAAGGAGGAGCCGCAGGGTGGGAGGCTACAAGAAACACAGAAACCAAGATGGCCGCCAGCACATGTCAAACGAAGGAGAACAGCAAGAAGGTAAGACCATGACAGTACCTCCCCCTCAAGGGCCCCTCCTCCGCGGAGTAAAGAACGGTTTCTGAGGGAAGCGTGCGTGGAAGGCTCGGAGCAAGGCAGGAGCATGGACATCTGCGGAGGGAACCCAGGAACGCTCCTCTGGACCATAACCACGCCAATGAACCAAAAACTGCACTCGAACGCGGACCAGGCGTGAGTCCAGGATATTGCTCACCTCATACTCCTCACGATTGCCCACTTGGACCGGACGGGGCCGAGGAACCGAGGAAGTGAAACGATTACACACCAGTGGCTTCAACAGGGAGACATGAAACACGTTGGAGATCCGCAAGCCAGGAGGAAGCGCAAGGGCATAGGCTACCGGGTTTACCCTGCGAAGCACTCGGAAGGGACCAACAAAGCGAGGCGCCAGCTTGGGAGTGGGCACTCGAAGGTTGAGATTGCGGGTGGACAGCCATACACGGTCTCCGGCCTGGTAGGAAGGAGCAGGCGCTCGTCTGCGATCAGCCTGGAGTCTCTGGCGCTGCGCAGAGACCTCAAGGGACTTCTGGATCTGTACCCAAGAAGCACGTAGGACGGAAAGGTGATCCTCCACAGCCGGAATATCCTGGGGAGAGAATACCTCCGGTAACACGGCAGGTTGGAACCCATAATTGGCCATGAAGGGAGACGTCCCAGAGGAAGAGTTCACCGCCGTGTTCCTGGCAAACTCAAGGCAGGAGGTCAACCCAATTGGCTTGGTGATCGGAGACATAGCAACGAAGGAATTGCTCCAAGGCCTGATTGGATCGTTCTGCGGCCCCATTGGACTGAGGGTGGTAGGCCGAGGAGAAGGAGAGATGAATCCCCAACTGGGAGCAAAAGGCGCGCCAGAACCTGGACACAAACTGACTCCCCCGATCCGACACAATCTCCTTGGGCAAACCGTGCAACCGGAAGACCTCCCTGGCAAAAATCGTGGCCAACTCCTGTGCAGAGGGTAACTTCTTGAGAGGAACACAGTGGCACATTTTGGAAAATCGATCCACAATCATGAGAATGACCGTATGGCCTCGGGATGCAGGGAGGTCCACAATGAAATCCATCCCCAGGTGTGACCATGGGCGCTCCCCGGTGGCTATGGGTTGCAGAAGGCCCAACGGAAGGTGCCGAGGGGACTTACTCTGGGCACAAACGGAGCATGCCGCTACATATGCGGCGATGTCGGAACGTAGGGAAGGCCACCAGAACAGACGTGAAACAGCCCAGGACAGCTGATTCTTTCCAGGATGCCCCGCGGTCTTGGAGTTATGGTAGGTTCGCAGCAACCGAGTGCGCAACTCCTCAGGCACAAAACATCTGCCGTTGGGTCTCTCAGAGGGAGCACCAGATTGAGCCGCCAAAATCTGCTCACCCAGGGGAGAGGTCAGGCTGGTGCGAATGGCGGCCAGGATCTGATTCGGAGGTATGACCGAAGTCGGAATCGACTCCTCCCTGGATAGGTCGGAGTACTGCCGTGATAAGGCATCCGCCCTGATGTTCTTGGAACCGGGTAGGTAGGAGACCACGTAATTAAAACGTGACAAGAACAGAGCCCATCTGGCCTGACGTGGTGTCAATCTCTTGGCCTCAGAAAGGTAGGTCAGATTCTTGTGGTCCGTCAGGATGAGGACCGGAACCACCGAACCCTCGAGCAAGTGCCTCCATTCTTTAAGGGCCTGCACGATGGCCAATAACTCCCTGTCACCAATCTGATAGTTGCACTCCGCGGAAGACAGTTTCCGGGAGTAAAACCCACAAGGAAGCAGAGGACCCTCTGGTGTTCTACGCTGAGACAGAAGGGCGCCTACTCCCGTCTCAGACGCGTCCACCTCGAGGACAAAGGGCAACCCAGGGTTGGGATGCGACAGAATCGGAGCCGACACAAAGGCGGACTTTAGAGCCTCAAAAGCTCGGATGGCCTCGAGCGGCCAGACCTGGAAATTACTGCCCTTCCTGGTCAGATCCGTGAGAGGCTTGGCTAGCATGGAAAAGTCCCTGATGAACTTCCGATAATAATTGGCGAAGCCCAAAAAGCGCTGAAGGGAGCGAAGACCACTGGGCTGGGGCCACTGTAAGACAGCCGAAACCTTCTCAGGATCCATGGAGAACCCCTCAGCGGAAATGATGTAACCTAAGAAGGTTACCTGGGATCGGTGAAATTCGCATTTCTCAAGCTTACCGAACAGCTCGTTCTCTCGTAACCGTTGCAACACTCGTCTGACATCCAGAATGTGGGTCTCCATGGATTCAGAATATACCAAGATGTCATCCAAATAGACCACCACACACTGCTGCAACAGGTCCCGGAAAACATCGTTAATGAATTCCTGAAAGACTGCGGGCACATTGCACAACCCAAAGGGCATAACCAAGGATTCATAATGACCGGTCCTGGTGTTAAATGCGGTCTTCCACTCATCGCCCGCCTTGATCCTTACGAGGTTATATGCCGCCCTTTAGGTCGAGTTTGGTAAAGACCGTGGCCCCTTTGAGGCGATCGAACAGCTCGGAAATCAAGGGTATCGGGTAAGCGTTCTTGATCGTAATGCGATTGAGACCCCTGTAATCGATGCAAGGCCTCAACTCACCGCCCTTCTTTTTCACAAAGAAAAATCCAGCCCCTGCCGGGGATGAGGATTTGAGAATGTGTCCGCGTGAAAGCGCCTCCTTCACGTACTCCTCCATGGCCTCATTCTCCGCTACCGACAGTGGATAGACCTTGCCACGAGGAGGAACGGCACCAGGTTGTAACTCGATGGCACAATCGTATGGGCGGTGCGGAGGTAGGGCAACCGCGCGCACCTTATCGAATACATCCCGGTACTCCTCGTATTCAGGAGGCAACAGAGAGTCCGAGGAAGTACACAGCAACTTGACAGGCCCATGGATGCAACTAGCCCCACACTGTGGTGACCACGAGAGGATCTCGGCCGATCTCCAATCGAAAGTCGGATTATGCTTCTGGAGCCAGGGGTACCCCAAGACCACCGAGTAGTGTGGAGACGAAATAACCTGGAAGCAGACCGACTCTCTGTGAACGGCACCAATGGCTATCCCCACTGGAAGGGTCTCATGAGTCACGTGTAGCGGCAGAAGGGGTCTGCCGTCTATCGCCTCAAGAGCCAGTGGAGAACCTCGGGCCTGCAGAGGAATGGAATTGGCGGCAGCGAACACACTATCAATGAACAAACCACCAGCACCAGAGTCCACCAACGCCTGGGTCGTCACTGAACCCCCGACCCAGGAGAGGACAACAGTGATCAGTGGTTTGTCAACACGGGAAACCGGGGACGAGGAGACTCCACCCAAGATCTGCCCCCGACAGGATCTCAGGTGCGAGCGTTTCCCGGACGGTTCGGACATGCCAACCGAAAATGCCCGCCGAGACCACAGTACATGCATCGGCCCTCGCGTCTCCGGAGTACCCTCTCCCCCTCGGACAGGCGAGCGAAGCCCAGCTGCATGGGTTCATCCCCAGCCAAGTCATCCCCAGGAGGCGTGGGAGGAGAGGGAGGCACGGGTGGGACAGCAAAGGTAGGCGCCAATCTGTTAGGAGGCCTCCGCAGACTCTCCTTAAAGGAAGGTCTCTCCCTGAGTCTGGTGTCAATCAAAATCAGGAAAGAAATAAGAGACTCGAGCTCCACTGGTAGGTCCTTAGCTGCAACCTCATCCTTCAAGGCATCCGAGAGACCATGAGAGAAAGCAGCGACCAGAGCCTCATTATTCCAGCCCACCTCTGCTGCCAGGGTACGAAACTCAATGGCGTATTCAGCTACGGATCATGAACCCTGTCTGATGGACATAAGGAGCTTCGCAGCAGAGGCAGCACGAGCCGGCACATCGAATACCCTCCGAAGAGAAGCAACAAAACCGGAAAACTCGGCAACCACCGGATTGTTGTTCTCCCATAAAGGGCTGGCCCAGGCCAAGGCCTTGTCCGAGAGCAGCGAAATTAAGAAGCCCACCTTTGATCTCTCAGTAGGAAAGGCATGTGGCAGCAGCTCGAAATAAATGCCCACCTGGTTAAGGAAACCTCGGCACTGAGTTGGCTCTCCCCCAAAGCGCTGTGGAAGGGGGGCAGAACCGGTCATACCCCGAAACACCGCAGGCGCAACAACAGGTGTCGGGGTAGACTCTGGCGCAACAACCGGAGCGGCAGTAGGAGCGGGCCCAGGAGCGACAACCGAACCATCGGCAACGGGAGCGAAATGAGCCGTGCGTTCAAGCAGGATTTGCAACGCCACGGCGAACTGACCCAACAGGTGATCCTGCTGATCAAGTCTGGCAACCAGCGTGGGTAGCGAGGATGGCCCTGTACCGTCAGAATTCATGGCTTGGTCCTAATGTCACGGAACCATGAACCAGACGTACAACAACAGATAAGTGAAAATAAGAAGGCTTTATTGAAAATCAAGCTGTAAAGCAAAAGTCCAAACGGATGGCAAAACCGAAGCAGAGTCTTTGCGAAGCCAGAGGTCAGGAGCCAGGAGGGTAGTCAGACGAAGCCAGGATCAGGAACCAGCAGGGTAGTCAGACGAAGCCAGGATCAGGAACCAGCAGGGTAGTCAGACGAAGCCAGGATCAGGAACCAGAAGCAGCAGCAGTCTTAGAAGCATGTGAACACAGGAGGACCAAGCAAGGAACTGAAGCCACAGACCTCCTATATATATGAGCTGGGCATCCAGCTCCTCCCAGTGGGAAGGAGGAGCCGCAGGGTGGGAGGCTACAAGAAACCCAGAAACCAAGATGGCCACCAGCACATGTCAAACGAAGGAGAACAGCAAGAAGGTAAGACCATGACACTTTGTCATAGGAGGGGGATTATTTATTAATCTTTTCTAGGTGGTCAATTTGGGATTGAATCTCTTTTGCCACGTCCTCTGTTTTTTAAGTTTACTGTACAATTTGAGAAGGATTCCTCGCATATACGCTTTGTAAGTAGACCAAAGAACAAATCTGTCAATGTCTGGGCTATCATTGAGTTCAACGAAGGCGTTGTGTTCTGCAGTCATTGTTTGGATGTTACCAGGGTTGGCAAAAAGCAAGGTATTGAGTCTCCAGATGTGTGATGGTCCTGATGTTCATTCTCCCAGAGTGATGGAAACAGGTGTGTGGTAAGACCACGCAATGGTTCTAATCAACAAATCTGTAATATCCTGGAGTGTCTGTTTGTTTGAGTAGGATAGTTGAGAGGAAGAAAAGTATCAGAAGTCTTTTTTTTCTGATCCATGATGGCATCTCCAGACGTCGAATAAGCCATTTGCTCAAAGAAAGGGGTTCAGAGCTGGGCGTTGATGGCGCATCGAAGACTTTGAGTCTACATTGGGTTCTCCTACAATATTGAAATTGCCTCCCACTATAGTTCTGCCATGTTTGACTTGGGATATTTTCTTGTAAATTAGTTTGTAGAAGCAGAGTTATTGTTTATTTGGGCCATACACATTGACTAAAGTGTACAGGATTTTATTAATATCACAATTTACAATTAAATAGTGTCCTTGAGGGTCTGCGATGGTTTGGTGTATGACGAATTGTAGTGAATCTCGGAACGCTATTAATACTCCATTTTTCTTTTTTGAGTTAGAAGCTAAGAGGATCTTGTGATAGTTTTTACGCTTGAACTGGAGGGGGGGGGGGTTTATTCAGAGCAAAATGTGTTTCCTGTACTAGAATGATATCCACCTTTTGGTTGTTAGCCTCTCTGAGTAGTACAGATCTCTTCTGAGGGGTATTTTGTCGCCTAGCCTTGATGGAAACAAGTTTGAAGGTCATGTCAGGAAAGGTGGTGTTCTGGAGATTTTAGGTGGTGGACTCGGTCAAAATATCCAGAAACAAGGTGCAGCTGGTACAGGGATGGGGTGGGAGGGTAATTAAAAATAAGGGTATGCTCTTGAGCTCAATGGGCGGTAACTACTGCACAAAACCACTAACGGGGGGGGGGGGGTAAGCAGACTTACCGTAATGTAGGTAGGTCTGTATCTAACACTTTGAGCAGGCGGAAACTATGAAAAATACTGCATGAATCCAGCGCTTGTTGGATCAGGGACAACTGAGGTTATCGGGTAGCTCACCTTTCCTGGGAGGCTCCTCTGGTTTCCATTTGATGGATTGGTTGTTCTCATGGGTCCAGGTTATCCTCTGGAATGACGTGCCAGCCTTTTAATAGTTGGAGGCCCATAGCGAGGGTCCTCACTTCATGGGTCTTGTTCTGGTCCGTGATATGTAGTTTGGTGGGGAATCCGCATTTGTAGGGTATTTTATGATTTTAGAGAGCCTTTGGTATTGTGGCGAGCTGTCTGCAATTTTTCCATAGTCGCTTTGGATAGGTCCGTGTAGAGATTTATGAAGGAGAAGGGATCTAGGAGTCTGGGCGCTCATTTTGCTGCGTGAATGACTTGCTCCTTGACAGTGAAAAAGTGTATGCGAGCGAAAAGATCTCCAGATCATGCTCAGACAGTTGAGGAACCAGAGTGCGCATAAGGGATTGCAGGAATTTGGTGAGGTCTGACTGGGAGACCGATTCTGATATATTCCATAATTTGATATTGTTCCTATGGGAACGATCTTCAAGATCAACTAATTAAACCTAAATTAGCGGGAGTTCTTCCTCATGATCTGTGACTGCATCCACCATTTTTTATTATGAGCAGTGTAAAGTTCACTAACTCTAGTTTCTGTGATGTTAAGACGTTGTTCCTGCTGCTGCACAGAGACCGAGCTGGATGAAACAGCTGCAGACAGATCGGTGCACAAGGTCTGTCTCAGGGAGAGGAGCATATTCTTTGTCTGTTCTGACAGGGGTTGGTTAGAGGCGGGGAATGATTCAAGCATGGTTGCTTGGGGGTGACTCACCATGTTCGCAGGAGCTGGACTAGTTTTCTGCAGCATGGAGGTATTCTTGTACAATGGAGAGTGAGGAAAGTCACGCTGAGCTGCCGCATGTGCAGCCGGAGCACCATCTTGGCTGTTAGCCCGAGGAAGAGAAGAAGACAGTGAGCTTTTTAGATGTGTATTCCTTCCTCCTTTTTGACATCGCTGTTGGGTCGTTGTGGATCAGTTTGGTGCAGTTGATGGGGGTCGCTGTCAGTCGGTTCGGCTGGATGCTTTGCAGAGCTGATGTATTAGGCAGCCATTCACTCATGCTGTCAAGCCACGCCCCCTCCTGGGTGGAGTTTTGTGTTCCTGCATTCTCCATGGTGCACATTCCTGGGCGGAGCTTCATGTTTCAGCAATCTCCATTGTGCACATTTCTTGGTGGAGCTTTATGTTCAGCCATCTCCATGGTGCACATTCCTGGGGTGGAGAATTGTAAACTTTTTCATCTGGACCTGGGGGAATAGTCTCTCCATCAGGAGTTGTTCTTGGTTGTATGTCTTTCTTGGGGAACTAATTGTACAGTGGGATCAGTATGCCATAATCTATGCTTTTTCTCCACTGAAGTTCGTAAAAATTGACTGACAGTGACTGTTTACTAAGTGATCGGCTGTGAATCCATTCACAGCCGATCACAAAATGTAAACAAAGAGCAGTAACTCAGTGTTACTAGCTCTTCTCCCCTCATACAGTTTCCAGTGTGAGGGGAGAAGAGCTAGAAATAGTGAGTTACTGCTCTGTACACCTGTAAAAAGTAAAATCACAGTAAAATCACAGCAATAACGGTCCCCACACAGTCCTCAGCCCCCCCCCCCCCAATGTCACCTGTCACCCAACAGTCACCTCATCAGTACCCAGAAATTGACACCCATAACGTTCACATGTGAGCGCAGCGATCGCGGGCAGAATCAACGCGATTCTGCCCGCGATCCGGAAATATTTGCAAATTGCGGGACGCCTATGCGTTGCCCGTTTTTTGCAATAGCACCCCAAACGCTGTGCGATGTTGCCGCCATTTCCACCTGCCGAATCGCGGTAACATCGCGCAAACATCGCATGACGCCCAAAAAAGGTACAAGAGCTTCTTTGGGGCGTCATGCGTTGTTTGCGTGATGTTACCTCGATTCGGCAGGCGGAAATCGCAGCAACATCGCACAGCGTTTGGGGTGCTATTGCAAATCACGGGCAACGCACAGCCATCCCGCAATTTGCAATGATTTCTGGATCAGGGGCGGAATCGCAGTGATTCTGCCCGCGATCGCTATGCTCACATGTGAATGTAGCCTAAAGTTCACCGGTCACCAGAGACTGCCATCAGTACCGCCGTGCACCATCGCCCGTCACCTGTCACCCATCAGTGACCATCGCCCATCACCTGTCACCCCATCAGTCATCGTCACCTGTCACCCCATCAGTCATCGTCACCTGTCACCCCATCAGTCATCGTCATCTGTCACCCTATCAATCATCGTCACTTGTCACCCCATCAGTGATCGTCACCTGTCACCCCATCAATCATCGTCACTTGTCACCCCATCAGTGATTGTCATCTGTCACCCCATCAATCATCGTCACTTGTCACCTCATCAATCATCGTCACCTGTCACCTCATCAATCATCATCACCTGTCACCTCAATTATCATCACCTGTCACCCCATCAGTCATCGTCACCTGTCACCCCATCAGTCATCGTCACCTGTCACCCCATCAGTCATTGTCACCTGTCACCCCATCAGTCATCGTCACCTGTTTGCCATATACATGCAATCACTTACTGACCGCCTAACGACTATATGCGTCGGCCATTAAAAGCTAAATACTGGGGTTATGGCAGCAGATAGCCCCCATAACCCCGGTATTTCTTTAAACGGCGGGCGGTCGGCTTTCAGATAAGGGTGGTGCCAGTGGCGGATTCGCCGCGGAATTACCCTTACGGTGCAGGGGAAGAGGTGCCCCCCCTCCTGCCGCGTCCCAGACGTTTTCCCAGCTTACCGGACCCGCCGGCAGTGGGGAAAACTATCCGGTCCCGGATCCTCAGAGACAGGAAGTCGAGTGAGGGCAAGATGGCCCTCACTCGACTCTATGGTCTTGGAGGACCGGAGCTACGTCAAAAGACGTTGCCTAGCAACCGGTTTAAAGGGCCGCTTTTTTTTTTTCCTCTTTCAACAATTTTTTTTTTTTTCTTTTTTAGTGTAGTTGTGAGGTGTGAGGTCTTTTTGACCCCAGATCTCACAATAAAGAGGACCTGTCATGCCTATTTCTATTACAAGGGATGTTTACATTCCTTGTAATAGGAATAAAAATGATCAAAACATTTTTTTTTTAAACTGTGTAAAAATAAAAAAATAATAAATAAAATAAATAGGAAAAAAAAATTAAAGCGCCCTGTCCCCGTTAGCTCGCGCGCAGAAGCAAACGCATACGCAAGTCCCGCCCACATATGTAAACGGTGTTCAAACCATACATGTGAGGTATCGCCGCGATCGTTAGAGCGAGAGCAATAGACCACCTCTGTAACTCTAAGATAGTAACCTGCAGAAATTTTTAAAATGTTGCCTATGGGGATTTTTAAGTACTAATGTTTGGCGCCATTCCGTGAGCGTGCGCAATTTTGAAGCATGACATGTTGGGTATCTAATGCCTCGGCGTAACATTATCTTTCACATTATGGAAAAAAATTGGGCTACATTTACTGTTTTCTTATTTTTTAGTTAAAAAAAGTGAATTTTTTTCAAAAAAATCGCATTTGGAAGACTGCTGCGCAAATATGGTGTGATAAAAAATATTGCAACGATCTCCATTTTATTCTCTAGGGTCTCTGCTAAAAAAAAAAAATATATATAATGTTTGGGGGTTCCAAGTAGTTTTCTAGCAAAAAAAATGATTTTAGCTTGTAAACACCAAGTGTCAAAAATAGGCCCAGTCTTAAAGTGGATAAATGGACAACTTTGTGTAAAGCGCTACTTGGATGTTAGGCCTATGTATGTGGCCAGGCTGTGAAAAAGTGTTACACATGTGGTATCGCCATACTCAGGAGGAATAGCAGAATGTATTTTGGGGTGCAATTTTTGCTATGTACATCCTATGTGTTAGAAATATTGCATAAATGGACAGCTTTGTGTAAAAAAAATGTGTTTTCATTTTCTTTCCACATTTTCCAAAAACTTGTGCAAAAAAAATGACATGTTCAAAAGACTCATTATGCCTCAAAAATTATACATTGGGCTGTTTGCTTTCCAAAATGGGGTCATTTTATGGGGGTTTCCATTGTCCTGGTGCTCCAGGGCCTTCAAAAGTGCGATAGGTTGTCAGGAAATTATATGTGTAATTTATGCTCCTAGAATGCCGGACGGTGCTACTTGGATGTTAGGCCTCTGTATGTGGCCAGGCTGTGAAAAAGTCTCACACATGTGGTATCGCCATACTCAGGAGGAGTAGTAGAATGTGTTTTGGGGTGTAGTTGCAAGTATACATGTGCTGTGTGAGAGAAATAACCTGTTAATACGGCAATTTGTAAAAAAAAAAAAAAATCTTCATTTTGCAAAGCATTGTGGGAAAAAATTACAACTTCAAAAAACTCACCATGCCCCTTATTAAATACCTTGGAATGTCTACTTTCCAAAAAGGGGTCATTTGGGGGGTATTTGTACTTTCCTGACTTTTTAGTGTCTCAAGAAATGAGATAGGCCTTCAGTACATCAGGTGTGATCAAGTGTGTTCAATTTTCAATGATTCGCACCATAGCTTGTGGACTCTATAACTTTCACAAAGACCAAATAATATACACTTATTTGGGTTTTTTTTACCAAAGATAAGTAGCAGTATAAATTTTGGCCAAAATTTGTGAAGAAAAATGACTAAATTGCAAAATTTTATGACAGAAACAAAGAAAAATGTGTTTCTTCACAATATTTTCAGTCTTTTTTTATTTATAGCACAAAAAATAAAAAACCCAGTATTGATCAAATACCATCAAAAGAAAGCTCTATTTGTGTGAAAAAAAGGACACAAATTTTTTATGGGTACAGTGTTGCATGACTGAGTAATTGTCATTCAAAGTGTGAGAGCGCTGAAAGCTGAAAATCAGTCTGGGCAGGAAGGGGGTGAAAGTGCACTGTAGGCAAGTGGTTAATGAGCGTTAGAGACATGTCAGGCGACAATGCATTCTTCCATGATGCCGGAATAAAGATGAAGTCAGCCAACAGGTCACACAATTTCCATATCCCATCACTTCCTTACAAATCAAAATGGAGATTTCACAACTTTATTCCTTCTGAAATGGGAAGAGATTTGGGCCAGACAGAAAGAGATCATATCCTATTCTTTGCTCACAAATCCTCCTTTTCCAGCAGTCTCCAGGAGTCCAGATATAACCTTTGACCAGATGGTATACAGTCCCCACTATTGCACAGCATTTTTCCCACAACCTTTCCTACCTGTTGGAGGTGCAATAATGCCAGGGCAACTCTTTTGTTTGATCTCTTCCTATTAAAAATTCAAAATACTTACAACATCTTACAAAGCCCTCCACAACTCTTCCCCCAGCTACATCACCAACCTTGTCTCAAAATATCAACCAAACCATTCTCTTCACTCCTCACAATACCTCCTACTCTCCTCACCTCCATGACTTCTCCAGAGCCTTTCCCATCCTTTGGAACTCTCTACCTCAATCTCTGACTATCTTCTACTCTGTATTTAGGTGATCTCTGAAAACCCTTTATCTTTAACACATTTACATTCTTCATTTCTGTTAGGGTTTTTATTTGTAAAATTGTATTTCTTCCTAATTCTAGGCCAAATATATATTCTGCTACATTTCTTTGGTAAAAAGAACCCAAATTGGTGCATAGTGATGACTTTGTGTTCGAGTCTAACCTAAATTCGACTGGAACAATGCCCGTTCGCCCATTCCCCGAATGGCGAACAAATGGGCTTCTTTGCGGGAACTTCAAGTTCCCGCATCCATAATTAATTTAAAAGGTTTTAATTAATATCCATAATTAATATTAATCACCCACTGGCCAAGGGATTAGAGCCCACAGCCTCTCTCTTGCAAGCCAGGTATTCTACCACCTACGCCACCATAAAGCCTGTTGATTAACACACAATACACTTGCCCTACACACAATTCCACATTCCTTCAGGGATAGTGTAGTGAGTTACACAGTTTATCAGATAGTGCCATCCAGTTCTGGGCACCGGTCCTCAGGAAGGATGTGCTGGAACTGGAGAGAGTCCAGAAAAGGGCAACAAATATAATTAGGGGAATGGAGGACATCAGCTATGAGGAAAGACTACAAGTATTGAACTTATTTTCTCTGGAGAAGAGGCGCTTGAGAGGGGATATGATAACAATGCACAAATATCGTACTGGTGACCCGAGCATAGGGAACAAACTTTTCAGATAAAGGGAATACAATAAGATACGGGGTCACTCACTAAAACTAGAAAAAAAAACAGTTTAACCTTAAACTACATAAGGGAATCTTTACTGTCAGAGCAGTAAGGATGTGGAATTCTCTTCCACAAGCAGTGGTATCAGCAGGGAGCATCGATAGTTTAAAAAAAACTATTAGATGGGCACCTTAAGAAGAACAACATACAGGGGTATACAATGTACGGTTAGCAGCAAACACACACACACAGATTTAACTGGATGGACTGATGTCTTTTTTTCTACCTCACTAACTATGTAACAATGGGGCTCCTGTTTGGCTGTCATATTACAATAGGCCCAGCGGGAAGCAGTTAATAATAAATGTTAAAAAGGAAGCAAGTTTTTTTAACCCTTTTTTACAGAATTATGACTTCTGTTTTTTTTCTGCACAGATGGATTGATGAACCATTTTTTGGTCATGCTTGTCTTGTTACAACAATACAACAAAGTTACATGAGAAGCAAGCCATATGGATGTTATAAGTGACTGAAAGTCTTTATTGCAGTTCACCGGAAGATTCACACAGGACACAAGACCTATCCGTGTTCTAAATGTCATGAATGTTTTGAATGCTCTTCAACATTGATCCAACCTCAGAGGACAACAAACGAGAAGTAATTTTAGTGCTCTGGAAGTGACAATGTCTTTACTGTAAAGTCCAACCCATGTATATATGAGAAGTCTTTTCAGAAGATATTTCTTGTTTGGAATGTGATAAAGGTTTTACAATGGAGGGAAAAGGTATAACACACCAGAAGGTTCACACTGGAGAGAAGCCATATCCCTGTTCTGAATGTGACCAAGCTTTTAGGCGGAAGTCAAATCTTGTCAGACACCAGAGGATTCACACTGGAGAGAAATCATATCAATGTTCTGAATGTGGCAAAGCTTTTATACAGAAGTCAGATCTTATCAGACACCAGATGATTCACACTGGAGAGAAATCATATCAGTGTTCTGAATGTGACAAAGCTTTTACACAGAAGTCAAATTTTATCACACACCAGAGGATTCACACTGGAGAGAAGCCATATCAGTGTTCTGAATGTGGTAAAGCTTTTACACAGAAGTCAGATCTTATCAGACACCAGAGGGTTCACACTGGAGAGAAGTTATATCAGTGTTCTGAATGTGGCAAAGCTTTTACACTGAAGTCACATTTTATCAGACACCAGATGATTCACACTGGGGAGAAGTCATATCAGTGTTCTGAATGTGGCAAAGCTTTTACACGGAAGTCACATCTTATCAGACACCAGGGGATTCACACTGGAGAGAAGCCATATCAGTGTTCTGAATGTGGCAAAGCTTTTATAACTAAGAAAGAGCTTATCATACACCAGAGGGTTCACACTGGAGAAAAGCCATATCAGTGTTCTGAATGTGGCAAAGCTTTTACAGTGAAGTCAGATCTTATCACACACCAGAGGGTTCACACTGACAGGAAACCATTTTAATGCTTTGAGTGTGACAAAGATTATACAGTAAATGCTGTGCTAATGTATCACCAGAGGATTCATAAGCTTCAGCTGCAGAGAGAAAACTCTGGAAGAAGGAGGAATAATAAAGGATTTGCGGGTGTCCCATTCGTTTCACAGCCCCAATGTCATCCCACAAGCTAGGGAAGACGTGAAAAGATAAAATGTGACTTTAGAAAAAAAAAAAAAATCTGTGAGCAAACTGGAATGTAATGATTGGATGCACTAACTGTAGTGCTTATGTCCATCAGACTTAAACCTAGAAGGCCTGTAAATATGATAACTTTTTTATTTTTATTTTTTCAGATAAGTATCAGTGACTGAACTGTTTTCCTCATGATTCTCATCTTTTTATTTGTTTATGGAGCTTTGACTGAACATGTAATGCATTTTCATCATTCACTAACTGAGCTGTGTTCCCAAGTGTTTTCTTCCTTGTCTGAGCGAATACATGACCATCACTGCCTCAGTACCAGAGACTAGGATGGGATCCAATGGCATCTTGCCAAGCCTCAGTGGGAGAGTCCATTCCAGGTTCTTCTGACTGTTGATACACCATATGCCAGGCTTTGGGGCTCCAGCTATGCTCACCTTATCCAAAATTCCTCTCCCATGATCAATGCCTCCTTTCCATGTTTCATCTCCTCTCATGGATGACAGCTTTGCAGGCAGGTCTGTGGTTGGGACACCAGCCAGGGAGAAGTCTCTGTTCAGTAAGAAAGTAACTTTCTAAGCTGCTGTAGGCCTTCAACACTGACTTTCTGCTGTTTATGGGATGCATTTAACAGTACCATTTAATTTCAGCTGGCTACTTTGTGTTACATTTGGTTCTACTGAATGTCTCAGGGATTCCATCTGGTGAAGAAAGAATGTCCTTGATATCTTCTTCCTCTGTCCAGCTATTATTCATCTCCATAGACTATTCACACAGCACAGCGGCAAGAGCTCTGAGCTTACCAAGTGTGAAGTGTGTGGTCACATTCTTACCACTTTTGAGGACTGACATTCCTCCAGTTGGGGTTCAACTGTGACCTTTTTTGCTGCCTGACCCCTTTTTTGCATTTTTTGCACACGTTTAAAAATCATTTTAGACTTGAAAATGATGTAAAACCCCCAAACATTATATATTTTCTGAAAGCTCCCTAGAGAATAAAATAGTGGTAGTTCAAATTTATGTCACCCGATATTACCTTAAAGGTATAGGAAACACAAAATTTAACCTAACGTGAACATTAGGGTGAACATATGCAATAAATTACCCACATGTTTGGTAAAATATAAAAGATGTTGCGCTGAGTAAATGGATACCAAATTTGCCAAACCTTAAAGCGGAGTTCCACCCTGGATTTTTTTTTTTTTTTTTTAATACCCCCGGGACAGTCAGGGCTAGTGCATTCCACAATGGCTAGCCTCTGATCTGTCCCGGGTTGCACTTACCTGCAAGACGAAATACTTACCTTGCAAACGTCTTGTCCAGCGCTGCCATCTCAGATGTGGGCAGCTTGAAGCCAGCGCGTCCTCTTCGGCGTCTTCTTCCGCCTTCTGTGGTCCCACGATGCTCTGCGCCGGCCCCGACGTCACTTCCGGGTCGCGCGCGTCACCCCTCCACAGCTTCTGGGCATGCCCAGAAGCTGTTTAGAAGGGGATGACGCGCGCGACCCGGAACTGACGTCGGGGCCGGTGCAGGCGCAATGATTCCTGGGAGCTATGACGTCCAGCTCCCAGGAATCATTGCAGAGCCAGGAAGTGACGACGGGCCGCGGCCGAGGAAGGAGGAAGAAGGAAGTAAGGTAAGTATATTTTCTTCGCTACGAGGTAAGTAAAAAAAAAAAAATATGCGATTATCCATTTCTTTTTCAGGTGACCCGGAGCGAGAAGATGGAGGTAAGTATAAAAATAGGGTGGAACTCCACTTTAAATTTGTGTGTGCCTGTGAAATGGCAACAAACTTCAGTCCCCTATATTTTCTATAGGCAATGCTTAAAAAGCCCCCTACATGTATCAGTTTAGTGTTATGGAGGAGGTCTGGTGCTAGAATTAATGCTTTCACTCCCGTGTGCATGGCAACCTGTGTATTGCAATCAACATTTTCATGCGTAGGTGCCCCGACGCATCCGCTTACGTTTCTACGAGCATATAGGAAGAGGGCCTCAAAATTTCTTCGGGGGGAAATTTTATGTGCTTGGGTGTAACCAATTTTTTTGCAAAAAAATAAAAATATTTGTAATTTTTGTTTTACTTCCCTTTCATCACATAGGGGACAATGTGATGTATTTTAGGTGACAGTTTTTTTAACCACTTCTTGACTGGAAGGTTTTTCCCCTAATGACCAGGCCATATTTTTCAATTCAACACAGCGTTAAATTTAACTGACAATTGCGCACCCAGCCGTTGCTGTACCGAAATAAAATTGATGTCCCTTTTTTTCCCCACAAACAGCGCTTTCTTTTGGTGGTATTTGATCACCTGTGTGATTTTTATTTTTTGCGCTATAAACAAAAAAAGAGCGACAATTCTGAAAAACAGAAAACAAATTTTTCACTTTCTGCTATTTAACATTCTCAAAAAAAATTTAAATATCAAATTTTTTTAACATTTTAGGCCAATTTGTTTTCTGCTACATAATTTTAGTAAAAAGAAAAAAATCACAATAAGCGGATTTTGATTGGTTTGCGCAAAAGTCATTGCGTTTACTAACTGCGGGAAAGATTTAAGCCATTTTTATTGTTTTTTTTTTTTTTTACTAGTAATGGCGGCGATTTTTAGCTGGACTGCGACATTGCGGTGGACAGATCGGACTGCCATTTTTGACAATTTTGGGGGGACCAGTGACATTACTACAGAAATCACTGCTAAAAATATGCACTGTCACTGTAATAATGACACTGGCAGGGAAGGAGTTAACATTGTGGGTGATCAAGGGGTTAAATGTGAGCCTAGGGGTGTGATTCTAACTGTGGGGGGGGGGCGTGGTTTGTGAAATAATCTTAGAGACCTGTGATCCTATATAGAAGGATTACAGGGGCTCTGTGATCATTCCAGGGAGAAGAATGGTCAGCTGTGTTTACAACATCTGACCGTCCTCTCTCAGCGGGGATCGGAGCCGCCTGACCCGTGCATTGGCTACCCCGTTGCTGAGTGGGGCAGGAACGTGCCGGCGGCAGTGTGTGCGCTCGCCCCCCTAACTGCAGGTGCGCAACCGATGTAGGTCTACGTTGGTTTGTGCAGGAGAGCCACACTGCCACAGTAAAAAGGTGGCGGGTGGTCGGCAACAGGTTAATGAGTCCTGCAGGGTCTAAAAGATCAGTCATTAGCAAACAAGTTTTTGTTTTTCCGAGTCTCCCCTTGTAACATTTTTATTACTTGTTGATCCTCCCAGTTGATCTATTTTATTCTACTTCCTATTGAAGGTTTAGCAATTTGGCAAAAAATGGCAGTTGGAGGGGTTGCTTACTGTCAGTTTTAATTCATATGGAGGGTTTAACCCTTAGAAAAAACCCCTGTTGCTGTAACTGCTTTAGAAGCGTTAGCTGAAGTTGGGCTTTTTCTGTTGTGTGTCTTACTTACACATAGTTACATAGTTAGTCAGGTTGAAAAAAGACACAAGTCCATCTGGCTCAACCATTTAAAAAAAAAAAACAGTAAAGAAAACCCAATCATACAATCCCATATACACAATCCTATACCCACAGATGATCCAGAGGAAGGCGAAAAACCCCAGCAAAGCATGATCCAATTTACTACAGCAGGGGAAACAATTCCTTCCTGATCCCCATAGAGGCAATCGGATATTCCCTGGATTAACTTTACCTATAAATCCTAGTAGCCATTTATATTATGAACATCCAGGAAAGAATCCAGGACTTTTATAAAGCAATCTAGTGAGCTGGCCAGAACCACCTCTGGAGGGAGTCTATTCCACATTTTCACAGCTCTTACGGTGAAGAAACCTTTCTGTATTTGGAGATGAAATCTATTTTCCTCTAGACGTAAAGAGTGCCCCCTTGTCCTCTGTGTTCACCTTAAAGTGAACAATTCAACGCCAAGTTCGCTATATGGACCCCTTATGTATTTATACAAGGAGATCATATCCCCCCTTATGTATTATACATGGTGATCATATCCCCCCTTATGAATTTATACATGGTGATCATATCCCCCCTTAATCTCCTCTTCTCAAGAGAGAATCAATTCAGTTCCTTTAATCTCTCCTCAATGCCTCTTATCAGTTTGGTTGCCCTTCTCTGCACTCTCTCCAGTTCCCTGATATCCTTTTTAAGAACTGGAGCCCAAAACTAAACTGCATATTACAGATGAGGTCTTACTAATGATTTGTAGAGGGGGAAAATTCTCTCTCTCTCTCTGGAGTCCATGCCTCTGTTATACAAGAAAGGACTTTGCTTGCTTTGGAAACAACAGCTTGGCATTGCATGCTATTATTTAGCTTAGGATCTATCAGAACACCCAGATCCTTCTCCGCCATGGATTCTCCCAGATCCTTCTCTGCTATGGATTCTCCTAGATCCTTCTCCGCTATGGATTTCCCCAGATCCTTCTCCACTATGGATTTCCCCAGATCCTTCTCCACTATGGATTTCCCCAGATCCTTCTCAGCTATGAATTCCCCCAGATTCTTCTCAGCTATGAATTCCCCCAGATCCTTCTCCGCTATGAATTCCCCCAGATCCTTCTCCGCTATGAATTCCCCCAGATCCTTCTCCGCTATGGATTCCCCCAGATCCTTCTCCGCTATGAATTCCCCCAGATCCTTCTCCGCTATGGATTCCCCCAGATCCTTCTCCGCTATGGATTCCCCCAGATCCTTCTCAGCTATGAATTCCCCCAGATCCTTCTCCGCTATGAATTCCCCCAGATCCTTCTCCGCTATGGATTCCCCCAGATCCTTCTCCGCTATGGATTCCCCCAGATCCTTCTCTGCTATGGATTCCCCCAGATCCTTCTCTGCTATGGATTTCCCCAGATCCTTCTCCCCCTAGTATGTATGATTCATGCATATTCTTACCCCCAAGTGCATAACTTTACATTTATCAACATTAAACCTCATTTACCCCATAGTTGCCCAATGAAACAGTGCATTGAGGTCAGCTTGTAAGTTGGAGACATCCTGTAGGGAAGTTATTCCACTGCAAAGCTTTGAGTCATCTGCAAAGACTGAAATGCTACTTTTAATCCCAGACCCAATATCATTTATAAAGGTATTAAAAAGTAAGGGTCCCAACACTGAACCTTGGGGTACACCACTGAGAACCTTACACCATTCAGAGTAAGAATCATTGACCACTACTCTCCAAATTCTATCTTTTAGCCAATTTTTTATCCAATTACAAACTGATCTTTCCAAGCCTGTAGACTTTACCTTACACATTTGCTTATAATCTATCTAAGACTTCCCTGTACAGGGTGACAACGCTGCTGTGTAATGTTACTGCAGAATGATGGGGGTTGTCACCCTGTTACAGAAGGTGGGAAAATAACAGATCTACAGACAGGATAACAGGTGATAAAACGATTTTGCAGAGGGAACTCTGGGAATGATAATGACAGATTGCATTACACATTAAGCTAGCAGACTTCTTGCTGTTGGTCTTATGTATGAATTGTGTTCTGATATTTACTGTCCTGCTGTAAAAGGTGTAAATGATTGCCCTCATCTTTCCTGTAGTAGCCGGGACTACAAACTCATATTAGGAATATTAGGATGGGTACCTACCCAAGGGGGTCACCTTTTTGGTTTTAGGAGAAACATTTTGCATGGATTCTTAAATTCCATTAATGACACCGACAAGGGAAGTCTCACTTACCTCGCTAACAATAGGAGAGCCAATCACAGGCCAGTAACATTTCATGGTTCTCAATGTAATTGCAGAATGTTTAATCCCCATTGGTTCAATGGATTTCTAGTCCTTCCAGATAAAATAAACTTCTTGTGTGGAAGGAGCACCCTAAAATGTCTTCCCTTCAATTCCACCATAGCTGTACTTTAGGTTATGTTGCCCCTCCCATATCTGTAAGGGAAAGCCTCAATTTCTCCCAATACTCCCCTGGCCTTCCAGTGAGAAGAAACATTTTCTCTGGAGTGGAAATGTTTTATGCAGTGATCCCTTCATAGACGGGATGGGGAATCTAAGTAATCTAAGATAATTAGGATGAACCCGTGTACTGGAGTCATGGATCAGATAACCAATGAGACCATTGATGTTATAGCAGAGCTGACAGCAGAAGTGTCTCCATCACCTAAGGTGGTGTCACAGAACTGCATGGCTGCTGACTATCTCTGGGAAGCTCAAGGTGGAGTCTACAATCTGGTGTCACATAGAGAGTGTTGTACATTTATTTTATATCATGAGGATCTCAGAAGGAGATATCTACACAAGGTAAAGGAGTTCCAACAGACACCTGGGTGGGAGGAAGTGGGATCCATTGTCTTGGATGGGTTTAGTTGGAACTTGGTTGAGTAATATGGTGGGTTTCCTTCCTAAGCCATTAGTTGTTACTATAGTTGTGATAATAATTTTCTACATTGGTGTGGTTCTCTCTTTTACTGCCAGAGTTGATTGTACATTTTTTATGCACATGGTTAAATTCACATTTTTAGGCCAGATGATTATTTAAAACTCACAAACATTTTTTTTTTTCTCAAAGCAGAGACTCTGGAGAATAAAATGTTGGTAGTTTTAATTTTTTATTTCGGAGGATATTGGCACAATTTTTTTTATCAAATGCACATTTTCTGTAAAAAAAAGAAGCACTGCAGATAATTTTAGGGCACACAAACACAATTTATTACCCAATTTATTTGGTGAAATATAAAATATGAGGTTTGTGTCTTGTATATAGATACCAAACATGTCAAACTCTAAAAATTGGATGGACTTGTGAAATGGTGACAAACTTCAATACCAAAAATGTCCCATAGGTGACGCTCTAAAATCCTTTACAGGTCATCAGTATAAATAGTTATCCATGAATGATGTCCCTAGAGTTATTCCTCTCACTCTGGTGTGTGCAGCGATATGTAAGATGTGTCGTGTGATTGTTGTTTTCCTACATAACCGCACCCAGCACTGGCGTTTACTATATGTACACGGGGGGGGGGGGGTACATTTTTTTTTTGTGTGTTTTTATTATTTACAGTGTGATACTTTAAGTTTGTTTTAACTTTTCCCTCAACTTTATTTCTATCACATAGGGGGTTGATAGCCCTTCATGTGATAGCATATTGCTGGTCACAGGTCCTCTTTAAAGAGACGTTAGACCCCAAATGTCACCTCTGTACCCCAAAAAAGATGGTCAAGCACAGATTGGAGTGAAAGGGTTACACTAATGTACATCTGCCAGATCTGTATCTGAGGAGACCATAAAAGCAGCATTAGAAAGAAATGTGAGCATGGCTTCAGTCAGGCGATGGTCCTGGTGGTCATGGTCTTGTTCTCCTTCAGGTCCTCTAACCTTGTAGATGGTGACATGGACTTGTTGTGTGGGAATGATTAGGAGGGGCTTGGGGTTATCTTCTACCCAATGAGCTTGTTATGGATAAAAGATGAAAGTGTCTTCTGGGAATTTACAGGGATTTGGATGTTTAGAGGGTTACATAAGTGGGCAGGGCTGGTATTAATGAGGGGTGTGTCATATGGTAATCAGTTTCATTGCATAGATGATAAAAATGGTATAAATAGATCCTTTAAATGTAAACAATCTATCTCTGTTCTTCTGTTGGTAAAGTGTCACATATATATGATTAATAAAGTTGGATGATATTTCACCTCACAATACTGTGGTCTGGGTTCTTCTACAACACATCCACCCAAAAATGTAATATTCCAGTTATAGGAGTCTGGTGGAATGGGTGACAAGCTGATTGTATCTCTTAGGTCCCTTGTACATGGGGGGTCCAGTCCCTGTGTGTGCAATGCTGGCGGTATAATACACCTGGTAGGCACAGGCACAGCGTCCACCCCCGCTGCCTGCAGCCTGTCAAAGTCTACACTACAGCTGGACTGGGCTAAATGCTGCACCACGTTTACCTCCTGTTTAGGGCACTCTGCGTTCAGGGAGAAATGCCCGTCATCCTGATCAGACAAAGCATAAAGCAGATGTAGGCAGGTGCAGTCTTCTTCTTCCACTGTAGGTGGCGCCCAACTAGAGTGGGATCACAGCCTGGAGAGGAAGTCAGGGGAAACGTGGTCTCTCTGTGGCTTCCTGGACTCAGTGTGTAATAAAGGGTCCACTTGAATCCTGGAGCCATTTATTAACTGTTTTTTATTTTTTTGTTTACATGTTTTAAAAATCATTTTATGGCCTGAAGATTACTTAAAACCCCCAATATATTATATATATATCTATTGACAGCAGACACCCTAGAGAATAAAATGTTGGAGGTTCTAATTTATTTATGTTACATGATATTAGAGCAATGCTTTATAAAAGGCAAAATTTTAGTAAAAAAATACATTAAAGTTATTTCTTGGCACATAAATGCAATTTAACCTCTTTAGCTTCAGAAGGTCCCCCCCCCCCTTCATAAAATATCCAATAAAATCTATTTTTTTCATTAATTTAGGACAAAATGTATTTTTTTGTATCAAAGACATGTAGCAGAATACAATACAGTCTACAAACTATGGGATATATACTGGAATTTACACAGCTTTTACATTCTGACTGCCTATCACATTTCTTGAAGTACTAAAATGCCACGGCAGTACATAAACCCCCAAAATGACCCCTTTTTGGAATGTAGACGCCCCAGAGATATTTGCTGAGAGGCATGGTGAGTGCATGGAAGATTTTATTTATCGCAATTTTTGAATATGACAAAAAATTGTTTTTCTTTTTTGTACACAAAGTTGTCACTTTAATGAGATATTTCTCACACAAGCCATGGATATATGTGACATTACACCCCAAAACACATTCTGCTACTTCTCCTGAGTATGGGGATCCCACATGTGAGAGAGGTTTTGTCAGTCTAGCCACATACAGGTCCCCAAAATCCAATGACCACCTTCAGGCTTTCAAAGGGCGTATTTCTCTTCCTCACTACCTATCAAAGTTTCGGAGGTCCTGAAATGCCAGGATAGAACAAACACCTCCAAATCACCCCTTTTTGGAAAGTAGACACCCCAAAGTATTTGATAAGAGGCATGGTGAGTATTTTGCAGATCTCATTTTTGTCACAAGGTTTTGAAAGATGAAAAAATAAAATAAAAAGTCCATGCGGCGGCCTGCCTGTGTGATATAGCGGCAGCAGCTGCTGCTCTCCCTGTCAGGCTTCACCAGTCCAGCACTGTGCAGAGGGATCATCCCATCCAAAGAGGGATCTCCATCCAGGTGGATGATAAACACTGACATGTGGTTTGGATGAGTCTTCAAACATCTGATTTTGTGAGTATATAAACGCATGTACATGGGAGTAAACACAACGCAATGTGACTCTGGGGACAAAACACAAGTTTGTCTCCTTTGATCCCCTGTCCTTCTCAATGCTAAAAAATGCACTGAGAACGCATGTAAACGCACATGTGGAAATTCATGAGAAACGTGCAGTTCCTGGTGTGACCGGACCCTTACAGGGAAAACTTTTATTTGGGGGTGACGTTTGGTGACAATGTGATCAGTTACACCCACTTATGTTTTATTTCACCATTACTTTTCTTTTATATCAGTGTTTTCACTTCAGTACATGAAATAATCTGATATCTGAGGGAAATCTGAGAGCGATATGAAGACTTTGTGGCGTTATATTGTATGTTCATATGTCTGTGTGTACATCAGACCAAAAAGAGGGACAGAGAAATATGGAGCCCTACAAGGGAGAGTGATGGGAGATATGATAAAATACAATCTCATTACCTCCTCCACTGATACTTCCAGCAACGTCTCCTCTATAATTCCTCCCACATGGAGCTTCCTGTCTGTACCTCACTTCACTTCCTGTCTGTACTTCACTCCCTGTCTGTACCTCACTTCCTGTCTGTACCACAGTTCACTTCCTGTCTGTACCTTACCTCATTTCCTGTCTGTACCTCACTTCATTTCCTGTCTGTACCATATCTCACTTCCTGTCTTCCAGAGAGATTTCCTGTCTCTGTATAAGTGAGATTGCCACCTTGTGGAGCTCAGAAGAACTGCAGCCACAAGAAATATCACATGAAGCTAAAACCAAACTGTGTACAATTAAAGCAAGATTTATTAACCTCTTGACCTCTGAAAGGTTTTACCCCCTTCATGTCCAGGGCTTGTTTTGCAATTCAGCACTGTGCTACTTTAACCACTTCAGTTCCGGGAACTTTTACCTCCTTCCTGCCCAGCAGTGTTGCCAACCCCCCCCCCCCCCGGAGGGAAATTTACTGGCAGAATGTCCAAATTTACGGACGGCACCAATTTTTTACTGGCATTGCAAAAATGTACATAAACAGGCTGTTTTCAGTACTAAACCGTGCAAATATCAATACTAAAACTATAAACATGTAGATAGTGCTATTAGCAATGTGTTTAGGTTAAACAAAAGTCAAAAACCATATTTCTCCATTTACATGAAGATCAGATTAATATAACCCAGCCAGCACAGTGTTCCCCCATATATCAGAGTGTGCAGCATTCCCCCTTACAGTGTAACTCTGACATAAAGAGGAATGCTGCAGATCTTGATTTAAGGGGGAACTCTGATTTAAGTGGGTGCTCTGGTGACCAGAAAACGCCTTATATCAGAGTCCACTGCATTCCCCTTTACATCAGAGTTCCCTTTTATATCAGGGTCCGCAGAGTTTCCCCCTTCGCACTGTAAGGGGAGAATCCTGCAGACTCTGATGTAAAGGGGAACGCCAGGAACTCTGATGTGGGGGGCAATCTGGTGACCAGAGACCACCTTCCACAGAGTGAATACATTAAGATATGGGGGGTTACTAATATAGAGGGATCTTTATATCAGTGACCCCCCATCAGACTGGTCTGGCGGTGCTGTCACTTACCTCCTCTCAGGTGCACTGTGCAGGGCTCACTCAGACGGCTCTGGTCTCCACTCTGCAGGCCCCACACATCTGACTTCTCCCGTGACCCCCACCCCGGCGGCGCTCTCACTCTTGACTCCTCTCCAGTGTCCAGACTCCCCTGCAGACATGATAAAAGACGAGATGGTTAGAGACTGCGGACATGGTACAGGAGGTGGTCAGAGGTGGCAGGTGGGGCCTGGGGGGGACTGGGAGTGAGGAGAGGCCATGGATGGAATCCTGGATGGATGGATTCTTCAGCAGCCCTTCCCTGGGCTCAGGCCAGGGCTGAGGGGTCAGAGGTGGCACTGGCAGGTGGGGCCTGGGGGGGACTGGGAGGGAGGAGAGGCCATGGATGGAATCCTGGATGGATGGATTCTTCAGCAGCCCTGCCCTGGGCTCAGGCCAGGGCTGAGGGGGTCAGAGGTGGCACTGGCAGGTGGGGCCTGGGGGGGGACTGGGAGCGAGGAGAGGCCATGGATGGAATCCTGGATGGATGGATTCTTCAGCAGCCCTGCCCTGGGCTCAGGCCAGGGCTGAGGGGGTCAGAGGTGGCACTGGCAGGTGGGGCCTGGGGGGGACTGGGAGTGAGGAGAGGCCATGGATGGAATCCTGGATGGATGGATCCTTCTGCAGCCCTGCCCCCTGGGCTCAGGCCAGGGCTGAGGGGGTCGGAGGTGGCAGGTGGGGCCTGGGGGGGACTGGGAGTGAGGAGAGGAGACTAGTAGGAGCCTAGGAGGAGTACTCATGGTCTGGAGAAGAAGATCATCAGATGGAGTCCACGAAACTCGAGAGACAGTGGATGGCCGATGGTGTGGTGTCTGTCTGTGCCAGGCCAGCCCAGAGATGGATGGATCCTCATCGTGGGGGGACGCCGGGGTGGGAGCTCAGCTGGCTGGTGCAGCTGCAGACAGTCCTGGGCTGGTCGGGTCGGTCGGTGTCCGTCGTCTCATCTGACTCCTCTCCACACGCGGTCCACCTCCGGCAGGCAGCAGGCTCCTTCCTCCTGGCTTGCTTGTGCGCGGTCCACGGCGGCAGTGGAGGGAAAATTCTATGTAGGCCATGTGGGCAGGGCACAGGCGGGGGAGGAGGAGATGATGAGACTGACTGACTGACTGTGAGTGACCGAGAGGCGAAAGCCGTGCATGCGCAGTCAGTTTGTCTCGCCGCAGCCGTCGTTTTAACGGGCACTTTTTTCCTGCTACGGGAATTTGCGGGCAGGAGAAAAGTGCCCTGATTTTACGGGCTGTCCCTAAATATACAGACGGTTGGCAACACTGCTGCCCAGGCTAGATTTCATCTTTCAGAGCTGTCACACTTTGAATGACAATTACGCAGTCATGCAACACTGTAATCATTAGAAATTTTTATAATTTTTTTCCACACAAATAGAATGTTGTTTTGGTAGTATTTAATCACCACTTGATTTTTTATTGTTTGCTAAATAAATGAAAAACTACAAAAAATATTGAAAAAAAAAAGTTTTTTTTTTTTTCTGTTACTGTTAAGAAATTTGGAAATGAATAATCTTCCTTCAGAAGTTTAGGCCAAAATGTATTCTGCTACATTTTTTATGAAAATAACCCAAATCAGTGTACATTATTTAGTCTGTAGGATTGTTATAGAGTCCACAAACTGCTGTATGAGTAACTACTGAAAATCGATCAATCCTGATGTACTGACGGCTGATCTCATTTCTTGAGGGCTGAAAATGGCAGGACAGTACAAATATCCCCTCCCCCACCCAAATTATCCCTTTTAGAAAGTCCAGGGTATTTAGTAAGAGGCATGGCAAGTTTTTTGAAGTTGTAATTTTTTGTCACAATTTTTGGGAAAATTAAAAAAAAAAAGTCACATTTTCTTTTAAAATACTGTCACCAGTGCAATACAGCATTGTCATATAATGGGTGTGATGGTGATCCGGGACACTAACTGGTGACAGTATGTAAAAAAAAAAGATAATAATATGAAAATAATATTTTTTTCCTTTTTATTACTTTTTTTACAATTTTTTTAAACACTGTTACCAGAGCAATACAGTGTTACCATAGTAACATTGTACTACTCTGGGGAAGGGATCTTGCTTTTTTTTGTTTTACAAATTTTGATTGTTTATACTAGTACATTATACTAACCCGATCAACCATTTTTACTGACTGAAACAGATTCATTTGGTCTGCTTTGTTGTGATTAGCCATAATTGATTACATTTAATCACGTGGTACAGATGGGCTGTGATTGGCCCAGTCTGTACTATTTGATCAGTGTGATCAATCACAGCTAGCTCCACAATTGTACAAAATGGATTGTATGAAAGTAAGCCATCTATTGTTTACAAATGTCATGTGATCTGCTGTGATTGGTCACAGTGATCACATGGTACAGGCAATGAGCCGGTACATTGATCAGTCATGGATGGATGCAGCAGAGAACACGGGCATATGATGATTCAGGTCATATTTCTTGAGGCACTAAAATTTCAAGACAGTACAAACATCCCACAAAGGGCCCCTTTTTGGAAGATGTTTGCTCAGAGACATGCTGAATCCATAGAAGATTTTTTTTTGCCAGGAAGTTGTTGGAAAAAAAATGTATATATATATATATATATATATTTTACACAAAGTTGTCATTTTAGTGAGATATTCCTCACACACGCAATGGGTATATGTGGAATTACACCCCAAAACACATTCTGCTACTTCTCTGGAATATGGGGATCCCACATGTGCGAGACTTTTTGGCAGTCTAGCCACATACAGGTCCCCAAAATCCAATGACCACCTTCAGGCTTTCAAGGCACATTGGGTTTCCTGACTACCTATCACATTTTCAGAGGCTCCTAAATGCCAGGTCAGTAAAACATCCCCTAAATGACCCCTTTTTGGAAAGTATACACCCCATGGTATTTGCTGAGAGGAATGTTGAGTCCATGGAAGATCTTATTTTTTGCTGCAAGTGTATTGTCATTGAAGTGCATCAAACCCATTATTTTCTCCTATCTATGCCTGGCCATTGCAGCAGAGAACACGGGGATATGATGAATCTGTGGACCAATATGACTGCAATTCATTTGTTTTTTTTTGTAATGCTCATATTAAGGGTTAGGTCCAAAAGAGTCTTAAATTCAGAAATTGTGACAGGTTTCCACTCAAGTTTCCTGGCAAGGTATGTGTTTGGGTTGGCGGCGATATACTGGTCAGCATAAAGATTAGTTTGGTCCACAATCAAATTAAAGAGGTTTTCTGTGAAAAACAGCTAAAAAAAAGTCAGGGCCGGATTCCATCTGAACCCTGAGCTGGGCTGTGAATGGGGGGGAGGGTAATGAGTTCTGCTGAATCTGGGGGCAGCCAATTAGAGTTCACAAGCACCTCTGAATGGACTCTACAGGCCTGTGCTTGTAATCTTGGTGGCTGCGCTTGCACTCCGCTATTAGTGCCGGCCTCCTTACCAGCTTGTACTGCACTTCTGGGACTCTCCACATCACCATGAGATACTGCAGTGCTGGAGTGTAAAAGGCCAGGATGTACGAGGCCTCTGGAGCAGCGCTAGTACTGGCACTCTGCTGCATATGAGCAGAACTCTGCTTTTCTAGCACCTCAGTAACCTGGGGTTGGGTACGTCTGATCTTAGCAGGGACATCTTCTCCATCGTCTGAGCTCCCTGTCAGGGTGCCGCTGCTTTCCACAGGCTCATGTTCTGATCCGGATTCTGATAGAGAGGATTCCCCTTCACTCTCATCTGTCATACTCAGAATCCTGTAGGCCTCCTCACTAGTGGACCTTTCTTTGGACATTTTGGGCAGTAAATTTACAGGTACCTAGTGCGACTCACGGGAAAAAGAGCTCCTGGCTGTCAGTGATGGTTTGTGTGCTAGAAATAAGATTTCCCTGCTAGTGCTGCAGAGATCAGGCCTGATCTTTCTAACACTGAGGTTTTGTGTACAATGTATCAGAGGTGGCAGTGATCAGAGAATGGGGCTGATCCCACTAACACTGCATTTTTGGGGACACTACACTATTGGGGACACTGGTAAAGTTCTGTTTGTGATCAATATACTGATCCATGTTCAGACTCTATATCAATATTGGCGGTTATAGTGTGAGTTTGATAATGTTTCTGGCAATAAAGGAGTTAAATGTGGATGGCGATAGTGTGGCGGACAATCTGACGCTATCTGGGAGGGACACTGACTGACTCTGACGTTATCTGAAGTCACTAGTGACACTAATACAGTGATCAGTGAAAATGCTGTACACTGTACTAATGACACTGTGAGAGGGCAGTGAAAGGGTTACCTGGAGGGAGATCAAGGGGTTAAATGTGCCTCACTAAGTGTGTGGAAGTGTAAATGTGCTGATTGGAGTCACACAGGTCTGCTTTCTTCTCTCTCTGAACAGAAAAGGGCTCAGAGAGAGAGAAGAACGGTGCAGTTCCTGTGTCTGTGATTACAAAACATTGACACGGCTGATCTGTGATTCCGTACAGCCAATCAGCAGGTCCAGGCCAAAAATCATTGGCTGGGACCTGCTGACCGACTTGTGCTGCACTGAATGACAGCACAGATGGGGTGGTGGGAGCGCCCCCTACCTGGAAATGCTGGATGTCATCCATGTACCTCATCCAGCACAGCGGGGCCGCTCGGCCGCAGTAAGAACGCAGTGGGCGGTCCACAAGCAGTGAAAATGTCACCTATTGATCATTTTGGGCGCTGTAATTCTCCCAGTCTCATGGACACACACAGGATTTGTATCCTTTTACTCCACACAACTTCATCTTTTATTTTCTACAAACAATGTGGTATTATATTGTGCTTTGTCTGCACTAACATTTATTGGAACGTATAGTTTACTGAGAATGTAGAACTGATAAAAAGTTACACAAATATTGTGTGACCGAAAAAATTCCAACCACCATCTTTTTATTCTACAGGGTCTCTGCTTTCAGAAAATATATCAAATTTTGGTAGTTTTTTTTAAACTATCATATACTCACTGTGCTATAGTCACACTGGAGGGGGAGGGGCAGTAGTGACAGTTTCTTCTTCTTTGTTCAGTCACAGGAGGGGGCAGGGTGGTGACCAATCTGAATTCCTTATACAGTGCAGAGAAAAGTGAGGTCACAACCTGACTCTGCTGTCTGGCAGGGGGACATAAATAACATAACTGGCTGAACAGAATAACATTCATACAAATAGGTAGAAAAGTTTACACAGATTTATTTATAAGTAAAATGTCTCCATGGAGTCTGTCCGCGTCTGCCTTGAGGTTACAAGGTAGGAGGAAATTCAGAACAGGATTAGAATCGGCAACTAGAGGGAAGAAATACTACCAATGAATTCCTTAACGTGAACTGAAAAGACGGTCCTCTTATTTACCACTTGCTGACCGTATACTGTATATATATGGCGGCAGAGTGGCTCTCCCAGGCAAAAGCACGTATTGGTATGTCATTTGCCTGGGAGGAGCCAGGGGACGAGCGTGCGCTGGCAGCAGCGCACTCCCACCCCCGATCGTCAACGAGGAAGCTGGCACGTGTGTCAGGCGGCCCCGATTGCCACCTGACACCCGCGATCTCTCCCCACTGAGAGAGAAGGACGGTCGAATGTTGTAAACACAGCCGCCCGTCCTTCTCCCTGCAATGATCACAGAGCTCATGTGATCCTTCTATATAGGATTGCATGTCTCTCTGATCATTTCACAAGCCCAACCCCCCCACAGTTAGAATCACTACCCTAGGCTTACATTTAACCCCTTGATCACGTACAGTGTTAACCCCTTCCCTGCCAGTGTCATTAGTACAGTGACAGTGCATATTTTTAGCACTGATTACTGTAGTAATGTCACTGTTTCCCCCAAAAGTGTCAGTTAGGGGTCCGATCTGTCCGCCGCAATGTTGCAGTCCCAAAAAAAAAAAAAAAAATCGCAGATTGCCGCCATTACTAGTAAAAAAAAAAAAAAATGACAAAAATCTTTCCCATAGTTAGTAGATGCAATAACTTTTGCACAAACCAATCAAAATACGCTTATGGTATTTTTTTTTTTTTTTTTACCAAAAATATGTAGCAGAATACAAATTGGCCTAAAATGTAAAAAAAATGTATTTATTTATTTTATTTTTTTTTAGAATGTCATATAGCAGAATGTGAAAAATATTGTTTTTTTATTTTTTATTTTAATGTTAATGTTAAAAAATTTGGATTTTTTAATTTTTTTTGGGGAATGTTATATATCAGAATGTGAAAATATTGTTTTTTTTTTTTCTTGTCGCTCTTTTTTTGTTTATAGCGCAAAAAAATAAAAATTGTAGAGGTGATCAAATACCACCAAAAAATCTCTATTTGTGGGAAAAAGGACGTCAATTTTATTTGGTTACAGCTTCGCACGACCGCGCAATTGTCAGTTAAAGTAACGCAGTGCCGAATGGAAAAATATGGCCTGGTAATTAAAGGGGAAAATCCTTCCAGTCCAGAAGTGGTTAAACAAGGCCCATCCCTAGGACAAACAAACTGCAATAAAATGTATAAAAACTATGGAAAAAAGTACCATAAATCTACTCATCTTACCCCTAGCGGAACCCTCTAGGATCTGTAAGTAGCTGGGATCCCCCACCCTGCACAGCCAGACACCCCGAATCTTCCCTATATATAACACTGATATCTGTACACTGAGTGGCACTCCGTATAAAGATGTCAGTGTTATATATGCAGGTAGGTACCAGCACTCAGTGTACACATATCAGTCTTATACAGTATATAGGGAATAGCACTCACTATGTATATAGAAATCAGGGTTATTAGATATGGGATAGGGAATAGCACCTGGGGGATGGGCAATGGGCAGGAACACTCAGCCTTGCTGGTATAGAATAAAGCAGAGTGACACTAAACTGCTGGGCTGGCGATCACACACTGACCTGCTGCACACAAGGCGGGTTGCTAGCTATGAGATGACTCCGCTCTGCAGTGCCTTCTGCCACCTCCAGCTCTCTAAGTTCAGCACTGGCTGTCCCCCATGGTGGGGATGTGGACGGTAGCCCCACCCCTCTGCTGAATTCCACAGAGGGAGAGGTGGCCGGCGTGGCTGCCGCTGCTACCATCCCCATGGCTCCACCATCGCTCTCTCATCCCGGCCAGCACCTGAGTCCTCTCCCAGCACTGCAGAAACCGTCATAAAGAATACCATGCCTCCTTCAGTCTTAAACCTCTCTTCTGCATATTAAGCTGTGGGCACCTCCAGGAGTGGACTGAGCCTCTTTCAGGACCCCCCTACTGACCACGGGCCCTCAGACAGTGCCAGAGTGCCCAAATGGGCAATCCGCCCCTAGACCTAAGAGATACAATCAGCTTGTCACCCATTCCACCAGACTTCTATAACTGGAAGATTACATTTTTGGGTGGATGTGTTGTAGAAGAACCCAGACCACAGTATTGTGAGGTGAAAATAAAATCCAACTTTATTAATCATATATATGTGACACTTTACCAACAGAAGAAAAGAGATAGATTGTTTACATTTCAAGGATATATTTATACCATTTATATCATCTATGCTAAGAAACTGATTACCATATGACACGCCCCTCATTAATACCAGCCCCGCCCACTTATGTAACCCTCTAACCATCCAAATCCCTGTAAATTCCCAGAAGACACTTTCATCTTTTATCCATAACAAGCTCATTGGGTAGAAGATAACCCCGAACCCCTCCTGCTCATTCCCACACAACAAGTCCATGTCACCATCTACAAGGTTAGAGGACCTGAAGGAGAACAACTAAACTAAAGTTTAAAAAATTAAAGTAAAACACTGCAAATAAAAAACAAACCACAAAACTAATTTTATACCCCCAGTTCCCATATACATATGGAAATGTCAGTGTTGGGTGCGGTTATGTAGGAAAACAACAATCACACGACACATCTTACATATCGCTGCACACACCAGAGTGAGAGGAATAACTCTAGGGACATCATTCATGGATAACTATTTATACTGATGACCTGTAAAGGTTTGTATAGCGTCACCTATGGGACATTTGTAGGTACTGAAGATTGTCACCATTTCACAAGTTCATCCAATTTTTAGAGCTTGACATGTTTGGTATCTATATACAAGACACAAACCTCATATTTTATATTTCAGCAAAGAAATTGGGTAATACATTGTGTTTGTGGGCACTAAAATTATCTGCAGTGCTTTTTTTTTTTTTTTTACAGAAAATGTGCATTTGATAAAAAATTGTGCCAATATCCTCCAACATAAAAAAATAAATCCTCCGAAATAAAAAAATAAAACTAACAACATTTTATTCTCCAGAGTCTCTGCTTTGAGTAAAAAAAAAATGTTTGTGAGTTTTAAATAATCATCTGGCCTAAAAATGTGAATTTAACCATGTGCATAAAAAGTGTACAATCAACTCTGGCAGTAAAAGAAAGAACCACACCAATGTAGAAAATTATTATCACAACTATAGTAACAACTAATGGCATAAGAAGCAAACCCACCATATTACTCAACCAAGTTCCAACTAAACCCATCCAAGACAATGGATCCCACTTCCTCCCACCCAGGTGCCTGTTGGAACTCCTTTACCTTGTGTAGATATCTCCTTCTGAGATCCTCATGATTTAAAATAAATGTACAACACTCTCTATGTGACACCAGATTGTAGACTCCACCTTGAGCTTCCGAGAGATAGTCAGCAGCCATGCAGTTCTGTGACACCACCTTAGGTGATGGAGACACTTCTGCTGTCAGCTCATTGGTTATCTGATCCATGACTCCAGTACACGGGTTCATCGTAATTATCTTAGATTACTTAGATTCCCCATCCCGTCTATGAAGGGATCACTGCATAAAACATTTCCACTCCTGAGAAAATATTTCTTCTCACTGGAAGGCCAGGGGAGCATTGGGAGAAATTGAGGCTTTCCCTTACAGATATGGGAGGAGCAACATAACCTAAAGTACAGCTATGGGGGGAATTGAAGAGAAGACATTTTAGGGGCTCCTTCCACACAAGAAGTATATTTTATCTGGAAGGACTAGGAATCCATTGAACCAATTGTCCGTTAAAATAACGCTGCGCCGAATCACAAAATATGGCCTGGTTATTAAGGGGGAAAATCTTCCGGTCCAGAAGTGGTTAAAAAAAACTGCCACCTAAAAAAACATCACATTGTCCCCTATGTGATGAAAGGGAAGTAAAACAGAAATTACAAAATATTTTTATTCATTTGCAAAAAAAAAATAGCACATAAAATTTCTCCCCCCCTCCCGAAGAAATTTTGAGGCCCTCCACCTCCACATATATGCTGGTAGAAACGTAAGTGCATGCGTCGCGGTGCCTACGCGTGAAAAAGTTGATTGCGATACACATGTTGCCATGGACACGGGAGTGAAAGCAATAAATCTAACACCAGACCTCCTCCATAACACTAAACTGATACATGTAGGGGGCTTTTTAAGCATTGCCTATAGAAAATATAGGGGACTGAAGTTTGTTGCCATTTTACAGGCACACACAAATTTAAGGTTTGGCAAATTTGGTATCCATTTACTCAGCGCAACCTCTTTTATATTTTACCAAAATGTGGGTAATTGATTGCATATGTTCACCCTAATGTTCACGTTAGTTTTTTTTTTTCACTTAAATTTTGTGTTTCCTATACCTTTAAGGTAATATCGGGTGACATAAATTTGAACTACCACTATTTTATTCTCTAGGGAGCTCTCAGAAAATATATAATGTTTGGGGGTTTTACATAATTTTCAAGGCTAAAATGATTTTTAAACGTGTGCAAAAAATGCAAAAAGGGGTCAGGCAGCAAAAAGGTTAAAAGTGAACCCCAACTGGAGGAATGTCAGTCCTCAAAAGTGGTAAGAATGTGACCACACACTACACACTTGGTAAGCTCAGAGCTCTTGCCATTGTGCTGTGTAAATAGTCTATGGAGATGAATAATAGCTGGACAGAGGAAGAAGATATCAAGGACATTCTTTCTTCACCAGATGGAATCCCGGAGACTTTCAGTAGAACCAAATGTAACACAAAGTAGCCAGCTGAAATTAAATGGTACTGTTAAATGCATCCAATAAACAGCAGCAAGTCAGTGTTGAAGGCCTACAGAAGCTTAGAAAGTTACTTTCTTACTGAACAGAGACTTCTCCCTGGTTGGTGTCCCAACCACAGACCTGCCTGCAAAGCGGTCATTCATGAGAGGAGATGAAACATGGAAAGGAGGCATTGATCATGGGAGAGGAAGTTTGGATAAGGTGAGCATAGCTGGAGCCCCAAAGCCTGGCATATGGTGTATCAACTGTCAGAAGAACCTGGAAGGGACTCTCCCACTGAGGCTTAAGAGGCTTGGCAAGATGCCATTGGATCCCATCCCAGTCTCTGATACTGAGGCAGTGTTGGTCATGTATTCGCTCAGGCAAGGAAGAAAACACTTGGGAACACAGCTCAGTTAGTGAATGATGAAAATGCATTACATGTTCAATCACTGATACTTATCTGAAAAAAATAAAATAAAGTTATAATATTTACTGCCCTTCTAGGTGTGTGTGTGATGGACATAAGCACTACAGTTAGTGCATCCAATCATTACATTCCAGTTTGCTCACAGATTTTAGTTTATTTTTTTTCTAAAGTCACATTTTATCTTTTCACGACTTCCCTAGCTTGTGGGATGGCATTGGGGCTGTGAAACAAACGGGACACCCGCAAATCCTTTATTATTCCTCCTTCTTCCAGAGTTTCCCCTCTGCAGCTGAAGCTTATGAATCCTCTGGTGATACATTAGCGCAGCATTTACTGTATAATATTTCTCACATTCAAAGCATTAAAATGGTTTCCTTCCAGTGTGAACCCTCTGGTGTCTGATAAGATGTGACTTCATTGTAAAAGCTTTGCCACATTCAGAACACTGATATGGCTTCTCTCCAGTGTGAACCCTCTGGTGTGCGATAAGGTTTGACTTCACTGTAAAAGCTTTGCCACATTCAGAACACTGATATGACTTCTCTCCAGTGTGAATCCTCGGGTGTGTGATATGATATGACTTCCGTGTAAAAGCTTTACCACATTCAGAACACTGATATGGCTTCTCTCCAGTGTGAATCCTCTGGTGTCTGATAAGATCTTTCTTGGTTATAAAAGCTTTGCCACATTCAGAACATTGATATGGCTTCTCACCAGTGTGAATCATCTGGTGTCTGATAAGATCTGACTTATGTGTAAAAGCTTTGTCACATTCAGAACATTGATATGACTTCTCTCCAGTGTGAATCCTCTTGTGAGTGATAAGATGTGACTTCTGTGTAAAAGCTTTGTCACATTCAGAACATTGATATGGCTTCTCTCCAGTGTGAATCATCTGGTGTGTGATAAGATGTGACTTCTGTGTAAAAGCTTTGTCACATTCAGAACACTGATAGGACTTCTCTCCAGTGTGAATCCTCTTGTGTTTGACAAGATTTGACTTCATTGTAAAAGTTTTATCACATTCAGAACATGGATATGGCTTCTTTCCAGTGTGAACCTTCTGGTGTGTTATACCTTTTGCCTCCATTGTAAAACCTTTATCACATTCCAAACAAGAAATATCTTCTGAAATGACTTCTCATATATACATGGGTTGGACTTTACAGTAAAGACATTGTCACTTCCAGAGCACTAAAATTACTTCTCGTTTGTTGTCCTCTGAGGTTGGATCAATGTTGAAGAGCATTCAAAACATTCATGACATTTAGAACACGGATAGGTCTTGTGTCCTGTGTGAATCTTCCAGTGAACTGCAATAAAGACTTTCAGTCACGTATAACATCCATATTGCTTGCTTCTCATGTAACTTTGTTGTATTGTTGTAACAAGACAAGCATGACCAAAAAATGGTTCATCAATCCACCTGTGCAGAAAAAAAACAGAAGTCAGAATTCTATAAAAAGGGTTAAAAAAAGTTGCTTCCATTTTTAACATTTATTATTAACTGCTTCCCGCTGGGCCTATTGTAATATGACAGCCAAACAGGAGCCCCATTGTTACATTAGTTAGTGAGGTTGAAAAAAATACATCAGTCCATCCAGTTAAATCTGTGTGTGTGTGTTTGTTTGCTGCTAACCGAACATTGTATACCCGTGTATGTTGTTCTTAAGGTGCTCATCTAATCGTTTTTTGGAAACTATCGATGCTCCCTGCTAATGCCACTGCTTGTGGAAGAGAATTCCACATCCTGACCGCTCTGACATTAAAGATTCCCTTACGTACTTTAAGGTTAAACCATTTTTTTCTAGTTTTAGTGAGTGGCCCCGTGTTTTACTGTATTCCCTTTCTCTGAAAAGTTTGTTCCTTATGCTATGGTCACCAGTACAGTCTTTGTACATTGTTATCATATCCCCTCTCAAGCGTCTCTTCTCCAGAGAGAATAAGTTCAATGCTTGTAGTCTTCCTCATAGCTGATGTCCAACATTCCCCTAATTATTTTTGTTGTCCTTCTCTGGACTCTCTCCAGTTCCAGCACATCCTTCCTGAGGACCGGTGCCCAGAACTGGACGGCACTATCTGATAAACTGTGTAACTCACTACACTCTCCCTGAAGGAATGTGGAATTGTGTGTACGGCGAGATAGAAGTTAGTTAGGTAGGGAGAGTGTTAGATTAATAAGCAGGCTTGACGGTGGCGCAAGTGAGAGACTGTGGCGCAAGTGAGAGACTGTGGGTTGGAATCCCTTGGCCAGCAGGTGATTGATTTTAATTATGGATATTAATTAAAACCTATTAAATTAATAATGGATGTGGGAACTCGAAGTCCCCGCGAAGAAGCCCATTTGCTCGCTATTCTGCGAACAGGCAGTGTTCGAGTCGAAGTTAGGTTCATCTCGAACACGAAGCTCATCACTATACACCGATTTGGGTTCTTTTTACCAAAGAAATGTAGCAGAAAACATTTTAGCCTAAAATTAAGATGAAAGGCTATTTATTTGCAAAATTTTATAACAGAAATGAAAAGGTGAATGTGTTAAAGATAAGGGTTTTCAGAGATCACCTAAATACAGAGTAGAAGATAATCAGACAGATTGAGGTAGAGACTTGCAGAAGATGGGAAAGGCTCTGGAGAAGTCCTGGAGGTGAGGAGAGTAGGAGGTATTGTGAGGAGTGAAGAGAATGGTTTGGTTGATATTTTGAGACAAGGTTGGTGATGTAGCTGGGGGAAAAGAAGAGTTGTGGAGGGCTTTGTAAGATGTTGTAAGTATTTTGGATAATAATAATAGGAAGAGATCAAACAAAAAAGAGTTGAACGGGCATTATTGCACCTCCAACAGGTAGGAAAGGTTGTGGGAAAAATGTTGTGCAAAGGTGGAGAATGTATACCATCTGGTCAAAGGTTATATCTGGACTCCTGGAGACTGCTGGAAAAGGAGGATTTGTGAGTAGGGTTGAGCGGACACCTAGATGTCCGTGTTCGACGGGTTCGGCCGAACTTTAAAAAAAAGTCCGGGTCCGTGTCCCGCACTTTTACCGAACTTTTCCCGGACACCGAACCCAATTGAAGTCAATGGGGACCCGAACTTTAAGGCACTAAAATGGCTCGAAAACACCAATGGAAAGGGCTAGAGTGCTGCAAATGGCAGCAAAACGTAGTTAAGAGCATGCCAAGTGCTCTGCAAACAAATGTGGATAGGGAAATAACTTAAAACAACAAAAAAAAACAGAAAAATAAAACAATGTTCTTCATCTCTGAAGGACGAGGCCCATATGGAGTAGGAGGGAGGTTGAGGTGGTGGTGGATGTGGCGGTGTCATAGGCGTGCGCACAGGGTGTGCCGGGTGTACCTGGGCACACCCTAATCACCTAGGGCACATAGCATTATCGCTCTGTTTGCCAGTGAGGAGATGGGAAAGATCTCCCTCGGACCTGCTCTGCTCTATTTCTCTTTGCCAGCAGGGAGAGTAATGTATCGGGGCCATGTACATGTAGGCAAACACATGCATGTGTATTTCAACTTTGGGGTGCACACCCTAATGCAATAGGCTGCGCACACCTATGGGCGGTGTAGGTGGAAGCGGCGGTGGAGGAGGACCAGGGCCGGATTAAGAGCATCATGGTCTTGGTGCTGAGGATTTTGAAGGGCCTTAAGGGCCGTGCCTTGGCATGCACCCAGAGGAGGAAGGGTGCAGCCATGCATGCCTAATTCAACATGGGATGCTGTCTCTGAAGCCCATAAACACATCCATGCATCGGCAACTGTCCCTCCTTGTCCGGCCTTCGCGCTGTGTGGGGAGGTTCTGAGGGTGCTGCCTGGGGAAGCGAGCATAGAAGCCAGACTTCTGTGTTTACAAGTGACAGAAGAGCGGTAACAGTGAATATGGCCAACCCGGGGCCTATATAAAAGGTAGGGGCCTGGAGCTGCAGCTCCAATAGCCCCTACGTTAATCTGGCCCTGAGGAGGAGGACGAGGTAGCCAACACTGCTTCTTTTCACAAATTTTAAATGAGGGTACACCCCAAAAGAGTGAGAAAGAGCAAAAATGGAACAATGGGTGGGTAAGGTCGGTATCCATTGCTATTCTGCATAAGGTACGGAAAAGTCCCGTGGGATCCATGCCTGGTTCATTTTAATGAACGTGAGCTTGTCCACATTGTCTCTGGACAGGCGGCTGCGCTTGTCTGTTATAACGCCCCCAGCTGTGCTAAATACCCGTTCAGATAATACACTGGCTGCAGGGCACTCCAGCACCTCCAAGGCGTAAAGGGCAAGCTCAGGCCATGTGCCCAATTTGGAGACCCAGAAGTTGAAGGGTGCAGACCCCTCATTCACTACATGTAGGCGTGTGCACACATACTGCTCCACCATGTTGGTAAAATGCTGCCTCCTGCTAAGACGTTCCATCTGAGCTGCTGGTGCTGCTGTTTGTTGTGGCATGCTGACAAAGCTTTTCCACATTTCGGCCATGCTAACCCTGCCTTCTGAGGTGCTGGCGGTGCCCTGGTTGCGTTGGCGACCTCCTCCTCCTCCTCATCCTCCTCTGCCTTGTGCTTCCACTGTGGCCCCGCTATCAGATGCGAATGCCAGCAGCATCGCGTCTACCAGCGTGCGCTTGTACTCGCGCATCTTGCGATCGCGCTCCAGTGAGTGAATTAAGGACGGTACGTTGTCCTTGTAATGGGGATCCAGCAGCGTGGCCACCCAGTAATCAGCACAAGTTAGAATGTGGGCAACTCGGCGGTCGTTGTGGAGACACTGCAGCATGTAATCGCTCATGTGTGCCAGGCTGCCCAGAGGCGACGAAAGGCTGTCCTCTGTGGGAGGTGTATCGTCCGTGTCCTCTGTATCCCCCCAGCCACGCACCAGTGATGGCCATGAGCTGGCCTGGGTGCCACCCTGCTGTGAACATGGTTCCATCTCCTCCTCCAGCTCCTCCTCCTCCTCCTCATCCTCCAGAACTGTGCCCCTGCTGGACAATTGTGTCCCTGGCGTTTGTGTGTGCAGGAACCCACCCTCGGAGCCCCTTGCGAATGACTGCCCTGAAAGCCTTGGAAATGTTACCTCTTCATCCTCCTCCTCCTCCTCCTCATCCTGTGCCACATCCTCTTCCATCATCGCCCGAATTGTTTTTTCAAGGAGGCATAGAAGTGGGATAGTTAAGCTGAGAACGGCGTCATTGCCACTGGCCATGTTGGTGGAGTACTCAAAACAGCGCAACAAGGCACACAGGTCTCGCATGGAGGCCCAGTTATTGGTGGTGAAGTGGTGCTGTTCCGCAGAGCGACTCACGCGTACGTGCTGCAGCTGAAACTCCACTATGGCCTGCTGCTGCTCGCACAGTCTTTGCAGCATGTGCAAGGTGGAGTTCCACCTTGTGGGCACGTCACATATGAGGCGGTGAGCGGGAAGGCTGAAGTTACGCTGCAGCGCTGCCAGGCGAGCAGCAGCAGGGTGAGAACGCCGAAAGTGCGCACAGACGGCCTGCATTTTCTGCAGCAGCTCTGACATATCGGGGTAGTTTTTAAGAAACCTCTGCACCACCAAATTCAGCACATGCGCCAGGCAAGGGATGTGCGTCAAACCGGCTAGGCCCAGAGCTGCTATGAGATTTCGCCCGTTATCGCACACCACCAGGCCGGGCTTGAGGCTCGCTGGCAGCAACCACTCATTGTCTGCTGTTCCATGCTCCTCCACAACTCCTGCGCGGTGTGTGGTTTGTCCCCCAAACAGGCAAGTTGTAAAACTGCCTGCTGTCGTTTAGCCCTGGCCGTGCTGAAGTTGGTGGTGAAGGTATTACGCTGTCCGGATGAGGAGGCGGTAGAGGATGAGGTAGCGGAGTAGGATGAGTTAGGAACAGGAGGCAAACTGAAGCGCCCTGCAAACCTCGGTGGTGGAAGGACATGCGCCAAATTGCTATCCGCCTCAGGCCCATCCGCCACTGCATTTACCCAGTGTGCCGTTAGGGAGATATAACGCCCCTGACCGTGCTTACTGGTCCACGTATGGGTAGTTAGGTGGACCTTGGCACAGATGGCGTTGCGCAGTGCACACCTGATTTTTTCCCCCACTTGGTTGAGCAGGGAAGGGATGGCTTGCCTGGAAAAGTAGTGGCGGCTGGGCACGACGTACTGTGGGACAGCCACCGACATAAGCTTTTTAAAACTGGGCGTCTCCACCAGACGGAATGACAGCATTTCAAAGGCCAATAATTGTGAAATGCTGGCATTCAGGGCCAGGGTTCGCGGGTGGGTAGGGGGGTACTTCCTCTTCCTCTCAAGTGTTTGGGAGATGGAAAGCTGAACACTTCCACGGGACATTGTGGAGATGGTTGTTGGTGACCCAGGTGGTGGTGTTGCTGACAGATCGTCTGTTTGCGGGTTGGCAGGTGCCGGTATGACTACAGATGTGGCTGGAGCGGCCGAGACTGCAGCAGAAGAGGAAGCAGGATGAGCCAGAGACGTTTCTTGGTTTTGAAGGTGTGTACTCCACTGCAGCTTGTGCTTTGCACTTAGATGCCTGATCATGCAGGTTGTGCTCAGGTTGAGAAGGTTTATGCCTCGCTTCAGGCTCTGATTGCACAGGGTGCAAACCACTCGTGTCCTGTCATCAGCACATTTTCTAAAGAACTTCCACGCTAGAGAACTCTTTTGAGCTGACTTTGGTGCGCTCGTTCCCTTGCTGCGTTGGGCAGTAGCAGGTGTAGTGTCTAGGGCACGGCCGCTCCACTTCTGCACCCTGCTCCCTCTTCTGCTGTGCTGGTGGCTCTGTGCGACCACCGCCTCTTCCTCCAAACTACTCAGGTCACCTGCATGACCTTCATTCCATGTGGGGTCGAGGACCTCATCGTCCTCCACATCATCTTCCACCCAGTCTTCACCCCTGCCCTCCCTGTCGGTCTCCACAATGCTGAACGCCGCAGCAGTTGGCACCTGCGTTTCGTCATCATCGGAGACGTGCTGTGATGGTCCTTCCATGTACTCATCTTGAGAAATAAGTGGTTGGGCATCGCTGCACTCAATCTCTTCCACTTCTGGGGCAGGGCTAGGTGGATGGCCCTGGGAAACCCTGCTGACAGAGTCCTCGAAAAGAATAAGAGACTGCTGTATGGCTTGGGGCTCAGACTGCTTGCCTGATTTGCAAGGGGGTGAGGTGAAAGACGGTTGGACATTGGCTGCAGGTGCCAACTCTGACCTTTCTGCAGTAGACTGGGTGGGAGACAATGTGAAGGAACTGGAGGCACTGTCAGCAGCAAACCAATCTACTATCGCCTCTACGTGTTCTGGCCTCATCACTTCTAGAGGCGTATGATGCCCTACCAAATACTGATGCAGGTTCTGTCGCCTACTAACACTTGAGGAAGGTGTTTCACTTTTGCGTGTAGCTGGCACAGATCGACCACGTCCTCTCCTTGCAACAGGAGCTCTAGCAGCAGCACCACGACCCAGGCTGTGTATCTCACATGTACAAACACAGACTAGGCCCGATTAAATTTTTTCCTACCCTAAAGGGAGGATGAGGAAGAGGAGTATGGAACAGGCAGCACCCTCAAATCTTCAGAAGTATGAGATGAACCTCAAAAACTTGGAAAGGTGGATCTCACACGTACCGACACAGACTATTCCGCAATTTAATTGATCCCCAAAGGTTTTTATTGAATAGCGGAATAGGAAATATGATCAAAAAAAAGTGTATGTATCTCACACGTACAGAAGCACACTAGGCCCCAATTACTATTGTTTGTACCCCTAAAAGGATGGATGAGGAGGAGGAGTATGGAACAGGCAGCACCCTCAAATCTTCAGAAGTATGAGATGAACCCCAAAAACTTGGAAAGGTGGATCTCACACGTACCAACACAGACTATCCCGCAATTTAATTGATCCCCAAAGGTTTTTATTGAATAGCGGAATAGGAAATATGATAAAAAAAAAGTGTATGTATCTCACACGTACACCACCACACTAGGCCCCAATTACTATTGTTTGTACCCCTAAAAGGATGGATGAGGAGGAGGAGGATGAAACAGGCAGCACCCTCAAATCTTCAGAAGTATGAGATTGTGTTCACTGTACCCCACAAAGATTGTGTTCACTGCACCCCACAAAGATTGTGTTCACTGCACCCCAAAAGGATTGTGTTCACTGCACCCCACAAAGATTGTGTTCACTGTACCCCACAAAGATTTTGTTCACTGCAACCCACAAAGATTGTGTTCACTGCACCCCCACAAAGCTTGTGTTCACTGCACCCCAAAAGGATTGTCTTCACTGCACCCCACAAAGATTTTGTTCACTTCACCCCAAAAGGATTTTGTTCACTGCACCCCACAAAGATTGTGTTCACTGCACCCCACAAAGATTGTGTTCACTGCACCCCAAAAGGATTGTCTGCACTGCACCCCACAAAGATTTTGTTCACTGCACCCCAAAAGGATTTTGTTCACTGCACCCCACAAAGATTGTGTTCACTGCCCCCCACAAAGATTTTGTTCACTGCACCCCACAAAGATTGTGTTCACTGCACCCCCACAAAGCTTGTGTTCACTGCACCCCAAAAGAATTTTGTTCACTGCACCCCAAAAGGATTGTCTTCACTGAACCCCACAAAGATTGTGTTCACTGCACCCCAAAAGGATTTTGTTCACTGCACCCCAAAAAGATTGTGTTCACTGTACCCCACAAAGATTGTGTTCACTGCACCCTAAAAGGATTTTGTTCACTGCACCCCAAAAGGATTGTCTTCACTGAACCCCACAAAGATTGTGTTCACTGCACCCTAAAAGGATTTTGTTCACTGCACCCCACAAAGATTGTGTTCACTGCACCCCACAAAGATTTTGTTCACTGCACCCCACAAAGATTGTGTTCACTGCACCCCCACAAAGCTTGTGTTCACTGCACCCCCACAAAGCTTGTGTTCACTGCCCCCCAAAAGGATTTTGTACACTGCACCCCAAAAGGATTGTCTGCACTGCACCCCACAAAGATTTTGTTCACTGCACCCCAAAAGGATTTTGTTCACTGCACCCCACAAAGATTGTGTTCACTGCACCCCCACAAAGCTTGTGTTCACTGCACCCCAAAAGGATTTTGTTCACTGAACCCCACAAAGATTGTGTTCACTGCACCCCAAAAGGATTTTGTTCACTGCACCCCAAAAAGATTGTGTTCACTGTACCCCACAAAGATTGTGTTCACTGCACCCTAAAAGGATGTTGTTCACTGCACCCCAAAAAGGATGTTTTTCACTGCACCCCACAAAGGATTTTGTTCACTGCACCCCAAAAAGATTGTGTTCACTACACCCCAAAAAGGATTTTGTTCACTGCACCCCAAAAAGATTGTGTTCACTGCACCCTAAAAGGATTTTGTTCACTGCACCCCAAAAAGATTGTGTTCACTGCACCCCAAAAAGATTGTGTTCACTGCAGCCCACACACAGAAAAATGGATGTGGATCACTGACACCTGCCTATCTCCTATCCCACACCACACAGCAATATCAATTGTAGTTTGTAGAACACACTTTCCCTAAAATTCAGCAGCAGCCTCTCCCTAACAGAATTGAGAAGAGATCGTAGATCGGGACTAAGTGCAGACCCCACCCCACACAGCAATATCGATTGTAGTTTGTAGAACACTCTGACCCTAAAATTCAGCAGCAGCCTCTCCCTAACAGGATTGAGAAGAGATCGTAGATCAGTATTAAGTGCAGACCCCACACCACACAGCAATATCGATTGTAGTTTGTAGAACACACTGACCCTATAATTCAGCAGACTCTATCCCTAAAATGCCTACAACTCGCCCTGCCTAAACACTCCGACCTGTCCCTCAATTCTATCCGGACACCAATTCGTTTTCCCTGCCTGTCTTTCCCTAATCAGCAGCCAGCACGTATGTGTGCTCTGTCCCTGATCTAAGCAGCAGAATGACGCCGCTGCGGCTGCCTCGAACTTATAAAGACTTGGTCACATGCTTCAGACGGCCAATCACAGCTACTGATACATTTTCAGGCATGGCTGGGATGGCTTAAGGCACACCAGTTAAACGATTGTTGATTGGCTGTTGAAAGCCCGCCATGAAAAGAGAACCAAAACATGCAAAACCCGGAAATAAAACGACCGAACACGGATTTTTACCCGAACATACAGTAAAGTGTCCGTGTTCGGGTAACAAAAATCCAATTATTCGGTACAAACACGAATAATACAGTCCATGTTCGCTCAACACTATTTGTGAGCAAAGAATAGGATATGATCTCTTTCTGTCTGGGTGAATGTGTGACCCAAATCTCTTCCCATTTCAGAAGGAATAAAGTTGTGAAATCTCCGTTTTGATTTGTAAGGAAGTGATGGGATATGGAAATTGTGTGACCTGTTGGCTGACTTATCTTTATTCCGGTGTAACGTTAAAAAACCATACCCCGTGAAGAAACCATACCCTCGTCACTTCCGGTCTGAAACAGCTGAGCAGCGCAGTAGTGCGCATGCTCAGAGCCCCGGATACGTGATTGAAGAAGAAAGAATTTGAGAAGTGCACATGCTCGGTGGGCATGAAATTATCACGGCACTGTTTCTAATGTTATACTTGCGGCGGGTACATTAAAACACTTCAGGTGCAACATAAATCATGTCCTCTCCTATCGCTGTAACATCCCTCATCTCCGGTAATAAATATAAAAGCGGCGGCGGGTGTATGAGACGGAAATGTGACGGCGATCGCGGCTCCGTGATCCGCTTTTATATTTATTACCGGAGATGAGGGATGTTACAGCGATAGGAGAGGACATGATTTATGTTGCACCCGAAGTGTTTTAATGTACCCGCCACAAGTTTAACTACCGTGAGAAATCCATACCCTCCGTAGCGGAACCGGAAGTGACGAGGGTATGGTTTTCTCACGGGTATGGTTTTTTCACGGAACACCGGCATCATGGAAGAATGCATTGTCATCTGACCTGTCTGTAACGCTCATTAATAAATGTTTCATCAATAAATGCATAATATTTTGCCAAACGCAATACGTATATATTCGTTGCAGTTTTGAAATGGTTTACCGGGATTATGGCTGAAGCCTGCAATTCTGTTTCTCATAAAAGCGATCTGAACAGTAGCCGTTGGATCACTTTTAGAAGCAGTGAGAGGGGGGGTGTCCCCTTCCCCCCCACCCTCCTGCTTCTCACCAGTGTTTCTCAGGCCTTCTGTTCTTACCAGTGAGCCTGGTCACAGAGGTGAGAAGAAACCAGATCGTCTCTGATCACCCCTACAATCTAGGAGGACCAGAGCTACATCATGACATCACTTCCAGTCTAGGGCCGAGGTAACCAGGTTTGTTTTTTTTTTTTTTTTTTTTTTTAAAGCAAAAGATCACTTTTATTTTTTGATCTTTTGCTTTCAAAGGTAAACCCCGGTTCTCTCCATAAAGAAGAAGACTTGTCATTCCTTATTTGTGTTAACATTTCTTGTAATAGGAATAAAAGTGATAAAAAAAATAAAGGGACATTGTAAAAAAAAAAAGTCAAAAATGTAAATAAATAAGAAAAAAAAAGGCTTGCGAGCAGAAGTGAACACATTCTTAAGTCACGCACGCATACTGTATGTAAATGGTGTTTGCAACACATGTGAGGTATCATTGTGAACGTTAGAGCGAGAGCAAGAATTCTAGCACTGGACCTCCTCTATAACTCTAAACATGTAGGCTGTAAAACAATTTAAATTGTAGGCTACGGAGATTTTTAAGTATCTTAGTGTGTCACCATTCCACGAGCACGCACTATTTTAAAGCGTAACATCTTACGATCTTACTTGGCGTAAAGTCATCTTTTTTTTATATTTTCCATAAAAATAGGTTATATATTGTATAATTTTGTACTAAAAAATTCATTAAAGCATACTTTTTCCCAAAAAATTACGATTGAAAAACTGCTACGCAAATACAGTATAAAAAAAAAAAATTGCAACAACCGCCATTTAGGGTCTCTGCTAAAAAATATATGTATAATGTGTGGGGGTTCTAAGTAACTTTCCAGCAAAAAATACAGATTTCTACTGATTTGCCAGAAAAGGCTTGGTCCTTAAGTGGTTGAGCTGGTTAGTTTCTGTCCAACTGAAGTGTTGGAGGGACAGCTGGATGTGGAATCTGCACTGAACCATACCAGGCCACGTGCCCTTAACATGAGAAGGGTACCATGACAGAGGCACCCTAGCAAAGCACCATGTCCTCATGTTGATAGGGACAAGGCCTCTTTCCCACAACTCTGGCCCAGTGGTTGTGGGGGTCTGCAGGAGGGGGTTTATCAGAATCTGGAAGCCCACTTAAAAAAGGGTCCCCCAGAAATCCTGCTCCCCCTACATCAATGAGTAAGGATTACATAGTATGCCTGGTTACTCATTTACAACAAAAACACAGGACAGCACAATGAGAAAGTCCAATCAGCAAAAAACCTAACAAATCCCTAATTATTCATGGCATCCAGCAATGTAGCTCCCTCCAATAGAGCCAAAGAAAAACACACTGACCAGCGGGACTATCGGGAGACTAACTATCGGGAGTCTAACTATCGGGAGACTAACGGGACTTAGAACCTATAAAATCACTTTGAAATATTGGGTCTGTAATATGGAGCATAGTTGTGATAACCCCATTTTCAATGCCTCTGCCTCTCAGAAATTTGGTTTCAGCAGCTAAGCCATCAAAGCTTGTGACCGAGAAGCAGGGTGAAAAATCGGATCTTTAGATAACAGATCTTGTCCATCTGGTAGAGGCCACAGAGCACCGGCTGACAGATAAATGAAGCCAGCATACCCCACTCTGCAAGGTCAATCCTAATCTATGAGAATGACTTGCTTGTCCTTGCTTTCTATCCATTAAAGCTGAACTCCAGCTTTTGATATAATTTACTTATTTTCTTTGGGCCAGCTTGTACAACTATGTCCCTCACTAACATGTGAGGCCACTGGATGTTCAGTATAAACTGTATGTAGCTGAGGCTCAATGCATTATACGGCACTGTTCTGGGTTTATGCCGAGACTTCGTCTCATACCTGGAACACAGTAGAGTATCTGATCAGTGCTCAGCCATTCAGAGAAAGTGATGTATTCTAGCAATGAATATAAAGCTTCCTCTGATTGGCGGAGTCAGAGGTTGTGACATCATCAGCCCGCCTCTCTGACTCAGCCAATTCACTGCTAGAATACATCACTTTCTCTGAATGGCTGAGCACCTCTGTGATATACCACTGTGTTCCAGGTATGAGACAGGAAGTCTCGGCTCGAACCCGGAACACAGTGCTGTCTAATGTATGTAGCCTCAGCTACATACACTTTACACCACACATCCAGTGGCTTCACAGGTTAGTGAGGAACATGGCCCAAATGACCTAAGCTGGCCCAATCAAACATGTAAAAGTGTATCAAAAGCTGGAGTTCAGCTTTAAAGTAGAGGAGGTAAGAACTTCAGTGGAGAAAAAGCATAGATTATGGCATACTGATCCCACTGTACAATTATTTCCCCAAGATAGACATACAACCCAGAACAACTCCTGATGGAGAGACTATTCCTCCAGGTCCAGATGAAACAATTTACAATTCTCCACCCCAGGAATGTGCACCATGGAGACTGACAGAACATGAAGCTCCACCCAGGAATCTACACAATAGAGATTGCTGGAACATGAAGCTCCACGCAGGAATGTGCACCATGGAGATTGCAGGAACACAAAACTCCACCCAGGAGGGGGCGGGTCCTAATGGCGCGAGTGAATGGCTGCCTAATCCCTCAGTTCTGCAACGCATCCAGCCGAACCGACTGACAGCGACCCCCACCAACTGTACCGAACTGAGCCACAACGACCCTACATCGATCCAACTTTGATGTAAAAAAGGAGGAAGGAATACACATCTAAAAGGCTCACCGTCTTCTTCTCTTCCTCGGGCCTCACTAACAGCAAAGATGGCACCGGCGGTACATGCAGCTGCTCGGCGAGACTTTCCTCACTATCCTCTGGACATGAATACCTCCAGCCTCCAGAAAAAGAGTCCAGCTCCTGCGAACATGGTGAGTCATCTCCCCAAACTCACCCTCCACATCCAGCCCTGCCAAATCGAGGCCCAGGATGGAGGAGCCTGAGCACACTCTGCTCACTGCAGCTCCAGGCCTGTTCTCTGTCCCTCCTACTCAGCAAACAATCATGCTTGTGTTGGAGATACAACAGCTTTCAGCTTAGCAGATTAACTGCAGTTCACAAATAGGACACTAGATGTTGCTAATGCTCAGTGATATGCTATGCATTTCTATGATGTGTTGTAATTTCCTGTACACTGTACTGAACTTGTTGGTTATCTCTTCCTGTTCTGTTGTTCTTATTACAATGAGGTGACATCTTTGATTTCTGTGTTATGTTCCAATAAAGAAGCCAGTTCCTGTTTACTCCACAATGTCTGATCTGAATGGACTCCGCTGTACCCAGTGATCACACTCTGCAACAACTATGAGGGAGAAGAAAAGGACAAAGCGGGGCAATGTGGGGTCACTGTGAGTATAGAGGAGAGGAACAATTGTGGGGAAATGTGGGGTCACTATTAGGGAAAGAAGCAGAAACCATGAAGGGGCAATGTTGGGTCACTATGGGGGGGAGAAGAGGGGAACCAATGTGGGGTCACTATGGGGTAGAAAAGGGGAACCATGGGGGGGCAATGTGAGATCACTATAGAGGAGAAGAGAGGAACCGTGAAGGGTGAATATAAGGTCACTGTGGGGGGAGGGCAGCACAAAAACCCAAGAGGGGGTGACAAGCTACATCCTGGGGGGATTCTGGAACAGAACACACAATTCTCAGGGCTCAGTCACAATAACAGTTATGTTGGCCATACACCAGGAGATTTTTAAACGCACGTCTATACAGACATTCATACAAAAGCAGATCTGATGACATGACGAATGTACTGGAAGAAACCTTTGTTTGGAATGAATGGACTTTCCTGAATGAAATCACATTCACTGCTAGAAATTTCTTCTTTCCACAAACATTTTCCATCCGGATCCTTCCAATTTCCTCATCACTGCCATCACACACTTCCATTTCACTCCACTAACCATAAGAAAATGGAGGGAAGGATCTTACAATGAAAAGATTGGAAGGAGATTGTACGAGTGTATGGGCAGCTGAACAAGGCGATGTTCCCGATGTTCTATGGCTTCTCACCCCTCCCCCATACACAGCCCTTCTCACCCCTCCCCCATACACAGACCTCCCCATCTTCTCACCCCTCCCCCATATGCAGACCTCCCCAGCTTTTCACCCCTCCCCAATAAACATTCCTCCAGATATTACACACCTTCCCTTTCACATTACTCCTCACATACAAAGGTCTTACAATATGCCTACCTTATCAAACACAGATCACCTACCTCCCCAACACAGAGCCAACAGATCACCTACCTCCCCCCAACAACAGAGAACCCACAGATCACCTACCTCCCCCAACACAGAACCCACAGATCACCTACCTCCCCCAACACAGAACCCATAGATCACCTACCCCCCCAACACAGAACCCACAGATCACCTACCTCCCCCAGCAACACAGAACACACAGATCATCGACCTCCCCCAACAACACAGAAGCCACAGATCACATACCTCCCCCAACAACACAGAACCCACAGATCACCCCCCCCCCCAACAACAGAGAACCCACAGAACACCTACCTCCTCCAACACCGAACCCACAGAACACCTACCTCCCCCAACACAGAACCCACAGAACACCTACCTCCCCCAACACAGAACCCACAGATCACCCCCCCCAACAACAGAGAACCCACAGATCCCCTACCTCCCCCAACACAGAACCCACAGATCACCTACCTTCACCCAACACAGAACCCACAGATCACCTACCTCCACCCAACACAGAACCCACAGATCACCTACCCCCCCAACACAGAACCCACAGATCACCTACCTCCACCCAACACAGAACCCACAGATCACCTACCTCCACCCAACACAGAACCCACAGTTCACCCCCCCCCTCCAACAACAGAGAACCCACAGAACACCTACCTCCCCCAACACAGAACCCACAGATCACCTACCTCCCCCAACACAGAACCCACAGATCATCTACCTCCCCCAACACAGAACCCACATATCACCTTCTTCCACCCAAGACAGAACCCACAGATCACCTACCTCCCCCAACACAGAACCCACAGATCACCTACCTCCCCCAAAACAGAACCCACAGATCACCTACCCCCCCCCCCACACACACACACACAAATAAACACAATAGATCACCTACCTCCCCCTCTCACACAGATCTATAAATTACCTACCTTCCTGTAGAAAACCAGGCCGATGTTGTCCCTCTATAGATCCTAATAAAGTGTCACTGGCAGAGGAGGGAAGTGATGGGTCAGAGTCTGTAGAAGAAGCTCTAGTGACCAGTCTAGATGGACGAGGTGAGAATGTTGTGTAGGTGACCCTCCAAGAGTTCTCCTGATTAGTAGATCTTTAGACGTTGAACTCCCTCTGACAATGCAGACTGCAGTGTAGACTCCACCGGTGTGATCTGTACATCCAGAGCAGCTTCTTCCTTCTGGAGAAATGAAACTCGGAGAACAATGGAGCTTTTGTTTAGAACTTATGTAAACAGACCATTGTACTCCTCCCTGTCCGCAAACAAAGCTGGGATCAGTTTACCTCGGAGCCCCCTGGGAATACGCTGTGATTTCTAATATTCAGCTAAAGTCATGCCATGGAATCTCAATGACAGTTGTCTGTTTAGGAACTTCTCAGAAGGATTTATATCTGGAGATATTTCCCCAAAAACTGGCTGGATCCTCGTGTCCCAGCTGTGATTTCATCTCCTCATCTGCAGAGAGGGAGAACCCCCCCACTTGTTGTAGAGCCAACTCCGGTCTCCATAGAGGAGAAAGGTAATTCCCAGTAGCAGGTATAATATACAGCAGGGGCATTGGATTAAATTCACAAAGGTCCAATCAGTAAAATATTCTTCCAGCGGAGGTCTGAATCTGTTTTACGATGACTCAGATCCTTCACATCACAACCCCCTCTCTTTTTAAGCTAGATTCACATATCTGTGGCTGCAGAATACGCAGGAAATCACATGAGTTCCCGACCCGCAGAGAAACGCACTGCACTTTAGCAGATACACGGGGTTGTTATTAAAAATGAGTACATTGGCACCTATGGCACATTTTCAAGCTCACCAAATCACATGGAACTGCAGCACTCTGTGGTTTGGTGTGGTACAAAATAAAAAGGGTCAGGACTACTTTCCCTACAGTTCTCTTGGGTAGGCAGCCCATTATAATGAATGTGGTGCCCTACCCCCAACATGCATGCACAAATGTGAATCCAGCCTCATATCACAATTCCATTCTTACATCAGCATCCTCAGTCCCCCTTCACATCAAAATCCCTCTTTACATGACTGTCCTCAGCTCCCCTTCACATCACAATCCCCCTTCACAAGACTGTCCTCAGCCCTCCATTACTGTCCTCAGCCCTCCATTACTGTCCTCAGCGCCTCTTATTAATGTCCTCCGCCTTCCCATTATTGTCTCCAGCCCCCCCCCCCCCATTGCTGTTCTCAGCTCCAGCAATTACAGTCCTTAGCCTTTCCCCATTACTGTCCTCAATTTCTCCCTAATATTGTTCTCAGCCTCTCATTACTATCCTCATCTCCCCCCAGTACTCTTCTCAGCCCCTCATTACTGTCCTCAGTCTTCCCTATTACTGTCCTCAGCCCCCCTTCACATTTCTGTCCTCTGCCCCCCTTCTGTCCGCAGCTCTCCTATTTGTGTCTTCAACTCCTCTTTTACTGTCTTCAGACCCACGTCCCATTACTGTTCCCCCTCCCCCTCCAAACCAGCATCTTGTGCCTTACAGCGAGGAGCCTACACACATTGAATGAGAAATGTCTCTTGTGCTTGTAGCTACTATTTTCATTAAACTCTTCATTCCATTGCCCCCCCCCCCCCCACAGCTGTAATCTTCTGGTGCTGCGAGGGTCAATACCAGCCACTGGACCTGTCTCAGGCGCTCACCAGAAGTGGCAACTGTCCTCGCCCTTTCCTGTCCCCACCTTTTCCTGTCCCTGACTTCTCCTGTCCCCGTCCTATCCTGTCCCTGCCCTTTCCTGTCCCTCACCTCTCCTTTCCCCGTCCTTTCCTGTCCCCACCCTTTCCTGTCCCTGACCTCTCTTGTCCCCGTCCTCTCTTGTCCCCATCCTTTCCTGTCCCCACCCTTTCCTGTCCCTGACCTCTACTGTCCCCATCCTTTCCTGTCCCCACCCTTTCTTTTCCATGACCTCTCTTGTCCCCATTCTTTCCTGTCCCCACCCTTTCTTGTCCATGACCTCTCCTGTCCCCACCCTTTTTTGTCCCTGTCCTCTCCTGTCCCCATCCTTTCCTGTCCCCACCCTTTCTTGTCCATGACCTCTCCTGTTCCCATCCTCTCCTGTCCCCATCCTTTCCTGTCCCCATCTTTTCTTGTCCATGACCTCTCCTGTCCCCATCCTTTCCTGTCCCTGCCCTTTTCTTTTCCTGACCTCTCCTGTCCATGCCCTTTCCTGTTTCTAACCTTTCCTGTCCTTACCCTTTCCACCCCTCCTCCATTTATAGAAGCTGTACTATCACCTCTCACAATGAAAAGTGCCCTATGAATGGAGAAGGTGGACCCTTCATCCATCTGCCTCTCCTCCAATCATAGAGAATGACGTATCATTGTGGGAAGTGATACTACAGCTTCTATGAGGGCGGAGGAATGAATATTTCCACATAAATATCCGCCAGCACAAGCGACAATTTCACTGAACTTACACTTTAAGAGAAAAATGTCAGAATTAAAAGAAATCTTCACTCCTCTAGAAATTAGGATTTTTCTCCCAGAAGTGAGTCCATTTCTCCTGGCCGGGGACAGAGGGACATGTGTAATAAAGGAGATCTCACAAAGACTAAGCCCTCTTTTTATGGGACAAATGTCTCACATCTGCATAGACACAATCAAACATGTCAACGCCATCTAATGGCCATAATGCAGAATTTTTCCCAACTCAGGTTATTAAATAAATATACTGCATTGTGGCCATTAGATGGCGCTGACAATATAGGAACTAATCATATTAGAGAGAAATATGGCAATTTTTAAATGTGTCCTTCCTTTGAGGTTGTGTGAATGTTTGTCACATTTCTACAGTCAGTGCCGGGAAAAGGCCACCCAGTGCCGTGACAAGGCCATCCAGTGCCAGGACAAGGCCATCCAGTGCCAGGAAAAGGCCATCCAGTGCTGGGACAAGACCATCCAGTGCCAGGAAAATGCCATTTAGTGCCTGGACAAGGACATCCAGTGCCGGGACAAGGCAGTGCCAGGACAAGGCCATCCAGTGCTGGGACAATATCATCCAGTGCTGGGAAAAGGCCATCCAGTGCCTTGACAAGGCCATCCAGTGCCTTGACAAGGCCATTCAGTGCTGGGACAAGGCCATTCAGTAATGGACAATATTATCCAGTGCCTGGATAAGGTAATCCAGTGTTGGAACAAGGTAATCCAGTGCTGAGACAAGGCCATTCAGTGCTGGGACAAGGTCATCCAGTGCCGGTACAAGGCCATTCAGTGCTGGGACAAGGCCATTCAGTGCTGGGACAAGGTCATCCATTGCCGGGATAAGGCCATTCAGTGCTGGGACAAGGTCATCCAGTGCCGGTACAAGGCCATTCAGTGCTGGGACAAGGTGATCCAGTGCTGGGACAAGTCCATCCAGTGCTGGGACAATATCATCCAGTGTCGGGAAAAGGCCATTCAGTGCTGGGACAAGCAAATAAAATAAAGACCTCCACGCAAAAATAAAATGAAATGGGAGAGGCAGCTTGCAATAAGAAAGACACAGTTCCTTCACATGAAAAATAGAAAAGATTGCAGCGCCCAAGGTTGAATAAATAAAATAGTCACTTAGCTTTGAAAACAAAAGAGAACAAGTGTCATTTAGGTCTTCCAAACAGACTGTTGTGACTGTCCAGTGAACAACGGATAGGTTTATAGATCCTCCATAAGTCACTCAAAGTTGGAACATAAAGAATCCAACATAGCGTGATTCTGTTGGGAATCACAAAAATACATGTAATAGGGGAGGGTCACACCCGTGATGGAAAAAACACTTTAGTGCTGGCATGGTGACAATTTCTTCCTCCTTCACCCATGCAGTGCACACTCGCCAACTGCTGGCTGATTATACGCCAGCATATAGGGAGCGAGAAAACCCCACACTCTGAAAACTTCGTTCTACAGGCACACACCAATGGATGACAGCACCCCCACACGTAATACAAGAAAGACCGAGGATTAGAACCCAATTCCGTTTATTTAGATAAAAGCAAATGAAAAAAGTTTACTTACCTGGACATGGCCATCCAAGCTGGGACAAGGTCATTCAATGCTAGGACAAGGCCATTCATTGCCGGAACAAGGCCATTAATTGCCGGAACAAGGCCATTCATTGCCGGAACCAGGCCATTCAATGCTGGGAGAAGGCCATTCAGTGCTGGGACAAGGCCATTCATTGCCGGAACCAGGCCATTCAATGCTAGGACAAGGCCATTCAGTGCTGGGACAAGGCCATTCAGTGCTGGGACAAGGCCATTCATTGCCGGAACAAGGCCATTCATTGCCGGAACCAGGCCATTCATTGCCGGAACCAGGCCATTCAGTGCTGGGACAAGGCCATTCATTGCCAGAACAAGGCCATTCATTGCCGGAACCAGGCCATTCAGTGCTGGGACAAGGTCATCCAATGCTGGGACAAAGCCATTCAGTGTTGGGACAAGGTCATCCAGTGCCAGGACAAAGTTGGAAAATTTTCCCTCCCACCCCTCCTTCTGGTGGAGATGGGGGTGGAGCTGAAAGTGGTGTAAGGTAATGTTTGTGACATTTGGTGATATGATACCTATAGTTATGTTACACAGCTTAGGTTCCTGGAAGGAAAAAAAGTCCCTGTGTTGGCGGTGTCAGTGAAAAAAAAATGTTTCTGTTTGGTGGTGTCACTGGAAAGAAACTATCTCTGTTGTAACTGGAAGGAAAACATGATGACGTTGATGTGATGAGGGTGTCACTGGAAGGAAAAATGCCCCTTTGTCTGAGGTGTTATTAAAAGAAAAAATATTGCTGTGTTGGTGGTGTCACTGAAAGGAAAAAAGGTCCCTGTGTCAGAGGTGCCACTGAAAAGGAAAATGTCCCTGTGTCTGTGGTGTCATTGAAAGGAACAAATGTCCTTGTGTCAGTAGTGTAACTGAAAGAAAAACAAATGTTGTGTGGAGGGTGTCACCGGAGGGACAAAACGTGTCTTTGTGATGGTGGTGTCACTGAAAGGAAAATATGTCCCTGTGTTGGTGGTGTCAATGAAAGGAGAAATATGCTGCTATGTCACTGGTTTTGGTGTAAGGAGGACTGCTTGCCACTAAGACAAGGACATTTTTTCTTTCAGTGACACCACCAACACAGGAAAATTTTTACTTTTAGTGACACCACCAACACAGGGACTGTTTTCTTTCTAGTAATTTGTTGTTTAAAAAAAGGTGCCGGTGACAAAATAAAGAAAAAATGGCGCGAGGTCCCCCCACAGTCCATGCCATGCCCTTATCCGGGCATGCAGCCTGGCACGCCAGGAAAGGGGGGGGACAAGTAAGCGCCCCCCCTCCTAAACAATACCAGGCCACATGCCCTCAACATGGAGGGATGGGTGCTGTGGGGCAGGGGGGGCTCTGCCCCCCACCCCAAAGCATCTTTTCCCCGTGTTGATGGGGCAAGGACCTCATCCCCACAACTGTGGCCAGTGGTGGTGGGGGGTCTGTGGGTTAAAAGAATCTAGAAGCTTCCTTTAACAAGGGGGGTGCCAGATCCTGGTCCCCCTATGTGAATGAGTATCGGGTACATCGTACCCCTACCCATTCACCAAAAAAGTGTACAAACAAATATAAAAACAGGAGACAAGATTTGTTTTTGACAAAGTCTTTAATAAAAAATGTAAAAATAAAAAACGGTGTCCCTCGATGTAAATCCATCGTTAATCATGCCGCCCGGCGACCCAAAAAAGAAATGAAAACCCTCCCATCTTTTTGGCCGGCTGCTGGCTGAATGCCTGCTCTCCGCTTTGACAGTTATTTTTTAATAAAGGATTTGTCAAAAACTTGTCTCCTGTTTTTGCTACCTTTTGGTAAATAGGTAGGGGGATACTCATTTATATGGGCAGTGGGATATGGGGGCCCCCTTGTTAAAGGGGACTTCCAGATTCTGATAAGCCCCCCACAGACCCCCACAACCAACAGCCATGATTGTGGGGATGAGGCCCTAGATCCTATAAACATGGGCACAAGATGCTTTGGGGGGGTCAACCCCCCCACCCCAAAGCACCCACCCCCCCATGTTGAGGGCATATGGCCTGGTATGGTTCAGGAGGGGGAGGCACTCGCTCGCTTTCCTGACCTTACAGGCTGGATGCCCAAATAAGGGTCAGGTATGGATTTTGGGGGGCTCCCACACCTTTTTAAAACAAATTATGGTGTGGGGTTCCTCCTAAAATCCATACCTGACCCAAAGGACCTAGCATTGACTGGGGGACCTCATGCCGTTTTTTTTCTTTATTTTTTTCAATTACCGGGTGCCGGCAAAAGTAACAGCGATTCATTTTAACTGTGATTTGACACTTTTTTTTTTTTCTTTAGAAATGTAATTTTTGCTGCAGCATGTTCTATACATGCTACAGATGCTCCAATTTACAGGCAGACTAATGGGACCCCCAGGCACTATATTTAAAGGATTTTTTTGTTTTTATTGTTGCACTTTAAGCATCATTAAAATCACTGCTCCTGAAAAAAAATGATTGTTTTTAAAAACTAAAAATGTATGGATACATGTCCCCCAGGGCAGTACAAAGACCCCCATACCCTTTTTATGGCCATTATACCCTTCTAGAGAATTGAAGATTTATTTTAGTTCTGACATTTTTCTCTTAAAGTGTAAGTTTAGCTAAATTGTCCCTTGTGATGGCGGATATTTATGTGGAAATCTTCATTCCTCCACCCTTATATTAGCTGTACTATCACTTCCCACAATGAAACATTCTCTATGAATGGAGGAGGGGTGGATGGATAGAAGGGTCCCCCTCCTCTATTCATAAAGCACTTTTCATTGTGAAAAGGAATAGTACAGCTTCTATGAATGGAGGAAGGGGAGGAAAAGGTAGGAATAGGAAAGGGTGGGGACTGGAAAGGACAGGACAGGAAAGGGCGGGGACAGAAGAGGGTGGGGACAGGAAAGAGTGTAGACAGGAAAGGCTTGGACAGGAAAGGGAGGGGACAGAAGATGTTGGGTACAGAAATGGGTGGGGACAGGAAAGGGCATGGACAGGATAGGGCAGGGACAGGAAAGAGCGGAGACAGTCACACTGTTGATGAGTGCATGTGACAGGTTAAGTGGCTCATATTAACCCTTGCAGGACCAAAAGATCACAGCTATGGGGGGTGGGGAGGAATGAAGATTTCAATGAAAATATCATTCACAAGCACAAGAGACGCGTCCCATTCAATGTAAATTCCATCCCTTGTGTTGAATAATAAATAAATAAACTTAAAGTAGTGAAAAACCCCAAACCAAAACATTTATTATATTGCAGCTTAGCAATTCTTACATTTGGTGGCTGCATGAGTTTTCTTTTTTAAGACTTTGTTCTTTTTTATTTTCATCTGGTGATCCAGCCAGTAAGTCTGAGGTTTTTCAAAAGAAAAAGCTTTCTTCCATAAGTATCACCTCACAGGGATGAGACAAACCATTTACCACTGACAGGGGAGCTTACAATGATCAGCTTTTATGTATTCATGTAAAACCTTTATCCTAAAAGGAGAGAAACTGTTACTGTAACTGACTATAACGTGTAAGTTGGAGTTTGGCTTCAGTTTGTTAGTGTATCTAAATCTGCTAGTACATCTAACACTCCCCCCTAGACTGACAATTCTGCTGTCCAATGGTACCTCCAATTCTCCTCCATCCAGAGTGGGAGAGCTTTAATACAGGAGGTGTGTTACTGGCCAGATCACCAGGTGAAAACAGAGGGGAAAAAAAGAAAACAAATGCAGCCGCCACATCTAATACCTCTGTAAAGATCTATGGTCATTTCTCTAAATGATGTAATCAGCTACAAATACTGTAACTGCTGACTTATAATAAACAGACACTAGAGTTGGGGGAACGGTTCGAGTCCAGCAAAAGTTTGTCTCATACGTCACCTCTCCGGCTGTATTTGCTGGGCACTCGGCAGGATATTTGCCCGCTGAGCGCCCCATTATGCTGCACAGTGCATTCTAGGGCCCTGGTTGGATGAAGCAATGCTCCTGACCACTAGTCAGATGCAAAGCTTTGCCCAATCAGGGCAGAGAGCACAGTCAGAGCCATGATTGGACAAAGTCATGATGACTCAGCGCTCATAGTCTCCCCCCCCACACTATAAAAAGTTCCTTCCCACAGGAAGGTTTTGCAGAGTGTTGTTGGAGTGGAGATAGATAGAGCGAGGCTCAGTTTGCTATTAGTGAGTTAGTGTGGTCACTTATTGTGTGCTTTATGGCCAGTGTGGAGCGCAGAAGGACGGCCTACTGTGCGTCGGTGGCGTGGTGACGTGTGACGTCACTCTGCCCACATTGGGCGGGCTGGCGCCACGCCCTGCTTCGCCAGGGGATCCTGTGTGGATGATGCTCATTGCCACAGCGACGGAGGCGTCCACTACAACACCAACCAGCTGATTTCAATAATTAATAACATGGACCTGCCCACCTTCACAAGGTATTTCCCCACCACTCCAGTAGGTCAGCTTATGCTGCATGGAGTGGATGGTTGTCAATCCTGCTGAACAAGTGCGGCTTCTACACAAGACAGGTATGTGTTTGGGGTACTGAATGCATTTTTTGCTGCACCCCATTGTACTTACCGACACTACATGGGGATGTCTATCCCCCTAGTTGGGGATTATTTCCCCCTACAGATATTAAAGCTGTCCCTTTTGCAGCAGCTAGATTTCGTTTTTTTGATAACTTTTGTAATATTTTGTCCATTTGCATTTTTTTCTATGCATGAGCCGACCTTCCTTTTTAATTCACTTTTGTCCCTAGACCAGGGGTGTCAAACTCAATTTCATCGCAGGCCACATCAGCATTATGGTTTCAGATGTCCAGAGCACCCCACACCCCCTTACACCCTTACAAGAGATGTCATGAGCCCCCTCACCATCATAAGTCAAGAGTCACCCACCCTTCCTTATATCACAATACACCCCTTTACCTTGTGCTACTGTCAGGAAGAAAATGCGGGTGCATCTGGGAAGAAGAAAGTGCAAGGTCTGGAGGAGGAGGACCAGAGGAGGGCTGGAGTCAGCTTACAGAGTCTGCTGAATGCTGAGACCAGGTGGTGTTGTGGCTGCCCAAGAGGTGCGGGATTTGTAAGAGGAGTTCTGCCCTCCTCTCTGCTGCAGACTGCTGAGAAGGTGGGTGGGCAAAGATGAGCAATTCTGCAGCAGCACAGAGAAGCACAGGATCTGGCAAAGGAGTTCGGACCTCTCTGTTCTCGGCTACTGAGACAAGGTGGGGGCAGAGACAAGGGGGGGGGGGTGCCACAGCTGCAGGAGAGGTGTGAGGGCCATATGAAATGGCCTGGGGGGCCACATTCGGCCTGCGGGCCTTGTGTTTGACACCTGTGCCCTGGACAATCTATCTGGCCAGTGTATACTTTGGCTGTTGCCTGTCTTGGGGTCCTTGTGATTGCAGCTCTGTCTCCACTTGGGAATCAATCATTTCACTATATAGGGGGTCTAGGATCGTGCAGACCCATTCGGCAGGGGTTATTTTCCATCCAGCTATGATGTGCAATATATTTGTTAAATTTTCTAAGTATAATTGTAGCTTATGTAATGTGCTGATTGTGATATTACTGTACCTTTGGATATAATCTTTGTTCTATATAGATTATCTGTGTGTGATTGGCCTGACCATATTACTAATTATATACATTTACATTTTAGAAAACAATATTACCCATCGCTACACCACTGAAGAAGGACTCCACTATTAGTCCGAAACATGTTAGGTGTCTACACAACAGTTCATGGCAGCTAACCTGATGCTTCAATACGGGTAGCCTTCTGTTTGCCATGTCCTTGTGATGTAACAGGTACTTATTTATGTTATTTGTGTCTATTTTTGAATACTTGTCACTTTAATGAGATATTTCTCACACAAGCCATGGATATATGTGGCATTACACCCCAAAACACATTCTGCTACTTCTCCTGAGTATGGGGATACCAAATGTGAGAGACTTTTTAGCAGCCTAGCCACCTGCAGGAGCCCAAAATCCAAAAAAACACCTTTAGGCTTTTAAAGAGCGTATTTCCTCATTTCACTTCCTGAATACCTATCACAGTTTTGGAGGTCCTGAAATGCCAGGATAGCACAAAACACCCCCCTAATGATCCCTTTTTGGAAAGTAGATACCCAAATGAATTTGGTAAGAGGCATGGCGAGTATTTTGCAGATCTCATCTGTTGCCACAAGTTTTGGATATTGAAGACCGAAAGCGGAAATGTTTTTTTTTTTCATTTTTCAAAACCTTGTGACAAAAAAAAATGAGATCTGCAAAATACTCACCATGCCTCCTAGCCACTACTTTGGGGTGTCTACTTTCCAAAAGGGATCATTGTGGGGGGAGGGGGTGTTTGTACTATCCTGACATTTCAGGGCCTCCAAATCTGTGATAGGTAGTGAGGAAGCAATATGAGAAAATACGCCATTTGAAAGCCTGAAGGTAGTCATTGGTTTTCTGTTCCCGTACGCATCTAGGCTCTCAAAAATTCTCACACATGTGGTATCGCAATACTCGGGAGACATAGAAGAATGTGTTTTGGGGTGTAATTCCATATATACCTATGGCATATGTGAGAAATATCTAAAAAAAAAAAGTGACAGCTTTGTGTAAAAAAATACATATATTTTTTGTCATTTTCCAAAAACTGTTGGCAAAAAATAAAATCTTCCATGGATTCAACATGCCTTTCCGAAAATAGCTTGGGGGGTGTCTACTTTCTGAAAAGGGAAATTATGAAATTATGCCCTTTGAAAGCCTAAAGGTGGTCTCACACATGTGGTGTCCCCAAACTTGGAAGAAGTAGCAGAATGTGTATTTGGATATAATTCCACATGTATCCATGGAATGTATGAGAAATATCTTATTACAGTGACAACTTTGTGTAAAAAAAAAATAAACATTTTTAGGCATTTTTAAAAATATGTGTGACAAAAAATAAAATCTTCCATGGGCTCATCATGCCTCTCAGAAAATTCCTAGTGGTGTCTACTCCACTCCAATTTTCATTTTGTTTTGTACTAACGTTGCCATTTTAGCACCTCAAGAAATGCGATAGGAGGTCACGAAGTAACAGCTGCGTAAATTTCAGTATAATTTTGCTGTATACCGTACCATACTTTGTAGATGCTATAACTATCACACAAGCCAATCATTATACACTTATTGGGATTCTTTTTTTTACCAAAGACATATAGCAGAATATGTTTAGGCCTACATTTTTCACAAAATTAGATTTTATTGGATATTTTTGACAGTAAATGAATGATGAAAATGCATTACATTTTCAATGAAAGCTCCATAAAAAAAGATACATTTGAAAATCATAAGGAAATACAATTCAGACATTGATTATTGTCTGAAAAATTGTCAAAAGGTTAAATAGTCTAGGGCTGACACCCCTTTAACATCCCCATCTCTCCATTACCTCCTGCATCTGAACCCTGTGAACCCTCTGGTGTGTGATAAGGTGTATTGGGACGCCTGCCTTTACACACACATTAACTTTAATGGCACCCCGATCTTAGTCCGTAGGGTTCAATATTGAGTTGGCTCACCCTTTGCAGCTATAACAGCTTCAACTCTTCTGGTAAGGCTATCCACAAGGTTTAAGAGAGTGTCTATGTAAATGTTTGACCATTCTTCCAGAAGTGCATTTGTGAGGTCAGGCACTGATGTGGATGAAAAGGCATGTTTCACAATCTAAATCATCCCAAAGGTGTTCTATTAGGTTGAGATCTTCACTCTGTGCAGGCCAGTCAAGTTCATGTACCCCAAACTCGCTCATTCATGTCTTCAAGGATCTTGCTTTGTGCACTAGTCCAAATCATTTGGTGGAGGAGGGATTATGGTGTGGGGTGGTTTTTCAGGGGTTGGGCTTGGTCTCTTAGTTCCAGTAATGGGAACTCTTAAGTTGTTTGCATTTTGGACAATTTCATGCTTCAATCTAGAAAAGTGTGATGACCTCAACCCCATAGAACACCTTTGGGATGAATTAGACTGAGCCAGGCCTTCTCGTCGACATCAGTGTCTGACCTCACAAATGTGCTTCTGGAAGAATGTTGAAACATTCCCATAGACACTCTCCTAAACCTTGTGGATAGCCTTACCAGAAGAGTTGAAGCTGTTATAGCTGCAAAGGGTGGGCCAACTTAATATACAGTAGAACCCTACGGACTAAGACTGGGATGCCATTAAAGATCATGTGAGTGTAAAGGCGTCCCAATACTTTTGAAAATATCATAAACTTGGATTGTGTATTGGTAATTAACCCTCCTCTTATGTTAGGGTCAGAACCGCCCCGTTTTCAGGTTTTGAATGTCTATAAGTATCACATAAATTTGTTTATTGCATCAAGATTTTTTTACTTTGTCAGGAACCTCTATTTAAACAATGTAATAGAAAAAGAATCCTTTTCACTAAATTATAAAATACTGTGGTGAAAATTAAGACGTTTATGGTGTTAGGGTCAATTCTGACCCAGTTATAATATAGGATTATAGGACACTAATAAGTGAAAAAACTGAAATCATAAACACTCTCTCTGCTTAGTAACACTGACAGTCAATCACCTCTCAACCCTGTGAGCTGTAGTTAGGGAGGGGCCTATCTCTTTGCCTGCTTCTCTAAATAAAGTGAAGAAACATAGGACCAAAACATTTCAGAGTTGCTGACTTTATTTTACCATTTTTTAAATTTGAAAATGAGAGGTATGCTATAAGAAGAAAGGTCTAAGGGTCACACCAAAAATATTAAAACCAATCTTTTCAAGGATAAAGAAGCCTAACAAGGTAACCAAGAGGTAAGAAACAAATTGGATGATAAATAATTATTCAGAGGGTATTTTATGGCTGATTTAAGACACGGGTCAAAACCGACCCTAACATCATGGATAGTAACCGAAATCTAACATAAGAGGAGGGTTAAACATTAATATGGTACCTACATCCCAATAAATGTACAAATAATGTGGAACCTATGGCGTCCGACTAGCCAAAGCAAGACAAAAAAAAAAAAAAAAGATAAGGACTAAAAGAAAAGGAAGTATAAAGAGAAAAAAGAAGAAAAGAAAAAAAAGGGGGGGGGGGACAAGAAAAGGGGAGGGGGCGAAAAAAGGGGAGAAGGAGGAGAGAGAAGGGGAAGAAAAAGAAGAGGAAGAGGAATAGAAAGCAGAAAAAAGGAATGGATGTAAAGAAAGGAAAAAGAGGGCTGAGGGGCTTTTAATGGTACCGTACTACAAAAATATAAAAAACGGAAATATAAAAAACTTGGTACAATTTTATTCAATCATTTAGAATATAAAAACAAAAACACATATGTGGAGGCATACATCAATTACACGAATTGATAAATGTATAACTGATCCTGAAAAGCCAAAGGCTAAATCAGGGCTAAGCCCGACATGTTTTGCAGTATGGGAAACTGCTTCCTCAGGGGCATGCAATTTTGTAGAGAAGATCTTGGTGTTTCCTAATGAAGGTATAAACATACAGTTAATGCACAATCCTCATTTCTCACAATGGGCCACGTGGGTAATCTACCTACTCACCAGGGAGCAAGAGCCAACACCAGTAACCACAGTTGGAAAAAACAGGGGGCGGGACCGTGGAGTGTCTCCCCGGACGAGTGCGGGAGGAGGTGTCATATAGAAAATGTATAGAAGGTACATGTGGTTAATGAGGACATGACTACAGAAGTGAGGGCAGAAAAGTAGAAGAGACCCTTCAGCCAATATAAGAAGATAAAAATAGATAGAAAGAAAACAATACATGCACTGAAATATACGAGCGTGGGCAATATGTATCTTCCTTTGCAGGTGACACCTACCGTCCATCTATCTCAGGAGAGGTATATATAGTCGGCCAGGGAGTTTGCTGCTGGAGATGTAAAAAACGGATGTGTAGACTGTTTGCAACAGACCGCAAATTGAATTCTAAAAATATAATAACAGTCAAGGATCTGAAAACAATATATATATATATATTCATGTCAAGATTGACAAAAAATATATCTGATTTCCTCTCATCCCTATCCTTAACCACTTAACCCCCGGAAGATTTTACCCCCTTCCTGACCAGGGGGATTTTTGCGATTTTGTACTGCGTGACTTTAACGGACAATTGCGCGGTCGTGCGACACTGTACCTAAATGAATTTGACGTCCTTTTTTTCCCACAAACAGAGCTTTCTTTTGGTGCTATTTGATCACCTGTGCGATTTTTACTTTTTGCGCTATAAACAAAAAAAAGAGCATAAATTTTGCAAAAACAACAATATTTTTCACATTTTTTTATATGAAATCCCCCCCCCCCCAAAAAAAAAAAAATGTAAAAATCAAAATTTAACATTTTTGGCCAATTTGTTTTCTGCTACATATGTTTGGTGAAAAAAAAAAAAAAAAAAAAAAAAAAAATCACAAAAAGCGTATTTTGATTGGTTTGCGCAAAAGTTATTGCGTTTACTAACTAAGGGAAAGATTTGTCATTTTTGGTGTTTTTTTTTTAGCGCGTAATTTCGGTGATCTGTGATTTTTTTTTGCGGTACTGTGACATTGCGGCGGACAGATCGGACCCTTGACTGACATTTTTGACACTTTTGGGGTTACCAGTGACATTTCTACAGTAATCACTGCTATACATATGCACTGTTACTGCAAAATGACACTGGCAGGGAAGGGGTTAAATTTATTGGGGAAGGAGGGGTTAAGTGTGTCCCTAGGGGCGTGCCTTTTACTGTGATTGGCTGTGGCTACTAGTGTAGGAACAGTGATCAACGGTCCTACATAGTAGATCCGTATGATCACCATTCCTACACAGGGGAGGATAGGCGGCTTGTTTACATTAGCCGCCTGCCTTTCTCCCTCTCCACAGACGATCGCTGAGTGACCGGCGGACATCGGGTCCGCCGGTCACACGCACGGACTTCCTAGGGAATGAGCCGTGGCGGGTGCGCGCCTCCGCGGGGGCGCGCCCGCCCGCTATTGGCTCACAAGAAAGTGACAGGCTAGTGACGTATATATACACGTCACTTTGCCTGGCCGGGGCTGACCGCCGCCGTATATAGTCGTGCGGCGGTCCGCAACCGGTTAATGGGTGTTCAGGAGATGGGAGGCAATACAGTAATAAAAAATAAAAATTATACTCAAAATAACAGCACTGGCCAATAGGGGTGAGAAGGGGGGGGGAGTGGGGAACTTACCCCTCACTGGGTGGAAATTCAATTGGGTGGCCTAAATCGAGAGCCCACTATGTAATAGGAAATTGTCCTCATATATATATATATATATAATATTGATCCAAGGTAATGGCTGAAGATGAAATGTTGCAAGGATCTTTAAGAATGGTTGGTCGGTAATCCACCTATTTAAGCATTACTGTCTAAGAAAAAAGAAAGTAATATGATATATTGTCCATACAGATAGTTATGATGGTGGTCTGAAGTAAAGTCTGGTCTAACCTTACCTGGCAGCAAAGCAGCGTCTGCATCTCTCTGGCTCCAAAGCCGCAATGGCGGCCACGTTGTTTAAATACACCCGCCTTCAACCAGACACGTCATATCCTGGATACGGGAGATGACCGCATCAGGTCCGATCACCAACTGTGCATGCGTCAAAAAACAGCGCATGTGCAGTGCCAAAAAAGAAACCGCCACAGTGGGCGGTTCCAGAAAGCCACAGACAGGTGGGCGGCACCCGAATGGCTCTGTCCCCACCCATACTGCCCGGGCATCACGCACCTGTCCAAGGAAGAACCAGAACTCTGGTGGCTAAAATAAGAAAGCTAATGAAAGTGGCCAAAGCCACAGCATAAGACACCCTGATGTGTGGCCCATGTATGAAAGAGGAGTGAATATATCAACCACGATCCTAATATAGAAAAATATATATATATTTTTTAGAATAAGCAGCAATCTGCATATAAGCACACAATGTATGCTATAACATAACATATCAACTACAGAATAAACAGTAAATTGACAGTTTAATAGAATAGGTACATATCAAAAGAAATATTGATTACAAACACATTACATATCATTATACAATAAACAAAAAAGCTACTCTTTGTCAGACTGATCACCAATGGACCCACCTAAACCCAAAGCATGGAAAGGAAAGGATTAGGGGACTATTATTTTGGCAGAAACAGATGGAACTGACTCACAGAAGTCAAGCATGACATCAACTATATTCATCCCAAAAGAAGTCATACCATCACAAGAATACATTTGCAGAAGTTATCGCAGGACTCATCAGGCCTCTTCACTGAGGTAATGGTTACATAAAACCCCTGCCAGAGGGTGCAACCACCACATTAAACCCCTGCCGGAGGGTGCAACCACCACATAAAACCCCTGCCGGAGGGTGCAACCGACCCATCAGAGAAAAGGTTTATAGGTTAAGACCTCATTTATACCAGGGGGTGTGGTAGCATTTAAACGCTCAATCCAATATGTTTCCCTTTGCAGTATTCGCTCGTCCCAGTTCCCCCCACGGGGGTCTGGGGGGCACAACCTCCAATACAAAAAAGGATATTACAGAGTTGTCAAATTTATGGTGTAATCCTATGTGCCTAGTTACAGACATTAGAATTCTTCCCCCTTCTGAGAAATATAAGTGGCCACCTATTCTTTGATTCAGCTGGCGTATCGTTTTGCCTACATAAAACGCCCTACATAGGTAGTTAGTGCTTGGATAGGATAATTCTTAATTGTTTTTCATGCATCGAGTATTTGGTAATAAACCTGACTGTTTCCATTTCTTTTTTTTTCCAAAAAGTTTTTTGAAGAAACATGGTATAACAAAAAACAGAACATTACAGTGTGATCATTGTAGTAAATATAGTATACATGAATCATTGAAAGTACAGATAGTAATTTGTCGTGAAAGTTGACAACAACAAGAATGCAAATGATTGAATCCACAAAAAAAAAAAAAAAAAAAGGGAGTAGTATATATCCCTGTTACCAGCACAAGGAGGGGGTGAGGGGGGAGGAGAGTAAGGGGGAAAACAATCCAAAAGCTGTCATTTCTTATATTATACATATCAGTTTATAAGAAGTGGAAAAAGATATACAGCATATAGAACCTTTGTTAATGAAAAGTTGTTTAGGCGAAAATCCATTCAATGTAGTGGGACATTGATCAGTTTTTGGAAATCAGATGAATCGGATCCATTTCTTTTTTAGTAGTAGTCCTATATAATAATAACTCCGCTCTGGATTGGACCTTGGTTTTGTGAAAGGCTTTTCTCAAGATGGATCGTGAGTAGCCTCTTTCCAAGAGATAGGCCTGCAAAGCATGTGCCTGAATCTGGTATTATGTATCAGAAGAGCAATTCCTCCAAAGCCTAAGACACTGAGCATATGGAATGCTTCTAACCAGGGTGGTAGGATGGGCACTCGCTGCGCACAGAATAGTGTTTGCCTTCACTCGGTTTTCTATAGAGATCAGTATTAAGTTCACCATTGGGCAAAATGTTGATCTGGAGGTCTAGGAAAGGCAAGCTCACCCCACTGATGGTGTAGGTAGATTTTAAGTTTAGGTCATTGATGTTCAGGGCCTCAAGAAAGGACGCTAGTTCATTTAGTTCATTTGAAGTCCGTGTCCATATCACAAATAGGTCATCAATAAAGTGGTGCCGGCACAAAACGTGCATCAACCACAGCTCCATTGCAGAATCTGCAAAAAGTGTTGGTCCATAAATGTAAAATAATTCCTTGTGAGACTAAATCTAAGGAGTTTTATGGCAAAATTCATGAGAGGCCACGTGGTTTGCCTCTGTTCTTTGAGAAAGGATTCAGCCACCCGGATGCCATGCTCATGGGGGGGGGGGGGGGATACTCGAGTACAAAGCCTCAATATCGCTAGCCATGAGCAGGGAATCCGGAGGGACCTGAATCCCCTCTACATGTTTCAAAAGGTCAGTGGTGTCGCGTATATAGGACCCCCCCCCCTTTTTTTCTTTTCTTCTTTTTTCTCTTTACACTTCCTTTTCTTTTAGTCCTTATCTTTTTTTTGTCTTGCTATGGCTAGTCGGACGCCATAAGTCCCACATTATTTGTACTTTTGTAAATATAGTGTATGTCTCATTCAGAATACTAAAATGACTTCTCTCCAGTGTGAATCCTCTGGTGCGTGATAAGGTTTGACTTCTGTGTAAAAGCTTTGCCACATTCAGAACACTGATATGACTTCTCTCTAGTGTGAACCCTTTGGTGTATGTTAAGATTACTCTTTGTTGTGAAAGATTTTGCACATTCCGAACAATGATATGGCTTCTCTCCACTGTGAATCCTCTGGTGTTTGAGAAGGTATGACTTCTGTGTAAAAGCTTTGCCACATTCAGAACACAGATATGGCTTCTCTCCAGTGTGAATCCTCTGGTGTCTGATAAGGATTTCTTTGTTTGTAAAAGCTTTCCCACATTCAGAACACTGATATGGCCTTTCTCCAGTGTGAATCCTTTGGTGTCTTTTAAGCTGGTTCTGGTTTCTAAAAGTTTTGTCACATTCAGAACACTCATATGGCTTCTCTCCAGTGTGAACCCTTTGGTGCGCAAAAAAATCTCTCTTCCTTGTAAAAGCTTTCTCACATTCAGAACACTCGTATGGCTTCTCTTCAGCGTGATTCATGTTGTGTGTGATAAGCTCTGACTTAATTATAAAAGCTTTATCACATTCAGAACACTGATATGGCTTCACTCCAGTGTGGACCCCCTCGTGCCTGGTAAGATGTGACTTGCTTATAAAAGCTTTATCACATTCTGAACACTGATATGACTTCTCTCCAGTGTGGATTCTCTGGTGTGTGATAAGGCTTGACTTAGCTGTAAAGGTTTTGTCACATTCAGGACACTTGTACGGCTTCTCTCCGGTGTGAATCCTCTTGTGTTTGACAAGATTACCCTTCTGTGTAAATGTTTTATAACATTCAGAACACTGAAATGGCTTCTCTCCAGTGTGAATCATCTTATGTGTGACAAGATCTTTCTTCCTTGTAAAAGCTTTTTCACATTCAGAACATTGATAAGCTTTCTCTCCAGTGTGAGCCTTCTGGTGTGTGATACGTTTTGCCTTCATTGTAAAATCTTTATCAGATTCCAAATGAGAAGAAACTTCTCCTATGTTTACATGGGTTAAACTTTACTATAAAGCCATTGTCACTTTTAGAACAATGAAATGGCTTCTCTTCTGTTGTCCTTGGAGGCTGGATCAATGTTGAAGAGTATCCAATACACTTACAACATTTAGAACACTGATATGACTTGTGTCCTGTGTGAATCTTTCCCATGTGACTTAGTTGTGCTTTTGAATACCAACGTGACTGAAAACTTCATCAATCCACCTGTACAGAAAAAAAAAAATAAATGTCACAATTCTATATAAAGAGCTAAATAAAGTTGCTTTACATTTTTTTTAATCAAACAGAAAATTTATTGAAACATCCAAAACGTTGCAGAGTGGACAATTGAGTACAATTAGCATTACATTTCCTCATCTGGTACATCGTCAGATAATGAAACATACTGTGCATTCAAAAGTCAAGAATATGTGACGGCATATAACACAAGACAGCCTTATCCTATTGGGTTTCACAGCCATCGTGCGTGGTCCACTCGGAATAGAAAATGAATATGTCAAAATTCAAAAGTATAAGAGTACACCCTGCATCACATCAACATTTTATACAGTGCCCACTTGCCTTCTGGAAGATTGATTTACCCCTTTCATGACCAGGCCATCTTTTGATTTTGGCACTGGGTTGCTTTACCTGACAATTGCACGATCATGCAACACTACCCAAATTAAATTCAGGTCCTTTTTTCCCCACAAACAGAGCTTTCTTTTGGTGGTATTTTATCACCTGTGTGATTTTTATTTTTTTGCGCTATAAGCAAAAAAAGAAAAACGACAATTTTGAAAAAATAACAATATTTTTCACTTTTTTTTTTTATATGAAATTCTCCAAAAAAAAAATTAAAATCCAAATTCTAACTTTTTAGGCCAATTTGTTTTCTGCTACATATTCTTTCGTAAAAAAAAAAAAAATCACAATAAAGCGTATTTTGATTGGTTTGCGCAAAAGTTATTGTGTTTACTAACTACGGGAAAGATTTATGTCATTTTGTTTTTTTTAACTAGTAATGGCGGTGATCTGCGATTTTTAGCGGAACTGCAACATTGCGGCGGACAGATCGGACCCCTGACTGACATTTTTGACACTTTTGGGGGTACCAGTGACATTACTACAGTAATCAGTGCTAAAATATGCACTGTTACTGTAAAAATGACACTGGCAGGGAAGGGGCTAACTTTATTGGTGATCAGTGGGTTAAATGTATCCCTAGGGGCGTGATTCTAACTGTGGGGGGCGTGGCTTGTGATGTAGCCACAGAGACATACGATCCTACATAGGATTGCATAGCCTCTGTGATGATCTAAGGGAGAATGACAGACGGCTGTGTTTACATCAGCCGTCCGTCCTCCCTCTCCTGCGGGAGTTTGCGAGTGGTTGGCGGCCATCAGAGCCACCGGTCACACGTGCGGAAATCCCTGTAAACAAGCAGGGGTGGGAGCGCGCCTTCGGCCATGTGCGCTCGCCCCCTACAGGCTCCTGGGCGAGCGACGTAGCCCTACGTCGGTTTGCCCAGGAGCGGCTGACTGACAGTAAATAAATAGTCGTGCGGCGGTCGGCAAGTGGTTCAAAATCCTTATTGATTTATTGGCACCTTAAAAGTCCCCAACCCAATTTTCTCTTCCTCCATGATCTATGGGTGGTTGAGGTTTTCTTCCTATTCTGCTACATATTTATGGTAAAAAAAAAATCCCAATAGGCTTATATTGATTGCTTTACGTCTATACTGGAAATTGTATTTATTTTTTATTACACTAGTAATGGCGATGATCAACTAATTATAGCGGGACTGTGATATGTGATAGTGCGGTGGCCAATCTGACACTTTGTGGGAACCTTCCACTCTCCACCAACAGGTTAATACAACACCACAGTCTCCTCATTCACCTCACAATACACACACAGCCAATTCAGCCCCCATAGGGTCATCATCCACTCTTTCTTCCACAATCGATTTACAAGACCCCACTTTTTTAGAGTTATTACACCAGAAGGCCCTAAAACTCACCCCAACTTTGTAACATATACTCCCAATTCCACTACCCCCCTTTCTTCAATGGATTTGGACACTTCTTGCACTGATCATTCGATCATTAACTTGTCTACCAACATACTCTCGAAGGAGGAATCTGCTATACTCCAAAAAGGCCTTAGTTTTTGTCCAAGTACTAAACTTGATAGGTTTGAATTCATCAAGGACCTTCATTTATTTGCCCGTAAGCTCAACTTCAAAACTTTACAAACAAAATACCATTAGTTCATGGGAGACCCCCAAAGACACATTGGATACTCTTGGACATATTGATCTCACTTTTGGAGGAGAATGAAGATTTTATTGACCGTGTCGATCTGCCCTTGGGGTCCACACGAATCAACCACCCTCTTCCACTCAACCTTTAAACCTTAGGAAAAAGTCAGACAAATACCCTGCAATACAGAACTCAAATATTAACACCTTTTTAAAATTAGTATCCAAAGAACTTGACAAACTCAAAATCCAATCGTCCGATGAACCCAATATTACACTCGAGCAAAGACAAGCAATCAACAATCTGGCCGACAACCATTCAATTGTAATCAAACCGGCAGATAAGGGAGGCAATGTTGTCCTTATGGACAACACCCAGTATGTTGACATGTGTTTAAAAATTCTTAAGAACTACGACTGGTACAGACGAATTACCACAGATATTGTCTTGAAATACCAACAGGAATTTTATGAACTAGTTCATTTGGCATACCTTAATAACACCATACCCAAACACACTTGGGAATGCATCTGCACGGCTTTTCCAATCACGCCGACGTTCAAGCCCCTCCTGAAAGTTCATAAAGACCCCAAAAATCCACCGGGCAGACCTATCATATCTGGCCGAGGATCAATCTCTGACAACGCCAGCAAATTAATAGATTCCTTTTTTAAACCGTTTGTCACATGTCTACCATCTTACACCCGTGATACCATCCATTTTTTTTGGAGAGAATTAACAATATAATCATTTCACAGGAATCACTGTTGGTTACCCTCGATGTCGAGGCGTTATACAGCTCGATCCCTCATGACAGGGGGATTGCGGATGTGCGACACACCATCATTCGCTGGGAGAAACTGGACGCCTATGGCGAGTTTATTCTGTCCCTACTGAATTACATCCTCACTCATAATGTTTTCACATTTCAGGGCTCCCACTACCTCCAGGTACAGGGTGTAGCGATGGGAACATGTTGTGCCCCGTCCTACGGTAACCTGTACCTGGGGGAGTGGGAGGAATTCTTCCTATCAGATGAGTCTTTATCCATGTACACTGACCATATCAAAACATGGGTCCGTTACATAGACAATATTTTCCTTATTTGGGATGGCCCCCTTGGATCTTTTACATAATTGCCTCAACAGGATGAACAAAAATGAATTTAATCTTACATTCACTATGAATGAAGATTCAACCATGATTACATTTCTGGATGTCGAGATATTCAAGGGGGAGGGTGGTGTTCTCTACCGTAAGCTCACTGCCAACACCATCCTCCATGCTTCCAGTTTCCATCCAGAACCCATAGTGCGTTCAATCCAGTTCGGTCAAAATTACGACTAAGAAGCAATTGCACAGACTTGCAAACCTTCCAAGAGGCAGCAAACAATCTACGTGATAGACTCTTAAGAGGCTACTCCAGGAACATTCTAAAAAGAGCTTATAAGAAGGCCCTTGACAGCAAGAGAGACCAACTCTTACTTCCTAAGACCCGAAAAGAGGACAACACCCTCAGAATCATTACCAAATATTCTGATCAACATTCTAACATGCGCAAGATTGTAACAAAGTATTGGCATCTGTTGGCATTGGATCCTACTTTAGGACCCCATGTACCATAATTTACCTTCAGACGAGCCCCATCACTTAGAGACAAACTAGTGCAGAGTGAATACAGAGGTAACACTGAGCATGACCCCTGTAAGTACAAAGGCACATATAGGTGCGGTACTTGCAACTATTGCAGGTACATGTACACACAAAAAAAATCATATTTTACCAAATGGCCAAAAATTTACAGCCAAACACTTCGCCAACTGCTGCACTCACGGAGTGGTTTATCTACTGCTCTGTGAGTGCGACTGCTTCTATGTCGGAAAAACAAAACTCGAGTTTTGGAGGTGTGCCTACCGACATATAAAAAGCATGAAGTTCTGTGACCCAGAATAGCCACTAGGCTGTCATGTCAGCATTGTACATGTGGGCATATTCCCTAAACCAAAATTCCTTATATTGGACCGTATCCACCCCAGTTCCAGAGGCGGAGACTGGAATAAACGTCTCCTGCAGATGGAACTGAGGTGGATTTACTCATTAAAAGCTACTGAGCGCCCAGGCCTTAATGAGGCAATTTCCTTTAAATCCTTCCTTGAGGGTTTTAACTTGGGGGGCATGGAGAGATAATCTCCCCCCTATACAACCCATATCCTTGTTGGTTAGACTGTGTTTCTTTTTTCTTTGATATCATATATTGGTTTGATCCCCTTTGATATATACTGTCTTTTCTATTGCAGGGACTGGAATCATGACTGGTGCCAAGTTCTTCTTTTTATATAGTATATTTTAGGATACTTATTATTTTCACTTACTTGTAGTGATTGATAATTTAACGATTACATATATATTACAATCTTGCTTTATCTGCCAAATACCATACTAAGCAAAAATCAATTGCCCCATACAATTTGTAAAGTATTAGACCTTTTCATCGATTTATTTGTGTGGTTTCCCCCCTCTTTTTTCAGCCAGCCCGGCACGGTAAGAGGCGCCATCTACTGGGCGCCTACACGTCGAGCGCGTGTTCACTTCCATCTGACATCCCTTAGGGGGTGTCCATCACGCGTCCGATGCTAGCTCCGCCTGCGTTCCATGCAGACGGAGCGTTCTCCACGCCGGTGGAACGCAGGCGCCGGCTGCGCCTTCATGACATCACACGCAATGCGCGTGTACGTCATCAGTGGGGACTCGCCCGGCACCTGTGATCCAGGGAGCCCGCGGCGGGACGCCAGCTGAGCGGCATTCACTCAATCAAGCCCACTAAACAGGTACTATTTAACCAAGCTCCGGTCGGCGCTCATTTGTGCAGTCTGCCGTTCAGGAGCTTGGTGCCCCACATACCTATAATCTCTTTCTTTGCTGTTTTCTTCATCCAGGTAAGCGTGCATCTTACAATCTTTGCTTGACCATCTTTTGGCAAGATTGTACTTCGCTAACTCTACACCTCTGGACAACCTATCTGATATCCTCAGTTTACCCAATTTGCATATACCTATTGAGAGCTTTTTCTTTCTCCCACAAGGGAGCACTACTTCTTGGACATTTTTAAATATACCTTTCTATTTGAATATATACAGCCATATCTTTGGCTGACTAACTCCAATCTGGTTTTTAATCAATGTTTCCAATGCCCATAGTCTTGATATTAATTCAACACCTAATAGCATACCTTTCAGCTTCTTAATTCGTCTTTATATCACTTTCTGCAAATTTCAGCAAGTGAAAAGCATGCTCTCCCCCTTTTTTTCTTTTTTGACCCTAGTTGTGGATGGCTCTTTCTCAGTACACTGTTCAGCCACTTTGGACTCCAGCTGTTCCGAATTCAGGGGACACACAATTAGAGAAGCATCTGGCAAATACATTCTCCTATCTGGTCTCTTTGTTGGCCATCTAGCACCAGCCAGGCTCCAATCAACCATGTGTTGTTTTTATTCCAGCAAGCATCCAATATTCTTGTGCAGTTAACCATGTGAGTTGAATATCCTTGAATCTATTATACAACATACAAGTAGAATGTATTGTTATTGTACTCTTTTTTGACAATCGTTAAATGTGTGGCTTTATTATTATATTCAATACCAACAGAAAACCACCCAAAATCACCCCTGATGAAGAAGCAGTGACTTTGAAATGCGTCGGGTATCAACTTTGGACTCAGTGGTTGGTTCTGACACAATGTATTTGTTTTTTGCTTGCTTATGTTTTTAACATATTATGTATTCCATGTATAATAAAATTTATATATTTTTCAATTTTTTGGTATATTATTCTGCTTTGTGCCTTTAAAATCCCACACCAGGGGAATCCCACATTTTGTCTATTATCCAGGGATGTGGCACACTTTTTTAGAAACCCTACCAAGAGCACCCATTGCTTTGTGGGAACCAGTGACACTAATACAATGATTAGTTCTAAAAATATGCACTGTCCGTGTACTAATGACCAAACTGGTGACCCTAGCATAGGGAACAAACTTTTCAGAGACAGGGAATACAATAAGACACGGGGCCACTCACTAAAACTAGAAGAAAAGCGGTTTAATCTTAAACTGCCTTAAGGGTTCTTTACTGTCAGAGCAGTGAGGATATGGAATTCTCTTCCACAAGCAGTCGTATAAGCAGGGAGCATCAATAGTTTCAAAAAACTATTAGATGGGCACCTTATAGATGTCAACATACAGGGGTATACAGTGTACGGTTAGCAGCAAACACACACACACACATTATAGGTTGAACTGGATGGACTGATGTCTTTTTTTAACCTCACTTACTATGTAATGACACTGGCTGGGAAGGGGTTAACATCTAGGGGCAATCAAGGGGTTAAATATGTGCCTAACAATGCTTGTGTCATAGGTCTGCCACCTAAGGGTTAACTTAGTGCAGACTAATTTCAGTGATTGGCAACAGGCTGCCTTATTTAAACACCTCAGCAGCACTGAGTCTTTGCTGTCTGATCTGCAGCTTTACTTTGAGTTCTGTTCCTGTGCTTGTATCGATTCCTGTATTGACCTGGCTTGTCTGACTTTGTTGCTGTCTCCAGTCCTGACCCCGGCTTGCCTTGACTCTGCTATACCTGCTTTCTGCCTGATATCCTGCTGCCAACCCCTGCCCGTACACCGACTACTCTCTGCCTGCTGCTTGAACTGTATCTGATTACCTGTGTCTGAAACCGGCTTTTCTGACCCTGCTCCAGTCTTTGCCCATCCAGCTCCTTCCAGTGCCTGAAGACGCTGTCCTGCATCCACTGTGCATCCACACCTCTTTACCTGCTTCTTCCTGCAGCTCAGCAATCCAGCCGTGTTCAGTGACTTATCAGCTACTCTTCTCAACTGCCAACAGAAGACCAGCGCAGGCACTCTTACCTCACTGTGCTCTCGCATCCACTGTTGCAACTTCAGTGGTGCCTGAGCCAGGGCTGTACAAGGTCTCCCTCCCTCTGTACGTCAGGCTCTGCTACAAGGTACGTGACAGTATCAGACAGCCATGTCTGAGCCTGCAAGAGGGACCTCTCCAATGGATGAGATCTGTCAACATCTTGCAGCCCTCAACCAAGCCATCAAGTCCCTGCAGGAAGGCTACGTTCAGCTGGAGGAACATGTGCAGTCTTTAGTCACTTCTGTAGGACCTATCACAGCTCTCTCTCCTGCTGCTGCACCAATGCTGACTACTACCGCACGCACCGTGATGATGCTACCACCTGAACCCAGGGTTCCTACACCTGAAAGGTTCTCAGGGGATCAAAGCAAATTCAGGGCATTTCACAATGCATGTCAGTTATACTTCGCCCTGCAACCCCGGACTTTCTCTCTGGAATCCACTAAAGTAGGATTCATTATTTCCTTACTTCAAGGGGAACCCCAAACCTGGGCCCACCGGCTGCTCGAGGAAAATAGTACTCAGATTCATGCTATGTCATCTTTCTTTGGCGCAATGGCCCAGATGTACGATGACCCCCAACGAACTGTCACAGCGGAGGCTGCTCTCCGTGCGCTCCAGCAAGGCCGCAGAGTGGCTGAGGACTATGTCACGGACTTCAGACGCTGGAGAGTGTATACACAATGGAATGACGCAGCTCTGCGACACCAGTTCCGCCTTGGATTGTCGGAAGGTCTTAAAAAGACGAGTTAGCCCGGGTTGGAGTACCTAATACCTTGGAGGGCCTTATCACCCTGGCTATCCAGATTGACTGTCGGCTCCGCGAGCGTTGGTCAGAAAGATTTTCCCCGCAGTTTTGTCCTACATGGATGATGCCTAGAGCTCCAGTTCTTGCTCATCCTAGGTTTACCACTTCAGCTCCAGCCAGTTCAAATTCTATTAACCCTGCATCAGATGTCCCTGAACCCATGCAACTCGGGTTAATGCGTCCTGTGCCGTCTCCTGAAGAGCGACAACGCCGCCAACTAGGCAACCTATGTCTTTACTGCGGAGAAGCTGGCCACTATGTGCGGACCTGTCCTATTAAGATGTGCAAGTGTCCACCTGTCTTCCCTGCTAACCTGTCAACTTTATCTGCTAATGCAACTCACCTAGCTCTCCCAATCTCATTCCAGCTTCCGGAAGGAACTATCTCAGTTAACGCCATTATTGACTCTGGAGCATGCAGTTGTTTCATTGACTTAAACTTTGCCACTCAGCAGCAAATTCCTCTGTGACCCAAGACTCAAGGACTTTCTGTCTACCTGACAGATGGTTCATGTATTAGATCAGGATGAGTTACTCAGGAAACACCTCCATTACCCGTGATTACTCCTACTAAACATAAGGAGTCATTGAGCCTGGATTCCATCTCTTCTCCGTTATTTCCCATCCTCTTGGGCCTACCTTGGCTTCAAGCCCATAACCCTCAGATTGATTGGAGTCCGGAGAGGGCGGTATGTACAGGAGAGGAGTGTGGTGGGTATGACAGTCGGCAGTATGTACAGGAGACGAGAGCGGTGGGTATGACAGTGATCAGTATGTATAGGAGAGAAGTGCGGAGGGTATGACAGTGAGCAGTATGTACAGGAGAGGAGTGTGGATGATATGACAGTGAGCGGTATGTACAGGAGAGGAGTGTGGGGGGTATGACAGTGAGCAGTATGTACAGGAGAGGAGTGTGGAGGGTATGGCAGTGGGCGGTATGTACAGGAGAGGAGTGTGGAGGATATGACAGTGGGCGGTATGTACAGGAGAGGAGTGTGGAGGATATGACAGTGAGCGGTATGTACAGGAGAGGAGTGTGGAGGGTATGACAGTGGGCGGTATGTACAGGAGAGGAGTGTGGAGGGTATGACAGTGGGCGGTATGTACAGGAGAGGAGTGTGGAGGATATGACAATGGGCAGTATGTACAGGAGAGGAGTGTGGTATAGTGTTGGATCATCATACCCTCCACTTGTGCTTCTATCTTATCATCCTGGAGGAAATAGAAGCACAGGTGGAGGCAAGCAATGGACCCACTGTACACCTAACTTCTTGGAATGCCAGGACCCAGCGGGTTCTCCTGGGGTTTCTCCCCTTATTCTGTCTCAGCCACATTAGTGGGAGATCAGCCTGAATGTTCTTCCTAGGAGGGAATACCGGAGACATTTTCAGGCCCATTGATTGTGCAGCAATGAAGAGGAAACCATCACAGAGAAGCAGAGTCTGAAGCCGGATTTACTGAAGTCCCAGATAAGCAAATGTGTTCCACCAACATTTAGAGAGCGCAGTGACCCACTTTATTGAGGTGATTGGAGACAAAGTGTATGAAGCCACACACACAATTACCAAAAGTATTGGGACGCCTGCCTTTACACGCACACCATTTTTAATGACATCCCAGTCTTGATCCATAGGGTTTAATATTGAGTTGGCCCACCCTTTGCAACTATAACAGCTTCAACTCTTCTGTGAAGGCCGTCCACAAGGTTTAGGAACGTGTCTATGGGAATGTTTCACCATTCTTCCAGAAGTGCATTTGTGATGTCAGGCGCTGATGTTGGATATATAATATATAAACATAAGTCGCGCTGAGTGATGTGAACAAATCAATGTCCAAAATAAATCAAGTCCTAGCGTGAAGATAAATCCTAGTGACAATGGATAATCTTCAAATTGATGTGACTACTAAGATCCACACTTTAGGAATCCAGAAACTTATAGGTGATGCGCTTACTGAACAAACAATAAGTGATTGCAGAAATAAATAAATCACAAGAAGTGGACTTGATTGTAGAAACACATGTGATGAACTCCCAAGAAATATAGTCATGGAATTATGGAAAAAAAGAAACCACCATAGCATAATACCATAACAATATGTATTATTCCTTAAGACACCCTAAAAGTGCACCATGCAGGAGGTGTGTGAATCCGTCACCAGTTGTGGGACTGCTTGCCAGAGAAAAACTTGTATGCAGGCATAAATGACACTCCCTAAATGAGTGAACAACAGAGATGGATAATGGAAAAGTGAAAGAAAACCACCACCGATTTCTAAGCCGCTTACCAGATTGAGGATGGACAAGGCAGATAGAGACAAAATCCCAAATGTACCAGGACCCCCAACACTGACATTAAGGGCCCCTTACCAGACTCAGGTAGCGATTGCTCAATGTATGGTATCAAACAGATCCAGTCCACCGATAGATAAACCTCACACAGCAGGGTCAAGTTGATGATGATCCCAACAGATGAGCCAATATTCCCAGTAGATGGGCAAAAGCCAATCCCAAATACAAAGAAAAAGCGCCAATAGTGTAAAAACGTAAACACTGTTTTATTAACCACTTAAGCCCCGGAAGATTTTACCCCCTTCCTGACCAGGGCCTATTTTGCGATTCGGCACTGCGTGACTTTAACGGACAATTGTGCGGTCGTGCGACACTGTACCCAAATGAAATTGATGTCCTTTTTTTCTTACAAACAGAGTTTTCTTTTGGTGGTATTTGATCACCTGTGCAATTTTTTGATCATGCGCTATAAACAAAAAAAAAAGAGCATCAATTTTGCAAAAATAACAATATTTTTCACATTTTTTTATATGAAATTCCCCCCCAAAAAAATGTAAAAAATCAAAATTTTTTAACATTATTGGCTAATTTGTTTTATGCTACATATGTTTGGTAAAAAAAAAAATGCAAAAAGCGTATTTTGATTGGTTTGCGCAAAAGTTATCGCGTTTACTAACAAAGGGAAAGATTTTTGTAATTTTTGTTGTTTTTTTTAACGCATAATGGCGGCGATCTGCAAATTTTTTTGCGGTACTGCGACATTGTGGCGGACAGATCGGACCCTTGACTGACATTTTTGACACTTTTGGGGCTACCAGTGACAGTTCTACAGTAATCAGTGCTATACATATGCACTGTTACTGTAAAATTACACTGGCAGTGAAGGGGTTAACTTTTTTTGAGAGGGAGGGGTTATGTGTGTCCCTAGGGGCGTGATTCTAACTGTGATTGGCTGTGGCTTGAGGTGTAGGAACAGTGATCAATGGTCCTACATAGTAGAACCGTATGATCACCATTCCTACACAGGGGAGAATGACAGGCGGCTTGTTTACATCAGTCGCCTGCCTTTCTCCCTCTGCACCAACGATCGCCGAGTGACCGGCGGACATCTGGTCTGCCGGTCACACGCACGCGGGGGGGGGGGGGGTCAGTGACCGCGCGGGGGCTCGCGCTCGCTCCCTAGACCCTCACAGGCTAGCGACGTAGTACTAGGTTGTTCTGCCTGTGAGGGACTGACTGCCGACGTAAATAGTTGTGCGGCAGTCGGCAAGTGGTTAAGTAAAGGAAACACACTTACATTCTGTTAAAAACAAAGAGCATGTAAAGCCGCCGGCCGGACGACAAGGCACATTCGCTCGCTTGGAACGCTTCCACGGATGACGTCAGCACGCCGTGACTGATGTTGGACCCAAAAGTGTTCTGTCAGGTTGAGGTCAGGCCTCTGTGCAGGCCAGCCAAGTTCCTCCACCTTAAACTCGCTCATCCATGTCTTTATGGACCTTGTTTTGTGCACTGGTCCAAATCATTTGGTGTGGGGGGGGGGGGGATTATGGTGTGGGGTTGTTTTTCAAGGGTTGGGCTCGGCCTCTTAGTTCCAGTGAAGGGAACTCTTAAAGCATCAGCATACCAAGACATTTTGGACAATTTCATGGTCCCAACTTTGTGGGAAGAGTTTGGGGGTGGCCCCCTTCCTGTTCAAACATGACTGCACACCAGTGCACAAAGCAAGGTCCATAAAGACATGGATGCGTGAGTTTGGGGTGGAGGAACTTGACTGACATGCACAGAGTCCTGACCTCAACCCGATAGAACACCTTTGGGATGATATAGAGTGGAGACTGCGAGCCAGGCCTTCTTGTCCAATATCAGTGCCTGACCTCACAAATGGAAGAATGGTCAAACATTCCCATAGACACTTTTATAAACCTTGTGGACGGCCTTCCCAGAAGAGTTAAAGCTGTTATAGCTGCAAAGGGTGGGCCAACTTAATATTGAACCCTACGGAATAAGACTGGGATGCCATATAAGTTCATGTGCGTGTAAAGGCAGATGTTCCAAAACTTTTGATAATATAGTGCGTGTGTGTGTATATATGTACACACACATACATACATATACACATACCACCTCTGTACTGATGGCACCCAGATCTATTTTTCGACTCCTCAATCCACCCCCTCAATCCCCTCACGTATCACAGACATACTGAGAGACATATTAGTATGAATGTCACACCATTTCCTCAAACTCAATATTTCTCCTCCATGACTTTACCATTGAGATCCACAGCACAACCATTGGTCCCTCCACAAACACCAGGGTGCTGGGTGTAATCCCAGACCCTGACCTCTCCTTCAGCCCCCACATCCAATCACTGGCTACATTTTGCTGCCTTAACCTCCTCAACATTTCCAGAATTTGCCCCTTCCTGACTAACGACACAACAACTTAGTCACTCCTTGCTTATTTCCCACCTTGACTACTGGAACTCCCCCCTCAATGGCCAACCTTTACACAGGATATCCCCCCTTCAGTCTAATATGAATGCTGCTGCTAGACTAATACACCTTACTAACCAATCCGTGACTGCTGCTCCTCTCTGCCAATCCTTCACTGGCTTCCCCTCCCCCATCGTATAAAATCAGAATACTAACCACACTTTACAAGGCCATCCACAACATCACCAAACTTATCTGCAGATGTAATTGTACTGTCCCCCTTTATATTGTACAGAACTGCATAAACTGTTGGTACTATATACATCGTGTATAATAATAATAATATACCCAGACACTATATACATTGTGTATAATAATAATAATATACCCAGACACTATATACATGGTGTATAATAATAATAATAATAATAATAATAATATACCCAGACACTATATACATGGTGTATATTAATAATATACCCAGACACTATATACATGGTGTATAATAATAATATACCCAGACACTATATACATTGTGTATAATAATAACATACCCAGACACTATATACATCGTGTATAATAATAATAATAATAATAATATACATAGATCGGTAATCAGAAGGAGGATCAGCGGGTCACAGATCAGTGATATGTATATAGCAGGGACAGGAACCCCGTACTATGAATAGTTAGTTGATGTTCGGAATAAACTACCAGCAGAGGTAGTGAGACGGTCAAAAGTAAACGGCTTCAAACATGCTTGGGACAAACATAGATCTGTAGTCTGACAATAAAGGTAACGAAAAAAAAAAATGGGAAGATTCGATGGACAACTCGGTCCTTTTCTGCCATCACATTTCTAATAGGAAATCCGCCTGACTTACCTGTGTGATCTGATATGGAGGAGATCCCATGCTGTCCCTATGGTGGTCGTGTGTTCAGGATGGAGAAGCTGCTCAGCCTGCTGGAACCGGATCTAAAATGGCTGAAAACAGTGTCAAACAATGGGAAAATGTTCCAGGGACAGGAAGTGACATAAGACAGGAAGTGACTCAAACAGGAAGTGACATACGACAGGAAATGACATAGGACAGGAAGTGACATTTGACAGGAAGTGACACTGGACTGATTAATACAGAGGGTGCCATATGGAAAGCAGACACTAGATGGTGCCGGTCTCGATAGATGAAAAGTACGGAGTTTGTGGATTTATGTTTTTTTTTTTTACTTTTACATTCTAACTTCTTTTAAATTTTTATTGGAATTTTAATTTAACATTCTAATAGCTGCAAGACTTACTATTGCTAGTATGTGGAAATCTACCGAATCTCCCAACCAGTCCAACGCATTTACTTTAAATTTTTTATTGGAATTTTAATTTAACAATTTCAACAATAACATTTACAATTATTTGTTACTTCTGACTCATTGCTTGGTACATGTAACAACAGTTAGGAAAATGAAGACAATTACGAAAATTTCAGGATGTCAGGTTATCTCTATATAAAATTATAAGTGATGAAATATATCTGCGACACATACATTGACCTCAGCCTGACACATCAACCTCTGTGCAGGAAAACTGGGCCACACACACACAATAGTGTTGACCGACCCTTAACAGTGCAAATTAAGACAGGCTTGTGTAACTAGTCAGAGACAATTGACCATGCAAAAATGTCCCCATTTTCAAGGTTTACATACAACGGAGCTCAAAGGATAAAAAGCCATTTTGTTTCCCTGGTCATGAAAAGAGAGAAACCAGAGGAATCATAAAACATTATGTTCTGGCCATGAGACGTTTTGTCACACAATGGTCAAAACTCAAATTCAGGATAACACCTGTGTTCACCCATCCACTAGCAGATAAACTATTGTTTCAACCATGAGAAGACAAACAAACGGAACATTGCCGGAACAAAGACTAGAGTCTGTAATTCATTCACTTACACACACACGGGGGTAAAGATTGTGTCATACAGACAATTGTCCATTGAAAACTAAATGCTATTAAAGAAAAAGACTGATGAGAATTGCATCCTCAAATGAATTTCATATAATCATAAACTTATACAACATCCTTGTCCCATCATTTACAAAAGGGGGTTGTGGAACTTATGATGTTATGACAATCTTCTATTGAGAAGTACATTATATCTATCATATAGTAGTGTCAATTGGTCAGAAATTCTCCCATATTTTATGTCCAATCCCAATTCATGAATGTATTGCTGTTAACCTCTTTACCACTAGCCAGTGTGCTGCTACTGCGGCACAGTGGCTCGTTATCGTCTAGCGACGTAAACCTACGTCGCTGGACTCCTCCCCCTGTAGGCGGCGCTCGCGCACCGCCGGAGGCGCGCTCCCGCTGTTTTCATTCACAGCGGGAGTCGGGCCAGGGGAGGAGCGGCGGCAATCGCTGCTCTGCCCCGATCGTCGGGGAATCCAGTTTGGAGATCCGCCCGCCTGTGTAAACAGAGTGGGCGGATCTCCTAAGTGACAGGGAGTGACAGATCGGAGTGTTCAGCATATCTATCCCTGGCTCACTCAGTCACCTCCCCCCCCCCACACATTAGTAAGCACCAGGCATACATTAACCCCTCCCTCTCCAATAAAATTAACCCCTTCCCTGCCAGTGTCATTTTTACAGTAACAGTGCATATTTATAGCACTGATTACTGTAGAAATGTCACTGGTACCCCGAAAAGTGTCAAAAATGTCAGTCAAGGGTCCGATCTGTCTGCCGCAATGTCGCAGTCCCGCAAAAAAAATCACAGATCGCCGCCATTACTCGTTAAAAAAAAAAAAAACACCAAAAATGACAAAAATCTTTCCCTTAGTTAGTAAACGCAATAACTTTTGCGCAAACCAATCAAAATACGCTTATTGTGATTTTTTTTACCAAACATATGTAGCAGAAAACAAATTGGCCAAAAATTTAAAAAAAAAATTGGTTTTTACATCTTTTTTGGGGGGAATTTCATATAAAAAAAATGTTAAAAATATTGTTATTTTTTCAAAATAAATGCTCTTTTTTTGTTTATAGGTCAAAAAGTAAAAATCGCACAGGTGATCAAATACCACCAAAAAAAAAGCTTTGTTTGTGGGAAAAAAGGACGTAAATTTCGTTTGGGTACGGCGTCGCATGACCGCGCAATTGTCAGTTAAAGTCGCACAGCGCCGAATCGCAAAAAGTGGCCCAGACGTAAGGCAGCAAAATGCCCTAGTGGTAAAGTGGTTAACATAATAATCCCCTAGTAGATAATATTCTGATTGGAAACAACCCATGTGTAGAAAAGTTTACATATACAAGTTGTTGTGTAGCAATACATATATATATATATAACTGTCTATGTATCTATATCATTCTTACTGCTACTAAATGTAAAGTATATGGGTAAATCAGTCACTTCCAATCAATATATATATATTGTATTAGTAATATTCTTAATTAGGGTTGAGCGGACACCTAGATGTCCGTGTTCGACGGGTTCGGCCGAACTTTAAAAAAAAGTCCGGGTCCGTGTCCCGGACTTTTACCGAACTTTTCCCGGACACCGAACCCCATTGAAGTCAATGGGGACCCGAACTTTAAGGCACTAAAATGGCTCTAAAACACCAAAGGAAAGGGCTAGAGTGCTGCAAATGGCAGCAAAACGTAATTAAGAGCATGGCAAGTGCTCTGCAAACAAATGTGGATAGGGAAATAACTTAAAACAACAAAAAAAAACAGAAAAATAAAACAATGTTCTTCTTCATCTCTGAAGGACGAGGCCCATATGGAGTAGGAGGGAGGTTGAGGTGGTGGTGGATGTGGCGGTGACATAGGCGTGCGCACAGGGTGTGCTGGGTGTGCCTGGGCACACCCTAATCACCTAGGGCACATAGCATTGCCAGTGAGGAGATGGGAAAGATCTCCCTGGGACCTGCTCTGCTCTATTTCTCCTTGCCTACAGGTACATGGCCCCGATACATTACTCTCCCTGCTGGCAAACACATGCATGTGTATTTCAACTTTGGGGTGCACACCTTAATGCAATAGGCTGCGCACACCTATGGGCGGTGTAGGTGGAAGCGGCGGTGGAGGAGGACCAGGGCCGGATTAACAGCATCATGGGCTTGGTGCTGAGGATTTTGAAGGGCCTTAGGGCCGTGCCTTGCCATGCACCCAGAGGAGGAAGGGTGCAGCCATGCATGCCTAATTCAACATGGGATGCTGTCTCTGAAGCCCATAAACACATCCATGCATCGCCAACTGTCCCTCCTTGTCCGGCCTTCACGCTGTGTGGGGAGGTTCTGAGGGTGCTGCCTGGGGAAGCGAGCATAGAAGCCAGACTTCTGTGTTTACAAGTGACAGAAGAGCGGTAACAGTGAATATGGCCAACCCGGGGCCTATATAAAAGGTAGGGGCCTGGAGCTGCAGCTCCAATAGACCCTACATTAATCTGGCCCTGAGGAGGAGGACGAGGTAGCCAACACTGCTTCTTTTCACAAATTTTAAATGAGGGTACACCCCAAAAGAGTGAGAAAGAGCAAAAATGGAACAATGGGTGGGTAAGGTCGGTATCCATTGCTATTCTGCATAAGGTACGGAAAAGTCCCGTGGGATCCATGCCTGGTTCATTTTAATGAACGTGAGCTTGTCCACATTGTCTCTGGACAGGCGGCTGCGCTTGTCTGTTATAACGCCCCCAGCCGTGCTAAATACCCGTTCAGATAATACACTGGCTGCAGGGCACGCCAGCACCTCCAAGGCGTAAAGGGCAAGCTCAGGCCATGTGCCCAATTTGGAGACCCAGAAGTTGAAGGGGGCAGACCCGTCATTCACTACATGTAGGCGTGTGCACACATACTGCTCCACCATGTTGGTAAAATGCTGCCTCCTGCTAAGACGTTCCATCTGAGCTGCTGGTGCTGCTGTTTGTTGTGGCGTGCTGACAAAGCTTTTCCACATTTCGGCCATGCTAACCCTGCCTTCTGAGGTGCTGGCGGTGCCCTGGTTGCGTTGGCGACCTCCTCCTCCTCCTCCTCTGCCTTGTGCTTCCACTGTGGCCCCGCTGTCAGATGGGAATGCCAGCAGCATGGCGTCTACCAGCGTGCGCTTGTACTCGCGCATCTTGCGATCGCGCTCCAGTGAGTGAATTAAGGACGGTACGTTGTCCTTGTAACGGGGATCCAGCAGCGTGGCCACCCAGTAATCAGCACAAGTTAGAATGTGGGCAACTCGGCGGTCGTTGTGGAGACACTGCAGCATGTAATCGCTCATGTGTGCCAGGCTGCCCAGAGGCAACGAAAGGCTGTCCTCTGTGGGAGGTGTATGGTCCGTGTCCTCTGTATCCCCCCAGCCACGCACCAGTGATGGCCATGAGCTGGCCTGGGTGCCACCCTGCTGTGAACATGGTTCCATCTCCTCCTCCAGCTCCTCCTCCTCCTCATCCTCCTCATCCTCCAGAACTGTGCCCCTGCTGGACAATTGCGTCCCTGGCGTTTGCGTGTGCAGGAACCCACCCTCGGAGCCCCTTGCGAATGACTGCCCTGAAAGCCTTGGAAATGTTACCTCTTCATCCTCCTCCTCCTCCTCATCCTGTGCCACATCCTCTTCCATCATCGCCCGAATTGTTTTTTCAAGGAGGCATAGAAGTGGGATAGTTAAGCTGAGAACGGCGTCATTGCCACTGGCCATGTTGGTGGAGTACTCAAAACAGCGCAACAAGGCACACAGGTCTCGCATGGAGGCCCAGTTATTGGTGGTGAAGTGGTGCTGTTCCGCAGAGCGACTCACGCGTGCGTGCTGCAGCTGAAACTCCACTATGGCCTGCTGCTGCTCGCACAGTCTTTCCAGCATGTGCAAGGTGGAGTTCCACCTTGTGGGCACGTCACATATGAGGCGGTGAGCGGGAAGGCCGAAGTTACGCTGCAGCGCTGCCAGGCGAGCAGCAGCAGGGTGAGAACGCCGAAAGTGCGCACAAACGGCCCGCACTTTCTGCAGCAGCTCTGACATATCGGGGTAGTTTTTAAGGAACCTCTGCACCACCAAATTCAGCACATGCGCCAGGCAAGGGATGTGCGTCACACCGGCTAGGCCCAGAGCTGCTATGAGATTTCGCCCGTTATCGCACACCACCAGGCCGGGCTTGAGGCTTGCTGGCAGCAACCACTCATTTGTCTGCTGTTCCATGCTCCTCCACAACTCCTGCGCGGTGTGTGGTTTGTCCCCCAAACAGGCAAGTTGTAAAACTGCCTGCTGTCGTTTACCCCTGGCCGTGCTGAAGTTGGTGGTGAAGGTGTTACGCTGTCCGGATGAGGAGGCGGTAGAGGATGAGGAAGCGGAGTAGGAGGAGTTAGGAACAGGAGGCAAACTGAAGCGCCCTGCAATCCTCGGTGGTGGAAGGACATGCGCCAAATTGCTATCCGCCTCAGGCCCATCCGCCACTGCATTTACCCAGTGTGCCGTTAGGGAGATATAACGCCCCTGACCGTGCTTACTGGTCCACGTATCCGTAGTTAGGTGGACCTTGGCACAGATGGCGTTGCGCAGTGCACACCTGATTTTTTCCCCCACTTGGTTGTGCAGGGAAGGGATGGCTTGCCTGGAAAAGTAGTGGCGGCTGGGCACGACGTACTGTGGGACAGCCACCGACATAAGGTTTTTAAAACTGTGCGTCTCCACCAGACGGAATGACAGCATTTCAAAGGCCAATAATTTTGAAATGCTGGCATTCAGGGCCAGGGATCGCGGGTGGGTAGGGGGGTACTTCCTCTTCCTCTCAAGTGTTTGGGAGATGGAAAGCTGAACGCTTCCACGGGACATTGTGGAGATGGTTGTTGGTGACCCAGGTGGTGGTGTTGCTGACAGATCGTCTGTTTGCGGGGTGGCAGGTGCCGGTATCACTACAGATGTGGCTGGAGCGGCCGAGACTGCAGCAGAAGAGGAAGCAGGATGAGCCAGAGACGTTTCTTGGTTTTGAAGGTGTGTACTCCACTGCAGCTCGTGCTTTGCACTTAGATGCCTGATCATGCAGGTTGTGCTCAGGTTGAGAAGGTTCATGCCTCGCTTCAAGCTCTGATTGCACAGGGTGCAAACCACTCGTGTCCTGTCATCAGCACATTTTCTAAAGAACTTCCACGCTAGAGAACTCCTTTGAGCTGACTTTGGTGCGCTCGTTCCCTTGCTGCGTTGGGCAGTAGCGGGCGTAGTGTCTAGGGCACGGCCGCTCCGCTTCTGCACCCTGCTCCCTCTTCTGCTGTGCTGGTGGCTCTGTGCGACCACCGCCTCTTCCTCCAAACTACTCAGTTCACCTGCATGACGTTCATTCCATGTGGGGTCGAGGACCTCATCGTCCTCCACATCATCTTCCACCCAGTCTTCACCCCTGCCCTCCTTGTCGGTCTCCACAATGCTGAACGCCGCAGCAGTTGGCACCTGCGTTTCGTCATCATCGGAGACGTGCTGCGATGATCCTTGCATGTACTCATCTTGAGGAATAAGTGGTTGGGCATCGCTGCACTCAATCTCTTCCACTTCTGGGGCAGGGCTAGGTGGATGGCCCTGGGAAACCCTGCTGACAGAGTCCTCAAAAAGAATAAGAGACTGCTGTATGGCTTGGGGCTCAGACTGCTGGCCTGATTTGCAAGGGGGTGAGGTGAAAGACGGTTGGACATTGGCTGCAGGTGCCAACTCTGACCTTTCTGCAGTAGACTGGGTGGGAGACAATGTGAAGGAACTGGAGGCACTGTCAGCAGCAAACCAATCTACTATCGCCTCAACTTGTTCTGGCCTCATCACTTCTAGGGGCGTTTGATGCCCTACCAAATACTGATGCAGGTTCTGTCGCCTACTCACACTTGAGGAAGGTGTTTCACTTGTGCGTGTAGCTGGCACAGATCGACCATGTCCTCTCCTTGCAACAGGAGCTCTACCAGCAGCACCACGACCCAGGCCACGGCCCTTATTTGACGGTCTCCTCATATTTCTGTAATTTAAGATCTTGCCCTAGAAAGGTTTTTATTGAATAGCGGAATAGAAAATATGATCCAAAAAAAGTGTATGTATATCACACGTACACAACCACACTAGGCCCCAATTACTATTGTTTGTACCCCTAAAAGGCTAGATGAGGAGTAGGGGGAGTATGGAACAGGCAGCACCCTCAAACCTTCAGAAGTATGAGATGAACCCCAACAACTTGGAAAGGTGGATCTCTCTCACACGTACCGACACAGACTATCCCGCAATTCAATTGATCCTCAAAGGTTTTTATTGAATAGCGGAATAGGAAATATGATCAAAAAAAGTGTATGTATCTCGCACGTACACAACCACACTAGGCCCCAATTACTATTGTTTGTACCCCTAAAAGGCTAGATGAGGAGTAGGGGGGGTATGGAACAGGCAGCACCCTCAAACCTTCAGAAGTATGAGATGAACCCCAACAACTTGGAAAGGTGGATCTCTCTCACACGTACCGACACAGACTATCCCGCAATTCAATTGATCCCCAAAGGTTTTTATTGAATAGCGGAATAGGAAATATGATCAAAAAAAGTGTATGTATCTCGCACGTACAGAAACACACTAGGCCCCAATTACTATTGTTTGTACACCTAAAAGGATGGATGAGGAGGAGGAGGAGTATGGAACAGGCAGCACCCTCAAAGCTTCAGAAGTATGAGATGAACCCCAAAAACTTGGAAAGGTGGATCTCACACGTACCGACACAGACTATTCCGCAATTTAATTGATCCCCAAAGGTTTTTATTGAATAGCGGAATAGGAAATATGATCAAAAAATGTGTATGTATCTCACACGTACAGAAGCACACTAGGCCCCAATTACTATTGTTTGTACACCTAAAAGGATGGATGAGGAGGAGGAGGAGTATGGAACAGGCAGCACCCTCAAAGCTTCAGAAGTATGAGATGAACCCCAAAAACTTGGAAAGGTGGATCTCACACGTACCGACACAGACTATTCCGCAATTTAATTGATCCCCAAAGGTTTTTATTGAATAGCGGAATAGGAAATATGATCAAAAAATGTGTATGTATCTCACACGTACAGAAGCACACTAGGCCCCAATTACTATTGTTTGTACACCTAAAAGGATGGATGAGGAGGAGGAGGAGTATGGAACAGGCAGCACCCTCAAAGCTTCAGAAGTATGAGATGAACCCCAAAAACTTGGAAAGGTGGATCTCACACGTACCGACACAGACTATCCCGCAATTTAATTGATCCCCAAAGGTTTTTATTGAATAGCGGAATAGGAAATATGATCAAAAAATGTGTATGTATCTCACACGTACAGAAGCACACTAGGCCCCAATTACTATTGTTTGTACACCTAAAAGGATGGATGAGGAGGAGGAGGAGTATGGAACAGGCAGCACCCTCAAAGCTTCAGAAGTATGAGATGAACCCCAAAAACTTGGAAAGGTGGATCTCACACGTACCGACACAGACTATCCCGCAATTTAATTGATCCCCAAAGGTTTTTATTGAATAGCGGAATAGGAAATATGATCAAAAAAAGTGTATGTATCTCGCACGTACAGAAACACACTAGGCCCCAATTACTATTGTTTGTACACCTAAAAGGATGGATGAGGAGGAGGAGGAGTATGGAACAGGCAGCACCCTCAAAGCTTCAGAAGTATGAGATGAACCCCAAAAACTTGGAAAGGTGGATCTCACACGTACCGACACAGACTATCCCGCAATTTAATTGATCCCCAAAGGTTTTTATTGAATAGCGGAATAGGAAATATGATCAAAAAAAGTGTATGTATCTCGCACGTACACAACCACACTAGGCCCCAATTACTATTGTTTGTACCCCTAAAAGGCTAGATGAGGAGTAGGGGGGGTATGGAACAGGCAGCACCCTCAAACCTTCAGAAGTATGAGATGAACCCCAACAACTTGGAAAGGTGGATCTCTCTCACACGTACCGACACAGACTATCCCGCAATTCAATTGATCCTCAAAGGTTTTTATTGAATAGCGGAATAGGAAATATGATCAAAAAAAGTGTATGTATCTCGCACGTACACAACCACACTAGGCCCCAATTACTATTGTTTGTACCCCTAAAAGGCTAGATGAGGAGTAGGGGGGGTATGGAACAGGCAGCACCCTCAAACCTTCAGAAGTATGAGATGAACCCCAACAACTTGGAAAGGTGGATCTCTCTCACACGTACCAACACAGACTATCCCCCAATTTAACTGATCCCCAAAGGTTTTTGATTAAATAGCGGAATAGAAAATATGATCCCAAAAAAGTGTATGTATATCACACGTACACAACCACACTAGGCCCCAATTACTATTGTTTGTACCCCTAAAAGGCTAGGAGTAGGGGGGAGTATGGAACAGGCAGCACCCTCAAACCTTCAGAAGTATGAGATGAACCCCAACAACTTGGAAAGGTGGATCTCTCTCACACGTACCAACACAGACTATCCCCCAATTTAACTGATCCCCAGAGGTTTTTGATTAAATAGCGGAATAGAAAATATGATCCCAAAAAAGTGTATGTATATCACACGTACACAACCACACTAGGCCCCAATTACTATTGTTTGTACCCCTAAAAGGCTAGGAGTAGGGGGAGTATGGAACAGGCAGCACCCTCAAACCTTCAGAAGTATGAGATGAACCCCAACAACTTGGAAAGGTGGATCTCTCTCACACGTACCAACACAGACTATCCCCCAATTTAACTGATCCCCAAAGGTTTTTGATTAAATAGCGGAATAGAAAATATGATCCCAAAAAAGTGTATGTATATCACACGTACACAACCACACTAGGCCCCAATTACTATTGTTTGTACCCCTAAAAGGCTAGGAGTAGGGGGAGTATGGAACAGGCAGCACCCTCAAACCTTCAGAAGTATGAGATGAACCCCAACAACTTGGAAAGGTGGATCTCTCTCACACGTACCAACACAGACTATCCCCCAATTTAACTGATCCCCAAAGGTTTTTGATTAAATAGCGGAATAGAAAATATGATCCCAAAAAAGTGTATGTATATCACACGTACACAACCACACTAGGCCCCAATTACTATTGTTTGTACCCCTAAAAGGCTAGGAGTAGGGGGGAGTATGGAACAGGCAGCACCCTCAAACCTTCAGAAGTATGAGATGAACCCCAACAACTTGGAAAGGTGGATCTCTCTCACACGTACCAACACAGACTATCCCCCAATTTAACTGATCCCCAGAGGTTTTTGATTAAATAGCGGAATAGAAAATATGATCCCAAAAAAGTGTATGTATATCACACGTACACAACCACACTAGGCCCCAATTACTATTGTTTGTACCCCTAAAAGGCTAGGAGTAGGGGGAGTATGGAACAGGCAGCACCCTCAAACCTTCAGAAGTATGAGATGAACCCCAACAACTTGGAAAGGTGGATCTCTCTCACACGTACCAACACAGACTATCCCCCAATTTAACTGATCCCCAAAGGTTTTTGATTAAATAGCGGAATAGAAAATATGATCCCAAAAAAGTGTATGTATATCACACGTACACAACCACACTAGGCCCCAATTACTATTGTTTGTACCCCTAAAAGGCTAGGAGTAGGGGGAGTATGGAACAGGCAGCACCCTCAAACCTTCAGAAGTATGAGATGAACCCCAACAACTTGGAAAGGTGGATCTCTCTCACACGTACCAACACAGACTATCCCCCAATTTAACTGATCCCCAAAGGTTTTTGATTAAATAGCGGAATAGAAAATATGATCCCAAAAAAGTGTATGTATATCACACGTACACAACCACACTAGGCCCCAATTACTATTGTTTGTACCCCTAAAAGGCTAGGAGTAGGGGGGAGTATGGAACAGGCAGCACCCTCAAACCTTCAGAAGTATGAGATGAACCCCAACAACTTGGAAAGGTGGATCTCTCTCACACGTACCAACACAGACTATCCCCCAATTTAACTGATCCCCAGAGGTTTTTGATTAAATAGCGGAATAGAAAATATGATCCCAAAAAAGTGTATGTATATCACACGTACACAACCACACTAGGCCCCAATTACTATTGTTTGTACCCCTAAAAGGCTAGGAGTAGGGGGAGTATGGAACAGGCAGCACCCTCAAACCTTCAGAAGTATGAGATGAACCCCAACAACTTGGAAAGGTGGATCTCTCTCACACGTACCAACACAGACTATCCCCCAATTTAACTGATCCCCAAAGGTTTTTGATTAAATAGCGGAATAGAAAATATGATCCCAAAAAAGTGTATGTATATCACACGTACACAACCACACTAGGCCCCAATTACTATTGTTTGTACCCCTAAAAGGCTAGGAGTAGGGGGAGTATGGAACAGGCAGCACCCTCAAACCTTCAGAAGTATGAGATGAACCCCAACAACTTGGAAAGGTGGATCTCTCTCACACGTACCAACACAGACTATCCCCCAATTTAACTGATCCCCAGAGGTTTTTGATTAAATAGCGGAATAGAAAATATGATCCCAAAAAAGTGTATGTATATCACACGTACACAACCACACTAGGCCCCAATTACTATTGTTTGTACCCCTAAAAGGCTAGGAGTAGGGGGAGTATGGAACAGGCAGCACCCTCAAACCTTCAGAAGTATGAGATGAACCCCAACAACTTGGAAAGGTGGATCTCTCTCACACGTACCAACACAGACTATCCCCCAATTTAACTGATCCCCAAAGGTTTTTGATTAAATAGCGGAATAGAAAATATGATCCCAAAAAAGTGTATGTATATCACACGTACACAACCACACTAGGCCCCAATTACTATTGTTTGTACCCCTAAAAGGCTAGATGAGGAGTAGGGGGAGTATGGAACAGGCAGCACCCTCAAACCTTCAGTATGAGATTGTGTTCACTGTACCCCACAAAGATTGAGTTCACTGCACCCCACAATGATTGTGTTCACTGCACCCCACAAAGATTGTGTTCACTGCACCTCACAAAGATTGTGTTCACTGTACCCCCCAAAGATTTTGTTCACTGCACCCCACAAAGATTCTGTTCACTGTACCCCACAAAGATTGTGTTCACTGCACCCCAAAAAGATTGTGTTCACTGCACCCCAAAAAGGATGTTGTTCACTGCACCCCAAAAAGGATGTTGTTCACTCCACCCCAAAAAGATTGTGTTCACTGCACCCCACAAAGATTGTGTTCACTGCACCCCAAAAAGATTGTGTTCACTGCACCCCAAAAATGATTTTGTTCACTGCACCCCAAAAAGGATTTTGTTCACTGCACCCCAAAAAGGATGTTGTTCACTCCACCCCAAAAAGATTGTGTTCACTGCACCCCAAAAAGATTGTGTTCACTGCACCCCACAAAGGATTTTGTTCACTGCACCCCAAAAAGATTGTGTTCACTGCACCCCAAAAAGGATGTTGTTCACTGCACCCCAAAAAGGATTTTGTTCACTGCACCCCAAAAAGATTGTGTTCACTGCACCCCACAAAGGATTTTGTTCACTGCACCCCACAAAGATTGTGTTCACTGCACACCAAAAAGGATTGTGTTCACTGCACCCCAAAAAGATTTTGTTCACTGCACCCCAAAAAGATTGTGTTCACTGCAGCCCAAAAAGATTGTGTTCACTGCAGCCCAAAAAGATTGTGTTCACTGCAGCCCAAAAAGATTGTGTTCACTGCAGCCCAAAAAGATTGTGTTCACTGCAGCTCACACACAGAAAAATGGATGTGGATCACTGACACCTGCCTATCTCCAATCCCACACCACACAGCAATATCGATTGTAGTTTGTAGAACACAGTTTCCCTAAAATTCAGCAGACTCTGTCCCTAACAGGATTGAGAAGAGATCGTAGATCAGGATTGAGTGCAGATTCACCCCACCCCCCACACAGCAATATCGATTGTAGTTTGTAGAAGACACTGACCCTATATAATTCAGCAGACTCTATCCCTAAAATGCCTACAACTCGCCCTGCCTAAACACTCCGACCTGTCCCTCAATTCTATCCGGACACAAATGGTTTTTTCCTGCCTATCTTTCCCTAATCAGCAGCCAGCACGTTGATGTGTGCTCTCTGTCCCTGAATCTAAGCAGCATAATGACGCCGCTGCGGCTGCCTCGAACTTATAAAGACTTGGTCACATGCTTCAGACGGCCAATCACAGCTACTGAGACATTTGCAGGCATGGCTGGGATGGCTTAAGGCACACCAGTTAAACGATTGTTGATTGGCTGTTGAAAGCCCGCCATGAAAAGAGCGCCAAAGCATGCAAAACCCGGAAATAAAACGACCGAACACGGATTTTTACCCGAACATACAGTAAAGTGTCCGTGTCCGTGTTCGGGTACAAAAAATCCAATTATTCGGTACGAACACGAATAATACAGTCCGTGTTCGCTCAACACTATTCTTAATTCAATGGAGTACCAGGTCCAATCTTTGCTTAGATACATGGTGGATATTAGATGGACATGTATAAAGGATAGGAGTATGGATAGATATTATGTTGCTTTATGATAGTCTTAATATAAAGAAATCATCATTTACCGTATATACTCGAGTATAAGCCGAGTTTTTCAGCACATTTTTTTGTGCTGAAAACGTCCCCCTCGGCTTATACTCGAGTCAAGGAAAAAAAAAATTTTTCCTGTCCGCTCCGACGGGTTTAAGGTTTAAAAATGGCGCCGCCCGTCGCATACATGTCACCGCGCACGCGCCGCCGCTCGTGTAATTTCGGCTATTCCCTGCGCCGCTCGGGAGAGGCCGGGAATAGCCGAAAGTATACAAGCGGCGGCGGCGCGTGCGCAATGACGTGTCGGCGCCGGGCGGCGCCATTTTTAAAATGAAGGCGTCTCTGGAACAGGTAAGTGAAACAGCAGCCCTACCTGCCATGGGCTGCGGGCACACTACGAGGGATGCAGTGCTGCGGGCATGGTCCACATGTACCATGCCCACAGCACTGCATCTCCTGTAGTATGCCCACAACCCCGGATCCTCTTGTACCATGCCAGTCACCCTGCATTCTCCTGCACCATGCCAGTACCCTGCATTCTCCTGCACCATGCCAGTCACCCTGCATTCCCCTGCACCATGCCAGTACCCTGCATTCTCCTGCACCATGCCAGTCACCCTGCATTCCCCTGCACCATGCCAGTGCCCTGCATTCTCCTGTACCATGCCAGTCACCTTGCATTCCCCTGCACCATGCCAGTGCCCTGCATTCTCCTGTACCATGCCAGTCACCCTGCATTCTCCTGTACCATGCCAGTCACCCTGCATTCTCCTGCACCATGCCAGTCACCCTGCATTCTCCTGCACCATGCCAGTGCCCTGCATTCTCCTGCACCATGCCAGTCACCCTGCATTCTCCTGTACCATGCCAGTCACCCTGCATTCTCCTGCACCATGCCAGTACCCTGCATTCTCCTGCACCATGCCAGTCACCCTGCATTCTCCTGCACCATGCCAGTACCCTGCATTCTCCTGCACCATGCCAGTCACCCTGCATTCTCCTGCACCATGCCAGTACCCTGCATTCTCCTGCACCATGCCAGTCACCCTGCATTCTCCTGTACCATGCCAGTCACCCTGCATTCTCCTGCACCATGCCAGTACCCTGCATTCTCCTGCACCATGCCAGTCACCCTGCATTCTCCTGCACCATGCCAGTCACCCTGCATTCTCCTGCACCATGCCAGTCATCCTGCATTCTCCTGTACCATGCCCGCTGCCCTGCATTCTCACCCTAGGCTTATACTCGAGTCAATGATTTTTCCCATCTTTTTGTGGTAAAAGTAGGGGTCTCGGCTTATACTCGGGTCGGCTTATACTCGAGTATATACGGTAATTTTAATATACTGGTTAGAGGTGTTGACCAATGACATCACCAGTTAATGAATAAGATAGCCCTGCCAATGGGGATGAAGTTACTCCCTCTGGGTTTAACTTATGGTAATTTTAATAGTCCTTTGTTCTATACCATATAAAAAGGAAAACCCAGTTGAGATTGGACTGAAAAAAAAACCCCTAAAGAACAAACCTAAGGAAGGACACAGGAAAAGACTGCTGCCATTGACCACACTGCCCACTTGCTGATTTCTTGCTGTTGAGACGAACCACCATACTTTGAACATTTTTCCTTGGAAGGAGTGGTGAGAGATAGGCTTAATAATTTTTCCTTAACCCATATGTTTCCAAGATAGTAGGAACTGTATGGTACTGTTTGAAGTTTTTATGATAATCTACATTGGGTAGAGCAACTCTATATGTTCATTCTTCTTTTTCCACTGAATCAATTGATTTTATGAATTTAAATTGTTTGTCAAGAGTTAAGACTAATTTAATAGATTATTGAATTTAAGTGTATTGGGTATAATAGGGTGTTGCTCTTTAAGATAAGTTTCTTTCTTTCCTACGGCCGCGGAAAGTGAGAAACTGCCTTAAGAGTGGTCAGGCATTTTGTTTTTAATATTTTAATTCACAGTTAATTTTACTTTCTATCGGGTTATATCTAATTCTGTTATTGGTTTCAAAAATTGATTTCTAATTACATTGTATCTGTGCAACATATTTTTGATATTGTGTGTGGAATATGAATCACCAGTAAATTTAGTTTTGTATGTAAATATATAATTATACTCGTGTTTTAATAAATTATATTTATTCATTTAATTGGGAGATATTTATATATTGGTAAGAAATCACCATAAGCTCCAAGAACTCAGATAAATTGCTGTGGTATATTAATGAGTGTCTGAACAAAATTGATTGGGTTTTTCTTAGTTATTAAATTATTTGCCGTAATCGGCTGGAGGCACTGCGTCATAATTCTATTGATAGTTCAGAAATCGCCTTTTAGTAATAAATTAAAAATAGTCAGATTTTATACCACACTGCACAACAAGGAGTACAAGGTAACAGTTAAAGGAGAAAAAATACAAATAAAAAATATATATATAAAAGAATAATTAAATAAAACACAGCATGCCCAATCCGCCTCCCCCAATGGGAAGTATCTGTAAGTGGATTTGGTTACCGTGTACTGAGGATTATTAGGGATTTTGCCCCCACAAGGTGATCAGTGATCTCTTTGTTGCTATTGCCGAACCCATTGAAAGTAATGTGAGCCGATCTGTCAATTAAAAAAAGAAATTGCATTTTCTCAGCTAATAGGCAAGGGGGGGGGGGGGGTGAAAAAATAGCATGGGGGGATGGGCACTGCCCTGGGGAACATGGACCAATGCAAAAAAAAAGGTTTAATTCTATTCAGCCAGAAGTGTTTTATTATTTAAATGATTATATTGTAAGATTGAAAATGCTCAATTTCTATAAATAGCATTTCTGGGGGGGAGGGGGGGGGGAGGGTCCTAATCCTGAATGTGAAGGGACATCTCTGTGATGTACAGAAAATGCTGCAGCAGCGTGCCCAATCCACCTACCGTGTACTGAGGTTTATTAGAGATGGGACATTGGAACCAATTCATCTTCACTATAATGGAGATTTCTTTAGGTAAGTAGAAGCTCTTTGGGTTGTTTAACCAAATTTGCCATTTCTTTTTACATTTATTAGTAGATGAATTTTTGTATGATAAAAGCATTTGGTGCTGTGCTTTGTATATTCAGTCTGGTGATTACATTGGACTGGTTGGGAGATTCCCCTTGTGTTCCTGTAATTTTCTTCATTTTCCTAACTGTTGTTCCATGTACCAAGCAATGAGTCAGAAGTAACAAATAATTGTAAATTTTATAGTTGAAATTGTTAAATTAAAATTCCAATAAAAATGTAAAAGTAAAAAAAAAAGAAAGTGCTGCAGCAGCGCTGACATTTACAAGGATAAAATGGATTCAATTGTCAGCAAATGACATTTCACCGCCAACCTCATTTCTTTCCTTAAGATACAACACACTGCAAGAGTCTGCTATGTACTATGGGGGTCTGCTATGTACTATGGGGGGTCTGCTATATACTATGGGGGTCTGCTATATACTATGGGGGTCTGCTATGTACTATGGGGGTCTCTGGGGGGTCTGCTATGTACTATGGGGGTCTGCTATGTACTATGGGGGGTCTGCTATGTACTATGGGGGTCTGCTATGTACTATGGGGGTCTGCTATGTACTATGGGGGTCTCTGGGGGGTCTGCTATGTACTATGGGGGGTCTGCTATGTACTATGGAGGTCTGCTATGTACTATGGGGGTCTGCTATATACTATGGGGGTCTTCTATATACTATGGGGGTCTTCTATGTACTATGGGGGTCTGCTATGTACTATGGGGGTCTTCTATGTACTATGGGGGTCTTCTATATACTATGGGGGTCTTCTATGTACTATGGGGGGTCTTCTATGTACTATGGGGGTCTGCTATGTACTATGGGGGGTCTGCTATGTACTATGGGGGTCTGCTATGTACTATGGGGGTCTGCTATGTACTATGGGGGTCTCTGGGGGGTCTGCTATGTACTATGGGGGGTCTGCTATGTACTATGGAGGTCTGCTATGTACTATGGGGGTCTGCTATATACTATGGGGGTCTTCTATATACTATGGGGGTCTTCTATGTACTATGGGGGTCTGCTATGTACTATGGGGGTCTTCTATGTACTATGGGGGTCTTCTATATACTATGGGGGTCTTCTATGTACTATGGGGGGTCTTCTATGTACTATGGGGGTCTGCTATGTACTATGGGGGGTCTTTGGGGGGTCCGGGTGTTTTTGTTTGTGATTTGAGCCGGCAATAAACAGAGATTTCCTGGCAATGTAAACTGAACCATTTTCTTATCTCTATAAATGGCGGTTTTGTTGCGTTCCATCCTCCAGTAAGAATGGAGAATTCACAGCTCACCCCCAGAGTCTAATATGGAGTTTAGGGGTCCCTCAGGAAATCCATACCGGACACAAAGGAATATAAACTGACCGCCTAAACTTTCACACACATCCTATAATCACCATTTATATATATATTATATGTTTTCAGAAGGGGAATAAAATGGCGGCTGGGGCAATTTTTGATGTCACGATATTTGCACAAACATTTATCATATACACATTTTCAGAGAAGAGTACACTTGTAATACCATGTACTGGGGGGAGGGGTAATACCATGTACTGGGGGGAGGGGTAATACCATGTACTGGGGGGAGAGGTAATACAATGTGCTGGGGGAGGGGTAATACAATGTACTGGGGGGAGGGGTAATACAATGTACTGGGGGGAGGGAAAGTGTAAGCGATGCGGGGAGGGGTATGCTCAGTGAAACCATTTTCTTGTGGCTCAAAAAGGATACAGAAATGTATCTCCTATTATCCGATCTATAAACCAGAGGCTCTGGGCGGACAGTTGGATAAATGGTTCTATATTTAGGATGTATCCGGTCTATAAACCAGAGGCTCTGGGCGGACAGTTGGATAAATGGTTCTATATTTAGGATGTATCCGGTCTATAAACCAGAGGCTCTGGATGGACAGTTGGATAAATGGTTCTATATTTAGGATGTATCTGGTCTATAAACCAGAGGCTCTGGGTGGACAGTTGGATAAATGGTTCTATATTTAGGATGTATCTGGTCTATAAACTAGAGGCTCTGGATGGACAGTTGGATAAATGGTTCTATATTTAGGATGTATCTGGTCTATAAACCAGAGGCTCTGGATGGACAGTTGGATAAATGGTTCTATATTTAGGATGTATCCGGTCTATAAACCAGAGGCTCTGGATGGACAGTTGGATAAATGGTTCTATATTTAGGATGTATCCGGTCTATAAACCAGAGGCTCTGGGTGGACAGTTGGATAAATGGTTCTATATTTAGGATGTATCCGGTCTATAAACCAGAGGCTCTGGGTGGACAGTTGGATAAATGGTTCTATATTTAGGATGCATCCGGTCTATAAACCAGAGGCTCTGGGTGGACAGTTGGATAAATGGTTCTATATTTAGGATGTATCCGGTCTATAAACCAGAGGCTCTGGAGGGACAGTTGGATAAATGGTTCAATATTTAGGATGTATCCGGTCTATAAACCAGAGGCTCTGGATGGACAGTTAGATAAATGGTTCTATATTTAGGATGTATACAGTCTATAAACCAGAGGCTCTGGATGGATAGTTAGATAAATGGTTCTATATTTAGGATGTATCTGGTCTATAAACCAGAGGCTCTGGATGGACAGTTGGATAAATGGTTCTATATTTAGGATGTATCTGGTCTATAAACCAGAGGCTCTGGGTGGACAGTTGGATAAATGGTTCTATATTTAGGATGTATCTGGTCTATAAACTAGAGGCTCTGGATGGACAGTTGGATAAATGGTTCTATATTTAGGATGTATCCGGTCTATAAACCAGAGGCTCTGGATGGACAGTTGGATAAATGGTTCTATATTTAGGATGTATCCGGTCTATAAACCAGAGGCTCTGGGTGGACAGTTGGATAAATGGTTCTATATTTAGGATGCATCCGGTCTATAAACCAGAGGCTCTGGGTGGACAGTTGGATAAATGGTTCTATATTTAGGATGTATCCGGTCTATAAACCAGAGGCTCTGGAGGGACAGTTGGATAAATGGTTCAATATTTAGGATGTATCCGGTCTATAAACCAGAGGCTCTGGGTGGACAGTTGGATAAATGGTTCTATATTTAGGATGTATCCGGTCTATAAACCAGAGGCTCTGGGTGGACAGTTGGATAAATGGTTCTATATTTAGGATGCATCCGGTCTATAAACCAGAGGCTCTGGGTGGACAGTTGGATAAATGGTTCTATATTTAGGATGTATCCGGTCTATAAACCAGAGGCTCTGGAGGGACAGTTGGATAAATGGTTCAATATTTAGGATGTATCCGGTCTATAAACCAGAGGCTCTGGATGGATAGTTAGATAAATGGTTCTATATTTAGGATGTATACAGTCTATAAACCAGAGGCTCTGGATGGATAGTTAGATAAATGGTTCTATATTTAGGATGTATCTGGTCTATAAACCAGAGGCTCTGGATGGACAGTTGGATAAATGGTTCTATATTTAGGATGTATCCAGTCTATAAACCAGAGGCTCTGGGTGGACAGTTGGATAAATGGTTCTATATTTAGGATGTATCCAGTCTATAAACCAGAGGCTCTGGATGGACAGTTGGATAAATGGTTCTATATTTAGGATGTATCCGGTCTATAAACCAGAGGCTCTGGATGGACAGTTGGATAAATGGTTCTATATTTAGGATGTATCCGATCTATAAACCAGAGGCTCTGGGCGGACAGTTGGATAAATGGTTCTATATTTAGGATGTATCCGGTCTATAAACCAGAGGCTCTGGATGGACAGTTGGATAAATGGTTCTATATTTAGGATGTATCTGGTCTATAAACCAGAGGCTCTGGGTGGACAGTTGGATAAATGGTTCTATATTTAGGATGTATCTGGTCTATAAACTAGAGGCTCTGGATGGACAGTTGGATAAATGGTTCTATATTTAGGATGTATCTGGTCTATAAACTAGAGGCTCTGGATGGACAGTTGGATAAATGGTTCTATATTTAGGATGTATCCGGTCTATAAACCAGAGGCTCTGGATGGACAGTTGGATAAATGGTTCTATATTTAGGATGTATCCGGTCTATAAACCAGAGGCTCTGGGTGGACAGTTGGATAAATGGTTCTATATTTAGGATGCATCCGGTCTATAAACCAGAGGCTCTGGGTGGACAGTTGGATAAATGGTTCTATATTTAGGATGTATCCGGTCTATAAACCAGAGGCTCTGGATGGATAGTTAGATAAATGGTTCTATATTTAGGATGTATACAGTCTATAAACCAGAGGCTCTGGATGGATAGTTAGATAAATGGTTCTATATTTAGGATGTATCTGGTCTATAAACCAGAGGCTCTGGATGGACAGTTGGATAAATGGTTCTATATTTAGGATGTATCTGGTCTATAAACCAGAGGCTCTGGGTGGACAGTTGGATAAATGGTTCTATATTTAGGATGTATCTGGTCTATAAACTAGAGGCTCTGGATGGACAGTTGGATAAATGGTTCTATATTTAGGATGTATCTGGTCTATAAACTAGAGGCTCTGGATGGACAGTTGGATAAATGGTTCTATATTTAGGATGTATCCGGTCTATAAACCAGAGGCTCTGGATGGACAGTTGGATAAATGGTTCTATATTTAGGATGTATCCAGTCTATAAACCAGAGGCTCTGGGTGGACAGTTGGATAAATGGTTCTATATTTAGGATGCATCCGGTCTATAAACCAGAGGCTCTGGGTGGACAGTTGGATAAATGGTTCTATATTTAGGATGTATCCGGTCTATAAACCAGAGGCTCTGGAGGGACAGTTGGATAAATGGTTCAATATTTAGGATGTATCCGGTCTATAAACCAGAGGCTCTGGGTGGACAGTTGGATAAATGGTTCTATATTTAGGATGTATCCGGTCTATAAACCAGAGGCTCTGGGTGGACAGTTGGATAAATGGTTCTATATTTAGGATGCATCCGGTCTATAAACCAGAGGCTCTGGGTGGACAGTTGGATAAATGGTTCTATATTTAGGATGTATCCGGTCTATAAACCAGAGGCTCTGGAGGGACAGTTGGATAAATGGTTCAATATTTAGGATGTATCCGGTCTATAAACCAGAGGCTCTGGATGGATAGTTAGATAAATGGTTCTATATTTAGGATGTATCCAGTCTATAAACCAGAGGCTCTGGGTGGACAGTTGGATAAATGGTTCTATATTTAGGATGCATCCGGTCTATAAACCAGAGGCTCTGGGTGGACAGTTGGATAAATGGTTCTATATTTAGGATGTATCTGGTCTATAAACCAGAGGCTCTGGATGGACAGTTGGATAAATGGTTCTATATTTAGGATGTATCCAGTCTATAAACCAGAGGCTCTGGGTGGACAGTTGGATAAATGGTTCTATATTTAGGATGTATCCGGTCTATAAACCAGAGGCTCTGGATGGACAGTTGGATAAATGGTTCTATGTTTAGGATGTATCCGGTCTATAAACCAGAGGCTCTGGGTGGACAGTTGGATAAACAGTTATTTTTTGTGGTGGACGTCGATGAGTTGTGGGAAATGGGTGTGCAAGAAGTATTTGTGTGCTGTGGGAATCTGTATTTGCAGGATGCTGATGTGTATGGGGGAGGGGCGAGAAGCCTGGAAGGACTATGTATGGGGGAGGGGTAAAAGCTAGGAAGTGCTGTGTATGGGGATGGGATGAGAAGTCAGGGAGTATTGTGTATGGGGTAGGATTAAAAAGACAGTATGGGGGAGGTGTTAGAAGCTGGGTGGGACTGTGTATGCGGGAGGGGTGAGAAGCTGGACAGGGCTGTATATAGGGGAGGGGTGGGAATCTAGGGGGGGCTGTATATGGTGGGGGGAGTGGGAAGCTAAGGGATGCTGTGTTTGGGGGAGGGGTAAGATGTCAGGGAGTGCTGTGTATGGGGGAGGGGGTAAGATGTCAGGGAGTGCTGTGTATGGGGGAGGGGCAGTGAGGTCACATGTAATGAGAAGTACAGACACTCTCTTCTTTCTAATATTAGAGGACAGGATTGGACAATTCCAGTACAGGGGGGAGGGGGTGGAAATATTGGGGCTCAGTCACAGCACACAGCCCATGTTATTGTGTGTATAATGCGTGTTCTCTGGTGTGCAGTGTGGGGGCGCTGTTGTGTGGTGTAATGAGGTGTTAGGCTCTCTTCTATAGAATTCTATGGGCTGCGGCTCTTTGTAATATTATACAAGGTGTGGGAACGCTCGGCACAAACAATACAACCTCACATTGTTTTCTTTGATGGTGACGGAAGCCATAGAACATCGGGAACATCGCCTTGTTCAGCTGCCCATACACTCGTACAATCTCCTTCCAATCTTTTCATTGTAAGATCCTTCCCTCCATTTTCTTATGGTTAGTGGAGTGAAATGGAAGTGTGTGATGGCAGTGATGAGGAAATTGGAAGGATCCGGATGGAAAATGTTTCTGGAATGAAGAAATTTCTAGCAGTGAATGTGATTTCATTCAGGAAAGTCCATTCATTCCAAACAAAGGTTTCTTCCAGTAAATTAGAAGGACATTCATCATTGGAGGCACTGAGGAAAGTTTCCATATCAATGTTTGTACGGATGTTCATTTCAAAGTCTCCTAGTGTATGACCAGAGTAACTGTTGGTGTGAATGAGCCCTAAAGGTGACCATACACTATACAATCTGATTGTACAATCTCCTTTCCATCTTCCATCAACTACATAGTACAAGGATCTGCCCAACCCCCATACACACTGAATGGAATGTTTGGGTGTGTCCTCCTATTACATTGTTTTGGAATCTAAAGAAGATTGTACAATCAGATTGTATAGTGTGTGGCCAGCGTTAGGCTTGTGTGTTCTATTCCAGAATCCCACCAATATGTCACCCACTTCCTGTGTTCCCTGTACTGCCCCTCCCCCATAGTGACTCCACATATTCCCTCCTGTGTCCCCTCCCCCACACCACCAATATGAGAATGTATGTTATACCGCGCATGCAGAAGATGGAGCGTGTGATGTCATGTGCCTCGTCTCACACATGCATCGTACAACATTCCTTTCATCTCCTGCAAGATCTCCGGGAGAAAGTTTTCCCCAAGAAATGAGTGTCATGGCGTCCAGCACATGTAGAAGATGAAGTGTATGAGGTGATCCCCCGGTGTGTGCAATATGAGAGTCCTGAGAGATGTGAGAGCTCAGCTCCGGATCTCTCTGAAGACACCGGTGTGATCGGGGGAGGAAGGAAGAGGACACAAGAAAGGGAAAGCTGCTCATACACTAGGAGATTATTGGAGGAGAATTTGGAGAAATCTTCTCACTACATTCCATGGATTGATGAATGGCGCTCAGAAGGAGTTCAACATTTCATTTCCTTTTATCATCTCATTCTGGAATGAATGGAATTTACTGAATGAAAACCACATTCACTGCTAGAAATTCATTCCTTCCCCATCCTGCTCCTCCCAATCTTCTCCTCACTGCACTCAATAATCAACATTGATTTCCCCTCCACCAACCAGAAGAACATCCAACAAACCTTCTTCAAAGAGATTCTACTGGTGTGATCCCAGAGAATGGGGGGAGGGGTCCTTTGTGAAACCGCCCTCCCCCGCACTGTTTGTAGTCAGTGTGGCCCCAGGACATCTGTGGGGGAGGGGCTCCCTGTGAGGAAGTTGGCTCACAATGTGATTGGAGTCTTCCCAGATCCATAGTGCAGACACAGAACGGCCCTCACACCTCTCAGCCAGGACAAGAAGCCTCCATCTTCCATCGGGGACACGGAGGAGAGACAGAGAAGATCCTCACACAGGTCAGAGCAGAATCAGCTTCATGTCTACAGTCTGCACATTGCAGGCCTAGGACCCCCCACAAGGTGGAATGACACTTTAAGGGGAACTTTCCCCTGATTGTGGACACTTGTGAGCAGGAGGAAGAGAAGCCGAGAGTTGGGAGAGATTTCCCCCTTCATGTCCGGTCACCGTGCTGGGAAGAGTCAGAAGTCACCCAACCATAGAAGAGTCACCAGAGGAGCTCCACATCAACCTCCAGAACAGGACACCATCAGCCAGGTATTCATCTCCTTATTCACCCCAATGACCCTCTGTTCACTGACTTCTCCCCATCCACCCAGCTATCCCCCCCACTGCCCCCCTGTCCACCACTCTGTCCACCACTCTGTCCCCTCACTGCCCCACTGCCTACCCTTCTTTTCCCCCACTGCTCCCCTATCCACCCCCACCCCACCACTGAGCACAAGTGCCTCCTGTCTCCCAACTGAGCAACTCTGTTCCCCCTTTTTCCTACTAATCACTAATGTCCAACATTTCCCCTCAGTGATCACCAATTTATTCAATTTATTTTTCATTAATTGATAACAATAGCAGGCTTCCCTCCCCCACACTGAGCACAGATAATGGGCATTTTTTTTCCTCTCACTGCCCCCCCCCCCCACTTCCCTGTCCCCTCACTGTCCCCCTGTCCTGTGTGTGGTGTGGGGGTGTACATGGATAGTGGGAAGAGGGAGTAACACAAAGATTCTAGCTTGTAGGGTAGATGGAGGAACCCCAGAAGTGTGTGCTGATTACTCGACTGCTCCATCCAAACCGTTAGACTGGCCACACATTATACAATTTTCCTGTTCAATCTCCTGTAGATAACCTTTACCTATGTGGTGTAAGGGCCGGCCTGACTGCATACAAACTGAAAGTGTTTGAGTATGGCCTCATATTATATGGTTTTGGTAAATCTGAAGGAAAGTTGTACAAAAAAAATTGTATAATGTATGTCCAGCCTGAGTTCCCCAGATTGTATGTAAGATCTGTATCTACCTGAGACTGGTAAGCCAGCTAGGTCTGGGTGGAGTCTCCCTCCAGTGATGAGCAGAGGTATTGCAGACTGTGCTAAGTCTATCACAGCTGGTTCTATTGGCTAACAATAATCTCCTCTCCTTCCCCCCTACACCAGACAAGGTCCTCTCCTTGTTTTCTAGTTCCCGTGGGCTTCCATCCTTGTCATGTGTGTGGCAGTGGTGGGATAATAGAGTGTGTGTGCTGTTATACAGCTCTTACCCCTGTCTGAACTGGGAACTTGGGGTTCTCCTTACAATCTGCCAGCATGCTGGGTGATTTCTGTGGATATACAACAGAAGGCGATACCCCGTGTGTTGTCTGACCTCCCACATCCCTGTACCCCGATACCATAGTCTGTAACATCAGATAGAGGACATGTTCAACTTTCTTTCCTATGACTGAACATTGTTTTCATCCTGCTGACCACACACCCAAATAATTTGCCCCCCCCCCCCGAAAAGCAGTATAAGGGGCACTATGACTATAATATTGTGCTGACCTCTCTACTCTATATATTGTGTTGTACATTACATAGTCCTGACCAGAGTGTTTGTTGCCCCCACAGTGGTGGTAGTTTCTCATTAATGAAGGTCTTCTTTATGGTCGGCTCAGAGAAGGTTTCAGCTCTCTTCCCGTATTCTGTGTTATTTTTTCAGAGTTAGTATTGTTGGTGTTACAAAGACCCAAATTCTGCACCTATTTGGGACATATTCATGACATTGTTATCCAATGCAGGTGACCTTACTTGTGGCCATCACTTTGACTAAAAGGTCACAAGGATGTTTTGAGACCAAGGATCTCCTTTTTACCCAAACTGCTCTCTGCTTTTCTCCTTAATGGACAGATCGCATTACCCTCCCTGTGTCTGGCACTTGTTCACCCCCAGTAGATCTCTCCCCATTGTCTGGATGTGGGGGGGACGGTCGGGATTCACCTCTCAGCCAATGCTTTTTTATGCAGATAGATTCCCTGTTTGATATTCCAGAGGCTAAGAAGAGGTTCTCCATATTCCAGATCCGCTATTACTAAGTGGATATGAAAGGTTCTAAGTGAATTCAGTAAATAATTTTGCAGGTTTATGTGTGGGGATACAATGCCTCCTTTTCCCATTATAGCCCACACCATCAGAGTAGTGATCACTTCTTGGACTTTTTATCCTCAGATTTCTGTGTCTCAGATCTGTAAGGCCCGGTCTTCCTTTTACATTCTCTAAGTTTTACAAGGTTGATGCATTGAGCAGTTTGTCCATTCTGGTCACCCACCCATGAAACCTCTGCTGCAGCCAGAACTCATTCATTTAGTGGCGGTATCTCTATTGTGGCTAAATGACAGCTTCCAGTTTGGTGGGTAGGATGCTGGCAGCCATCACTGTCCTAGTAACCAATGATGCTGTGCAGACTGGCCACCTGCATTTTAGCAACCAATTATCTCATTGGTTGCTGGGATGTAGGTGGCTGCAAAGTAAATGCCTGCATCCAAGCAAACGAAAACATTGCACTGCACAGAGTCACTGGGTTCTAGGACACAGGTGGCCAGGAATTTGTGATTTAGGGATGAAGTAGTGAAATTTAGTGAATAACATCACATGGGAGCCCCTTACTCTACTTTCAGCTGCCAGCTTGGTAAATGTCATTTGCAGTGAGATTCTATGGGGATCAGATAGTCTGGTTGGTCTTAATGTTTTTCTGTGGCATGTTGGAGGGATCTTGATGCCATTATTATAAATTTATGGTTTTTTTTTATGGGGCGATGGTTTGCTGTTTGGACTTGTGTTGCAATGTGTTTTTGTTGTAAACAAGTAACCAGACATGTATACAATAAATTAATATCCGCGCTGTGATGTATAATTTAGTGAAAAAAAATTAAAAAATTTTTTTTTTTTTTTTTTTTTTTGAAAATTATTTGAATAAATCCTGAAGCTGCTGCTCACTAGGTAAACTACCAGAAGAATGTAAAAAGATATAAATAGACAGCGCTAACAGGTAAAAAAAATATATATATATATATAATGTGCTATAAAATTAATAAATATGCTGTGACAAAAATACATTCATAATCGATGGGTATAAGTTATTAAAGTGCCATAATGTGCAATACATAAGTGTCCATAATCTATAAAGTGCAAGTGAATTGATTAAGTGCAGTCCAAAAGTGCACTTAATCAATTCACTTGCACTTTATAGATTATGGACACTTATGTATTGCACATTATGGCACTTTAATAACTTATACCCATCGATTATGAATGTATTTTTGTCACAGCATATTTATTAATTTTATAGCACATTATATATATATATATATATATTTTTTACCTGTTAGCGCTGTCTATTTATATCTTTTTACAAGTAACCAGACATACTATGGACCCCTTTCTCATTCATGTAGGGGAACAACATATCTGAGGGCACCTTTTTTTTTTATAGGGGGGCTTCCAGATTCCTATAATTCCCCCCCAGCAGACCCTCCCAACCACTGGGACATAGTTTTAGGAGAGATACGTTTTCCTTATTCACATGGGGACATGGTGCCTTACCAGGGGGCCTCTGTCAGGGTACCCTTCTCATGTGGAGGGCACATGGCCTGGTATGGTCCAGTGCAGATTCCACATCCAAGTGCCCCCCCTCCCCCACCACTTTAGTTGGGCAGCCACTCATCAGCCAATCATTTATTGAAGAGACGTTTATTAATGAGATCTACAGCCAGGTCAGGTGACAATGTATTCCTGCATGATGCCTGAATAAAGATGAAGTCAGCCAGCATGTCACACCCTTTACATATCCCATCACTTCCTTATCAATCCAAACAAACACATGACACCCCCATTCCTTCTGAAATTCGAAATAGATTTGGGATCACACATTCACCCAGACAGAAAGATCTCATATCCTATTCTTTGTTCAAAAATCCTCCTTTCCCAGCAGTGTCCAGGAGTCCGGATATAACATTCTGACCAGATGGTATACAGTCCCCACTCTTTTACTCAAAGTTTTCCCCACAACCTCTCCTACCTGTTAGAGGTGAAATAATGCCAGGAGAACTCTATTACATATATCCTGGGAATGTCCTCTGATACGCATTTTGGAGAGAAATTCAAAGACTTACCAAACATCTAAACAGAATAGCCCTGGGAGATGACCCTTCAGCTTTTCTTCTACACATGACCCTCCTTTCTAAGACCCAATATAAAAAATGACTGCTCATTCGACTTATAAACGTGGTGAGATCTTCTACCCCACTGAAATGGAGATGCACGGATCCCCTACAACATGTCTGTGGATTTCTAGGGTTAATGAGATCAAAGGAAAGGAAGATCTCACCACATCTCTGAAGTTCAAGGAAAATAATTTAGAAATAATTAGCTTTGAAAATGGAGAGAATTGATTTTCAAGATTTGCCTCCAATTGATTTCAATGGGGTTTGCATTTATGTCTGCAATTTTTGAAATTTTAGATGCACTTGCTGAATGCACCTGCAAATAAAACCCAAGCACATCCCCCATCACTATGAAGCGCATTTCTCTGAATGAGAACAAAGAATGAGATTCTCCTGCAAGAAATTGTAATAAACTGTCAATTTTATCAGCCAATGGGAATAATATAGCGTCCGCAGTAAAATAACATTGTATATATTGTTTCTATGTATTAGATACATTTAATAATGATTTTTTAAAAAGCAAATTTATTCAGCCCTTTTTATAGAACTCTGACTTTTATGTTTTTTTTTTGCACAGGTGGATTTATAAACCAAGTTTTCTGTCATTTTGGACTTTATCAATACAACAAAGTCACATGGGAAATGAGCCATATGGGTGTCTTATGTGACTGAAAGTCTTTATTGCAGTTCCCCGGAGGATTCACACAGGACACAAGACATATCTGTTTTCTAAAGGCATAAATATTTTGGATCCTCTTCAACATTGATCCAGCCTCAGAGGACAACAGGAGAGAAGTCATTTCAGTGTTCTGGAAGTGACAACGGCTTTACAGTAAAGTCCAACCCATGTATACATAAGAGGAGTAATTTCAGAAGATATTTCTTGTTTGGAATGTGATAAAGGTTTTACAATGGAGGCAAAACGTATCACAAACCAGAGGGTTCACACTGGAGAGAAACCTTATCAATGTCTTGAATGTGACAAAGTTTTTACACAGAAGTCACATCTTATCAGACACCAGAGTATTAACACTAGAGAGAAGCCATATCCGTGTTCTGAATGTGACAAAGTTTTTACACGGAAGTCACATCTTATCAGACACCAGAATATTCACACTGGAGAGAAGCCGTATCCGAGTTCTGAATGTGGCAAAGCTTTTAGGCATAAGTCATATCTTATCACACACCAGAGGGTTCACACTGGAGAGAAGCCATATCAATGCCCTGAATGTGATAAAGTTTTTACAACTAAGAAATATCTTATCATACACCAGAGGATTCACACTGGAGAGAAGCCATATCCGTGTTCTGAATGTGACAAAGTTTTTACACAGAAGTCAAATCTTAACACACACCAGAGTATTCACACTGGAGAGAAGCCGTATCAGTGTTCTGAATGTGACCAAGCTTTTAGGCAAAAGTCATATCTTATCACACACCAGAGGGTTCACACTGGGGAGAAGCCATATCAGTGTTCTGAATGTGGAAAAGCTTTTGGGCAGAAGTCAGAGCTTATCACACACCTGAGGATTCACACTGGGGAGAAGGCATATCAGTGTTCAGAATGTGGCAAAGCTTTTCGGCATAAGCCATATCTTATCATACACCAGAGGATTCACAGTGGAGAGAAGCCATATCAGTGTTCAGAATGTGGCAAAGCTTTTCGGCATAAGTCATATCTTATCAGACACCAGAGGATTCACACTGGAGAGAAGCAATATCAGTGTTCTGAATGTGGCAAAGCTTTTACACAGAAGTCAAATCTTATCGGACACCAGAGGGTTCACACTGGAGAGAAGCCAGTTTAATCTGCCCAATGTCATCCCACAAGCTAGGAAAAAAGTGAAAAGATAAAATGCTACTTAACAAAATAAACTCAAATCTGTGAACAAACTGGAATGTAATGATCAGATGCATTACGCTTAGTGCCTATGTCCATAAGAAAAACACCTAGAAGGCCTGTGAATATTTTACCTTTTGACAATTTTTTTAGATGCTCAGCAATGACTGAACTGTTTTCCTCATGATTCTTATCTTTATCTTTTTTATAGAGCTTTAACTGAACATGTATTTTCATCATTCAATAACTGAGCTGTGTTTTCTTCATTGCCAGAGCTAATACAATAATAATAATGCCTCAGTAGCAGAGACTAGTATGGGGTCCAATGGCAGATGGCTACATGTATTCCATTTAGCTCTGCTGAAAATCTTCAGGATCTCATCAGGTGAATAATGGGTGTCCTTGATATCTTCTTCCTCTGTCCAGCTATTACTTATCTCCATAGACTATTGACACAGAACGACTATAACATATCTGAACTTACCAAATGCTAAGTGTGTGGTCATATTCCTATCACTTCTTCTGGGGGACAGAAATTCATCCAATTGGGGTTCACTTTAATGACTCTGAATGGAAAGATGTCTTTTTGGGGTAAAGTTTGTAATGAGCACTCCTTATATCTGGAAATGCACTAAAGTGTATGTATGGCCAAAATCAATAATTATATAAATGGTACAATCTGTCATTAGCATAGAAGTTTTGTTTTTCCGAGTCTTCTTTGTAACATTTTTTTTTTTTTTACCTGTTGATCCTCCCAGCAGATCTGTTTTTTCTACTTCCTGTAGAAGGATATTTTGCAACAATGGCAGTTGAAGGGGTTGGGAAACACAATATAACACTGTTGGTGGTGCTTTCAACTGTCAGTTTTCATTCATTTGGTGGTTTAAACTGTTAAAAAATCCTGTTGCTGTAACTGCTTTAGAAGCGTTAGCTGAAGTTGGGCTTTACTTGTTGTGTGTCTTACTTATAATTTATCTAAGACTTCCCTGTACAGGGTGACAACGCTGCTGTTTAATGTTACTGCAGAATGATGGGGGTTGTCACCCTGTTACAGAAGGTGGGAAAATAACAGATCTACAGACAGGATAACAGGTGATAAAACGATGTTGCAGAGGGAACTCTGGGAATGATAATGACAGATTGCATTACACATTAAGTTAGCAGACTTCCTGCTGTTGGTCTTATGTATGAATTGTGTTCTGATATTTACTGTCCTGCTGTAAAAGGTGTAAATGATTGCCCACATCTTTCCTGTAGTAGCCGGGACTACAAACTCTTATTAGGAATATTAGGATGGGTACCATTCCAAGGGGGGTCACTTTTTTGGATCTGGGAGAAACATTTTACGTGGTTTCTTAAATTCCATTATTGAAACCACCAAGGAGAGTCTCACTTCACTAACAATAGGAGAGCCAATCACAAGCCAGTAAAATTTCATGGTTTCTCAATATAAATGAAGAATGTTTAATCCTCATTGGTCCAATGGATTCCTAGTTTTTCCAAATAACATTTGCTTCTTGTGTCGAAGGAGCCCCTAAAATGTCTTCCCTTCAATTCCACCCATAGCTGTACTTTAGGTGATGTTGCCCCCCCCCCCCCATATCTGTAAGGGAAAGCCTCAATTTCTCCCAATACTCCCCTGGCCTTTGTCGTGGCATACCTATCTCGCATTTTCTGGATACCTTATTGGCCTTTACAGGATGCCTTGACTGGCATTTAGAATGGTTATCTTAAACAAAATGTCTTTCGAGTTAATCTCATTTTACTTAGATTTCTTTACATGTGTCACTGAGCTTGCAAAGGCTAAGAATATATCAGATGAACGAAACAGTGGAAATTCCCTATCTCTCAGAATATCAACTCTGTCTGGACAGCTGACCACAAAGCCAATAATATCTTCTAAAAGCCCCTTTGGAACTTTTATTGTGTGTCACCAAGAAATTTCCCTTTATGACAGAGAATCACGATCTAGATTGACATAATGCTTACTATAATTAGTTGTTAACTTTGATTGGATAAAAGATGTTAATAACAACCCATTTCTGTACGTCAGATTGTAATGACAAACCCATATTTGAGTATATATAAACTCCAGCAATGTTGTAATAAATCAGGTCACTATGATTCAGCCATCTTGAGTCTTGTCTGATCTCATTATATATATAGCTATATATTGTCTGATTTGGTATCACTGACTAACAGGTAACAGGTATTTTGTACCTGAGGAAAAATTCCACAACAATTTGGCGAGCCAGCCAGGAGAGGTGACGTCATCTGCGGACGGAGTGACACATCTGGACTGCATTGGATACACTGAAAATATCTGGCCAGGTAAGCCCATTGTCTGCTTACAATGTTTTTCAGTCCATCCAATGACGTCCAGGTAACTCTGTTTTATTTTTGACGTAATACCCTCTTAAAGAACCTAAACCCTTAGTCGGTGTATATATTGCTAATAACATTTGTTGTTTGTTGGGAAAGGTGAGGTTGGGTCAACCCTCACCACTGTGGGTGTCTTGGACACGCAGGAACGTGACCCCCAGTTGTGTTCTGGTAAAGCGGTCTCATTTCGGAGTGTCCATTTGAGACGTAGCAAGCATTGAATGTATATGACTGTTTTAGCCTGACATTTCATATACATGTAAAGGTTTCTATCTCTATGTTATAGTATATATGTAAACATATGCATATGGTAATAGGCTGTTTTTAAGTCCAGGTCACAGAGAACTTGGAAGTTAGAGGTAATTCCAAGTCACAGAGAACTCGGAAGTTAGAGGTAATTCCGAGTCACAGAGAACTCGGAAGTTAGAGGTAATTCCAAGTCACAGAGAACTTGGAAGTTAGAGGTAATTCCAAGTCACAGAGAACTCGGAAGTTAGAGGTAATTCCAAGTCACAGAGAACTTGGAAGTTAGAGGTAATTCCGAGTCACAGAGAACTCGGAAGTTAGAAGTAATTCCAAGTCACAGAGAACTCGGAAGTTAGAGGTAATTCCAAGTCACAGAGAACTCGGAAGTTAGAGGTAATTCCAAGTCACAGAGAACTCGGAAGTTAGAGGTAATTCCAAGTCACAGAGAACTCGGAAGTTAGAGGTAATTCCAAGTCACAGAGAACTCGGAAGTTAGAAGTAATTCCAAGTCACAGAGAACTCGGAAGTTAGAGGTAATTCCAAGTCACAGAGAACTCGGAAGTTAGAGGTAATTCCAAGTCACAGAGAACTTGGAAGTTATAGGTAAGTCCAGGTCACAGAGAACTTGGAAGTTAGAAGTAATTCCAAGTCACAGAGAACTCGGAAGTTAGAGGTAATTCCAAGTCACAGAGAACTCGGAAGTTAGAGGTAATTCCAAGTCACAGAGAACTTGGAAGTTATAGGTAAGTCCAGGTCAAAGAGAACTTGGAAGTTAGAAGTAATTCCAAGTCACAGAGAACTCGGAAGTTAGAGGTAATTCCAAGTCACAGAGAACTCGGAAGTTAGAGGTAATTCCAAGTCACAGAGAACTCGGAAGTTAGAGGTAATTCCAAGTCACAGAGAACTTGGAAGTTATAGGTAAGTCCAGGTCACAGAGAACTTGGAAGTTAGAGGTAGTTATTCTATTTTTTGGATAACAGTGAAATGGGAAACTGGGTTTCCGTAGATACCGACCAGGGGTCGATGGGAAAGGTCATTAGGACCATGGCCTTAGAGTGTATGGGTAACAGGGTTACCAGATAAATGGGGCAAACCAGGGAGTTTGCATTCGAAGATTGAATGCTCTGGGAGCATAGTTTTTGGGCTACACAGCCAATAATGTTCTGTAGTTGGACAGCTAATAATCCTAGTTGTAGGATAAGATAAGATAGGATATGACAGATTTTTGTAAAGTGTATGAAACAGATTTGGCAAGAACAAACTTAAAATCAGTTGCAGAAATATGGAAGCAGGAGAGTATGAAGTTGAATGAGTATTATGATAAATGAGTTGAAACAAGTATAAACAAATAATGTGTTGAATTGTTTCATGAGAAAGCACAGCAATCTTGTATTCAATAGTAGAATGTAAGGATGCTCATTGCCCTTTAATTCTGAAAAAAAAAAAAAAAAAAAACAGGCTCTGTGTCTTTGATATAAAATGAGGAAGTAGTTTATAAGCTGGGAGTTTGTAGCACGGAGGAAAAGATTGTTTCTTTATATGATAAATGAACGGCATATGATATTTTTGGGGTTATTCTGTATTAAATTAAACTAAGATGAAAAATAATAGGTTGCCCTTTAAACCAGGAATCTTTGTTTAGACATTAAGGGTTACCGCAATTAACATGACCATTGAACCCTATTGGCACTGAGCCAAAAGTTTTAAAATAGAATAACTTTTTTATATAATTATGGTTTATTAAGTGGTATTTCAGGGGCACCCTCCGTAACCAAAGGGGAACCTCTGATAAGATTTTTGAAATTCGGGACAAAGTTCTTAGAGGTTTTTTTGTTTGAAAGATAAAAGTACATTACTTCCTGTCATTATGGGTGTATAAAAAGTGACCTACTACAAATAGTGTAAAGACAGGACATTAGAGCAAAGAATTGCAACCAACCCCTCTCCCCCAGAAGATAGACAGGAAATAAGATATACAGCTAACCTGTGTCCGCATGTCCCATCAGAAGCAGTCCCAAAGGTTTGCTGAATAACAGTAGCAAGGGTGAGAGTGGTTTCCTGCCTGGCTTCAAAGGAAAAGGGGAAGTCATTTAAAAAAAAAAAAAAAAAGTAATGTTTGTGTTGAGTTAAAATTTCAGTGTTCAGTTTCAGATGAAGTGCCCATTAATCCAGTATGTAGCATATGTCTCTTGCCAACTTGACCCAGTGATAAAAGGATCCTCAGCTGTGTGCGGGCCACAGCCTGCAAAAGAGCTTCTGGATAAAACAGGTGCAATGTTTTTAAGCCAGTTTACTTCCAGTACAGGAGCAGGCATTAGAGGGGGAGGGGAAAAAATGTTTGTTAAATATCCCCCATGACTGTTTTTGAGCTGATGATGGCAGAATCTGAATTGTTGAGCCCTGCCAAAAAGGCTCCTCTCTGGAGCCCTGATGAGACCCTTTATGTAGATGGATCATGTTTGTAAACAGAGGAGGGTAAGCCTGTAACTGGGTATGCAGTAGTAACAGCAATAAATAAACAAAAATAATGCAGAGATATTAAATTTAAAGTTCTAAGCACAAGCAGCTGATGGTTTTGGCAAAGGCCTGTGAATTTTAAAGAGTTAACATTCACATTGACATGATTTTGGTCATATTTTTGAAAGCTTGTAACTTTTTGACCTCAGCCCAAGTTCTCTCGGTAAGCCAAGAAAAAGCATGCAGATATAATAGAGACTGTTCTTAGTCTTCCAGTGTTCCACCAAGGTGGCCATTTATTAAAAATACCAAGGCACATGCAAGAGAGGACACAGAAGAAGCTGCAGGAAACGCAAGGGCCGACAGAGCAGCGAAGAAGGCTGCACTGGAACAGGTCCCCCTATCTGGGTACTGACACTCCTAGGAAAGCAACCAACTCCTGTAAGTATGGCAATCTTGATATCATTGCAGAAAAAGCCCCCTCACAGGAGCGTGAGAAGTGGCGGAAGAACAGTGCAACACAGGATGTAACTGGTTGCTGGAGGATGGAGGAGCATTTCTGTCTGATCTCAGGCCCTATACCCGAGGGTGGCAGCAGCAGCTCACGGATCGTGTCATATCTCAAAGACTCTAATGACCACCTTGGTAATACAACACTGGTTAGCACCAGGTTTTCCTGGAGTAGCTGCAAAATATACTGCTTCTTGTCTTACCTGTGCTAGGTACAATGTTGGTAGAGCTGTAAGCACCCCATAAAAGCACCGCCTAAGTCAGACTGTCCTTTCCAAGGAGTTCAAATAGATTACATTGATTTCCCACAGTCTGGTCCCGATGCACATGTTTTAGTTTGTATAGACATTTTTCAGGATGGCCTAAGGCCTGACCAGTAGGGTTGAGCGAACACCTAGATGTCCGTGTTCGACGGGTTCGGCCGAACTTTAAAAAAAAGTCCGGGTCCGTGTCCCGGACTTTTACCGAACTTTTCCCGGACACCGAACCCCATTGAAGTCAATGGGGACCCGAACTTTAAGGCACTAAAATGGCTCTAAAACACCAAAGGAAAGGGCTAGAGTGCTGCAAATGGCAGCAAAACGTAATTAAGAGCATGGCAAGTGCTCTGCAAACAAATGTGGATAGGGAAATAACTTAAAACAACAAAAAAAAACAGAAAAATAAAACAATGTTCTTCTTCATCTCTGAAGGACGAGGCCCATATGGAGTAGGAGGGAGGTTAAGGTGGTGGTGGATGTGGCGGTGACATAGGCGTGCGCACAGGGTGTGCTGGGTGTGCCTGGGCACACCCTAATCACCTAGGGCACATAGCATTGCCAGTGAGGAGATGGGAAAGATCTCCCTGGGACCTGCTCTGCTCTATTTCTCCTTGCCTACAGGTACATGGCCCCGATACATTACTCTCCCTGCTGGCAAACACATGCATGTGTATTTCAACTTTGGGGTGCACACCTTAATGCAATAGGCTGCGCACACCTATGGGCGGTGTAGGTGGAAGCGGCGGTGGAGGAGGACCAGGGCCGGATTAACAGCATCATGGGCTTGGTGCTGAGGATTTTGAAGGGCCTTAGGGCCGTGCCTTGCCATGCACCCAGAGGAGGAAGGGTGCAGCCATGCATGCCTAATTCAACATGGGATGCTGTCTCTGAAGCCCATAAACACATCCATGCATCGCCAACTGTCCCTCCTTGTCCGGCCTTCACGCTGTGTGGGGAGGTTCTGAGGGTGCTGCCTGGGGAAGCGAGCATAGAAGCCAGACTTCTGTGTTTACAAGTGACAGAAGAGCGGTAACAGTGAATATGGCCAACCCGGGGCCTATATAAAAGGTAGGGGCCTGGAGCTGCAGCTCCAATAGCCCCTACATTAATCTGGCCCTGAGGAGGAGGACGAGGTAGCCAACACTGCTTCTTTTCACAAATTTTAAATGAGGGTACACCCCAAAAGAGTGAGAAAGAGCAAAAATGGAACAATGGGTGGGTAAGGTCGGTATCCATTGCTATTCTGCATAAGGTACGGAAAAGTCCCGTGGGATCCATGCCTGGTTCATTTTAATGAACGTGAGCTTGTCCACATTGTCTCTGGACAGGCGGCTGCGCTTGTCTGTTATAACGCCCCCAGCCGTGCTAAATACCCGTTCAGATAATACACTGGCTGCAGGGCACGCCAGCACCTCCAAGGCGTAAAGGGCAAGCTCAGGCCATGTGCCCAATTTGGAGACCCAGAAGTTGAAGGGGGCAGACCCGTCATTCACTACATGTAGGCGTGTGCACACATACTGCTCCACCATGTTGGTAAAATGCTGCCTCCTGCTAAGACGTTCCATCTGAGCTGCTGGTGCTGCTGTTTGTTGTGGCGTGCTGACAAAGCTTTTCCACATTTCGGCCATGCTAACCCTGCCTTCTGAGGTGCTGGCGGTGCCCTGGTTGCGTTGGCGACCTCCTCCTCCTCCTCCTCTGCCTTGTGCTTCCACTGTGGCCCCGCTGTCAGATGGGAATGCCAGCAGCATGGCGTCTACCAGCGTGCGCTTGTACTCGCGCATCTTGCGATCGCGCTCCAGTGAGTGAATTAAGGACGGTACGTTGTCCTTGTAACGGGGATCCAGCAGCGTGGCCACCCAGTAATCAGCACAAGTTAGAATGTGGGCAACTCGGCGGTCGTTGTGGAGACACTGCAGCATGTAATCGCTCATGTGTGCCAGGCTGCCCAGAGGCAACGAAAGGCTGTCCTCTGTGGGAGGTGTATGGTCCGTGTCCTCTGTATCCCCCCAGCCACGCACCAGTGATGGCCATGAGCTGGCCTGGGTGCCACCCTGCTGTGAACATGGTTCCATCTCCTCCTCCAGCTCCTCCTCCTCCTCATCCTCCTCATCCTCCAGAACTGTGCCCCTGCTGGACAATTGCGTCCCTGGCGTTTGCGTGTGCAGGAACCCACCCTCGGAGCCCCTTGCGAATGACTGCCCTGAAAGCCTTGGAAATGTTACCTCTTCATCCTCCTCCTCCTCCTCATCCTGTGCCACATCCTCTTCCATCATCGCCCGAATTGTTTTTTCAAGGAGGCATAGAAGTGGGATAGTTAAGCTGAGAACGGCGTCATTGCCACTGGCCATGTTGGTGGAGTACTCAAAACAGCGCAACAAGGCACACAGGTCTCGCATGGAGGCCCAGTTAAATTAAATAGCGGAATAGAAAATATGATCCAAAAAAAGTGTATGTATATCACACGTACACAACCACACTAGGCCCCAATTACTATTGTTTGTACCCCTAAAAGGCTAGATGAGGAGTAGGGGGAGTATGGAACAGGCAGCACCCTCAAACCTTCAGAAGTATGAGATGAACCCCAACAACTTGGAAAGGTGGATCTCTCTCACACGTACCGACACAGACTATCCCGCAATTCAATTGATCCTCAAAGGTTTTTATTGAATAGCGGAATAGGAAATATGATCAAAAAAAGTGTATGTATCTCGCACGTACACAACCACACTAGGCCCCAATTACTATTGTTTGTACCCCTAAAAGGCTAGATGAGGAGTAGGGGGGGTATGGAACAGGCAGCACCCTCAAACCTTCAGAAGTATGAGATGAACCCCAACAACTTGGAAAGGTGGATCTCTCTCACACGTACCGACACAGACTATCCCGCAATTCAATTGATCCTCAAAGGTTTTTATTGAATAGCGGAATAGGAAATATGATCAAAAAAAGTGTATGTATCTCGCACGTACACAACCACACTAGGCCCCAATTACTATTGTTTGTACCCCTAAAAGGCTAGATGAGGAGTAGGGGGGGTATGGAACAGGCAGCACCCTCAAACCTTCAGAAGTATGAGATGAACCCCAACAACTTGGAAAGGTGGATCTCTCTCACACGTACCGACACAGACTATCCCGCAATTCAATTGATCCTCAAAGGTTTTTATTGAATAGCGGAATAGGAAATATGATCAAAAAAAGTGTATGTATCTCGCACGTACACAACCACACTAGGCCCCAATTACTATTGTTTGTACCCCTAAAAGGCTAGATGAGGAGTAGGGGGGTATGGAACAGGCAGCACCCTCAAACCTTCAGAAGTATGAGATGAACCCCAACAACTTGGAAAGGTGGATCTCTCTCACACGTACCGACACAGACTATCCCGCAATTCAATTGATCCTCAAAGGTTTTTATTGAATAGCGGAATAGGAAATATGATCAAAAAAAGTGTATGTATCTCGCACGTACACAACCACACTAGGCCCCAATTACTATTGTTTGTACCCCTAAAAGGCTAGATGAGGAGTAGGGGGGGTATGGAACAGGCAGCACCCTCAAACCTTCAGAAGTATGAGATGAACCCCAACAACTTGGAAAGGTGGATCTCTCTCACACGTACCGACACAGACTATCCCGCAATTCAATTGATCCTCAAAGGTTTTTATTGAATAGCGGAATAGGAAATATGATCAAAAAAAGTGTATGTATCTCGCACGTACACAACCACACTAGGCCCCAATTACTATTGTTTGTACCCCTAAAAGGCTAGATGAGGAGTAGGGGGGGTATGGAACAGGCAGCACCCTCAAACCTTCAGAAGTATGAGATGAACCCCAACAACTTGGAAAGGTGGATCTCTCTCACACGTACCGACACAGACTATCCCGCAATTCAATTGATCCTCAAAGGTTTTTATTGAATAGCGGAATAGGAAATATGATCAAAAAAAGTGTATGTATCTCGCACGTACACAACCACACTAGGCCCCAATTACTATTGTTTGTACCCCTAAAAGGCTAGATGAGGAGTAGGGGGGGTATGGAACAGGCAGCACCCTCAAACCTTCAGAAGTATGAGATGAACCCCAACAACTTGGAAAGGTGGATCTCTCTCACACGTACCGACACAGACTATCCCGCAATTCAATTGATCCTCAAAGGTTTTTATTGAATAGCGGAATAGGAAATATGATCAAAAAAAGTGTATGTATCTCGCACGTACACAACCACACTAGGCCCCAATTACTATTGTTTGTACCCCTAAAAGGCTAGGAGTAGGGGGAGTATGGAACAGGCAGCACCCTCAAACCTTCAGAAGTATGAGATGAACCCCAACAACTTGGAAAGGTGGATCTCTCTCACACGTACCAACACAGACTATCCCCCAATTTAACTGATCCCCAAAGGTTTTTGATTAAATAGCGGAATAGAAAATATGATCCCAAAAAAGTGTATGTATATCACACGTACACAACCACACTAGGCCCCAATTACTATTGTTTGTACCCCTAAAAGGCTAGGAGTAGGGGGAGTATGGAACAGGCAGCACCCTCAAACCTTCAGAAGTATGAGATGAACCTCAACAACTTGGAAAGGTGGATCTCTCTCACACGTACCAACACAGACTATCCCCCAATTTAACTGATCCCCAAAGGTTTTTGATTAAATAGCGGAATAGAAAATATGATCCCAAAAAAGTGTATGTATATCACACGTACACAACCACACTAGGCCCCAATTACTATTGTTTGTACCCCTAAAAGGCTAGGAGTAGGGGGAGTATGGAACAGGCAGCACCCTCAAACCTTCAGAAGTATGAGATGAACCTCAACAACTTGGAAAGGTGGATCTCTCTCACACGTACCAACACAGACTATCCCCCAATTTAACTGATCCCCAAAGGTTTTTGATTAAATAGCGGAATAGAAAATATGATCCCAAAAAAGTGTATGTATATCACACGTACACAACCACACTAGGCCCCAATTACTATTGTTTGTACCCCTAAAAGGCTAGGAGTAGGGGGAGTATGTAACAGGCAGCACCCTCAAACCTTCAGAAGTATGAGATGAACCCCAACAACTTGGAAAGGTGGATCTCTCTCACACGTACCAACACAGACTATCCCCCAATTTAACTGATCCCCAAAGGTTTTTGATTAAATAGCGGAATAGAAAATATGATCCCAAAAAAGTGTATGTATATCACACGTACACAACCACACTAGGCCCCAATTACTATTGTTTGTACCCCTAAAAGGCTAGGAGTAGGGGGAGTATGTAACAGGCAGCACCCTCAAACCTTCAGAAGTATGAGATGAACCCCAACAACTTGGAAAGGTGGATCTCTCTCACACGTACCAACACAGACTATCCCCCAATTTAACTGATCCCCAAAGGTTTTTGATTAAATAGCGGAATAGAAAATATGATCCCAAAAAAGTGTATGTATATCACACGTACACAACCACACTAGGCCCCAATTACTATTGTTTGTACCCCTAAAAGGCTAGGAGTAGGGGGAGTATGGAACAGGCAGCACCCTCAAACCTTCAGAAGTATGAGATGAACCTCAACAACTTGGAAAGGTGGATCTCTCTCACACGTACCAACACAGACTATCCCCCAATTTAACTGATCCCCAAAGGTTTTTGATTAAATAGCGGAATAGAAAATATGATCCCAAAAAAGTGTATGTATATCACACGTACACAACCACACTAGGCCCCAATTACTATTGTTTGTACCCCTAAAAGGCTAGGAGTAGGGGGAGTATGGAACAGGCAGCACCCTCAAACCTTCAGAAGTATGAGATGAACCTCAACAACTTGGAAAGGTGGATCTCTCTCACACGTACCAACACAGACTATCCCCCAATTTAACTGATCCCCAAAGGTTTTTGATTAAATAGCGGAATAGAAAATATGATCCCAAAAAAGTGTATGTATATCACACGTACACAACCACACTAGGCCCCAATTACTATTGTTTGTACCCCTAAAAGGCTAGGAGTAGGGGGAGTATGTAACAGGCAGCACCCTCAAACCTTCAGAAGTATGAGATGAACCCCAACAACTTGGAAAGGTGGATCTCTCTCACACGTACCAACACAGACTATCCCCCAATTTAACTGATCCCCAAAGGTTTTTGATTAAATAGCGGAATAGAAAATATGATCCCAAAAAAGTGTATGTATATCACACGTACACAACCACACTAGGCCCCAATTACTATTGTTTGTACCCCTAAAAGGCTAGGAGTAGGGGGAGTATGTAACAGGCAGCACCCTCAAACCTTCAGAAGTATGAGATGAACCCCAACAACTTGGAAAGGTGGATCTCTCTCACACGTACCAACACAGACTATCCCCCAATTTAACTGATCCCCAAAGGTTTTTGATTAAATAGCGGAATAGAAAATATGATCCCAAAAAAGTGTATGTATATCACACGTACACAACCACACTAGGCCCCAATTACTATTGTTTGTACCCCTAAAAGGCTAGGAGTAGGGGGAGTATGGAACAGGCAGCACCCTCAAACCTTCAGAAGTATGAGATGAACCTCAACAACTTGGAAAGGTGGATCTCTCTCACACGTACCAACACAGACTATCCCCCAATTTAACTGATCCCCAAAGGTTTTTGATTAAATAGCGGAATAGAAAATATGATCCCAAAAAAGTGTATGTATATCACACGTACACAACCACACTAGGCCCCAATTACTATTGTTTGTACCCCTAAAAGGCTAGGAGTAGGGGGAGTATGGAACAGGCAGCACCCTCAAACCTTCAGAAGTATGAGATGAACCCCAACAACTTGGAAAGGTGGATCTCTCTCACACGTACCAACACAGACTATCCCCCAATTTAACTGATCCCCAAAGGTTTTTGATTAAATAGCGGAATAGAAAATATGATCCCAAAAAAGTGTATGTATATCACACGTACACAACCACACTAGGCCCCAATTACTATTGTTTGTACCCCTAAAAGGCTAGGAGTAGGGGGAGTATGGAACAGGCAGCACCCTCAAACCTTCAGAAGTATGAGATGAACCCCAACAACTTGGAAAGGTGGATCTCTCTCACACGTACCAACACAGACTATCCCCCAATTTAACTGATCCCCAAAGGTTTTTGATTAAATAGCGGAATAGAAAATATGATCCCAAAAAAGTGTATGTATATCACACGTACACAACCACACTAGGCCCCAATTACTATTGTTTGTACCCCTAAAAGGCTAGGAGTAGGGGGAGTATGGAACAGGCAGCACCCTCAAACCTTCAGAAGTATGAGATGAACCCCAACAACTTGGAAAGGTGGATCTCTCTCACACGTACCAACACAGACTATCCCCCAATTTAACTGATCCCCAGAGGTTTTTGATTAAATAGCGGAATAGAAAATATGATCCCAAAAAAGTGTATGTATATCACACGTACACAACCACACTAGGCCCCAATTACTATTGTTTGTACCCCTAAAAGGCTAGGAGTAGGGGGAGTATGGAACAGGCAGCACCCTCAAACCTTCAGAAGTATGAGATGAACCCCAACAACTTGGAAAGGTGGATCTCTCTCACACGTACCAACACAGACTATCCCCCAATTTAACTGATCCCCAAAGGTTTTTGATTAAATAGCGGAATAGAAAATATGATCCCAAAAAAGTGTATGTATATCACACGTACACAACCACACTAGGCCCCAATTACTATTGTTTGTACCCCTAAAAGGCTAGGAGTAGGGGGAGTATGGAACAGGCAGCACCCTCAAACCTTCAGAAGTATGAGATGAACCCCAACAACTTGGAAAGGTGGATCTCTCTCACACGTACCAACACAGACTATCCCCCAATTTAACTGATCCCCAGAGGTTTTTGATTAAATAGCGGAATAGAAAATATGATCCCAAAAAAGTGTATGTATATCACACGTACACAACCACACTAGGCCCCAATTACTATTGTTTGTACCCCTAAAAGGCTAGGAGTAGGGGGAGTATGGAACAGGCAGCACCCTCAAACCTTCAGAAGTATGAGATGAACCCCAACAACTTGGAAAGGTGGATCTCTCTCACACGTACCAACACAGACTATCCCCCAATTTAACTGATCCCCAAAGGTTTTTGATTAAATAGCGGAATAGAAAATATGATCCCAAAAAAGTGTATGTATATCACACGTACACAACCACACTAGGCCCCAATTACTATTGTTTGTACCCCTAAAAGGCTAGGAGTAGGGGGAGTATGGAACAGGCAGCACCCTCAAACCTTCAGAAGTATGAGATGAACCCCAACAACTTGGAAAGGTGGATCTCTCTCACACGTACCAACACAGACTATCCCCCAATTTAACTGATCCCCAGAGGTTTTTGATTAAATAGCGGAATAGAAAATATGATCCCAAAAAAGTGTATGTATATCACACGTACACAACCACACTAGGCCCCAATTACTATTGTTTGTACCCCTAAAAGGCTAGGAGTAGGGGGAGTATGGAACAGGCAGCACCCTCAAACCTTCAGAAGTATGAGATGAACCCCAACAACTTGGAAAGGTGGATCTCTCTCACACGTACCAACACAGACTATCCCCCAATTTAACTGATCCCCAAAGGTTTTTGATTAAATAGCGGAATAGAAAATATGATCCCAAAAAAGTGTATGTATATCACACGTACACAACCACACTAGGCCCCAATTACTATTGTTTGTACCCCTAAAAGGCTAGGAGTAGGGGGAGTATGGAACAGGCAGCACCCTCAAACCTTCAGAAGTATGAGATGAACCCCAACAACTTGGAAAGGTGGATCTCTCTCACACGTACCAACACAGACTATCCCCCAATTTAACTGATCCCCAGAGGTTTTTGATTAAATAGCGGAATAGAAAATATGATCCCAAAAAAGTGTATGTATATCACACGTACACAACCACACTAGGCCCCAATTACTATTGTTTGTACCCCTAAAAGGCTAGGAGTAGGGGGAGTATGGAACAGGCAGCACCCTCAAACCTTCAGAAGTATGAGATGAACCCCAACAACTTGGAAAGGTGGATCTCTCTCACACGTACCAACACAGACTATCCCCCAATTTAACTGATCCCCAAAGGTTTTTGATTAAATAGCGGAATAGAAAATATGATCCCAAAAAAGTGTATGTATATCACACGTACACAACCACACTGGGCCCCAATTACTATTGTTTGTACCCCTAAAAGGCTAGATGAGGAGTAAGGGGAGTATGGAACAGGCAGCACCCTCAAACCTTCAGAAGTATGAGATGAACCTCAACAACTTGGAAAGGTGGATCTCTCTCACACGTACCAACACAGACTATCCCCCAATTTAACTGATCCCCAAAGGTTTTTGATTAAATAGCGGAATAGAAAATATGATCCCAAAAAAGTGTATGTATATCACACGTACACAACCACACTAGGCCCCAATTACTATTGTTTGTACCCCTAAAAGGCTAGGAGTAGGGGGAGTATGTAACAGGCAGCACCCTCAAACCTTCAGAAGTATGAGATGAACCCCAACAACTTGGAAAGGTGGATCTCTCTCACACGTACCAACACAGACTATCCCCCAATTTAACTGATCCCCAAAGGTTTTTGATTAAATAGCGGAATAGAAAATATGATCCCAAAAAAGTGTATGTATATCACACGTACACAACCACACTAGGCCCCAATTACTATTGTTTGTACCCCTAAAAGGCTAGGAGTAGGGGGAGTATGGAACAGGCAGCACCCTCAAACCTTCAGAAGTATGAGATGAACCCCAACAACTTGGAAAGGTGGATCTCTCTCACACGTACCAACACAGACTATCCCCCAATTTAACTGATCCCCAAAGGTTTTTGATTAAATAGCGGAATAGAAAATATGATCCCAAAAAAGTGTATGTATATCACACGTACACAACCACACTAGGCCCCAATTACTATTGTTTGTACCCCTAAAAGGCTAGGAGTAGGGGGAGTATGGAACAGGCAGCACCCTCAAACCTTCAGAAGTATGAGATGAACCCCAACAACTTGGAAAGGTGGATCTCTCTCACACGTACCAACACAGACTATCCCCCAATTTAACTGATCCCCAGAGGTTTTTGATTAAATAGCGGAATAGAAAATATGATCCCAAAAAAGTGTATGTATATCACACGTACACAACCACACTAGGCCCCAATTACTATTGTTTGTACCCCTAAAAGGCTAGGAGTAGGGGGAGTATGGAACAGGCAGCACCCTCAAACCTTCAGAAGTATGAGATGAACCCCAACAACTTGGAAAGGTGGATCTCTCTCACACGTACCAACACAGACTATCCCCCAATTTAACTGATCCCCAAAGGTTTTTGATTAAATAGCGGAATAGAAAATATGATCCCAAAAAAGTGTATGTATATCACACGTACACAACCACACTAGGCCCCAATTACTATTGTTTGTACCCCTAAAAGGCTAGGAGTAGGGGGAGTATGGAACAGGCAGCACCCTCAAACCTTCAGAAGTATGAGATGAACCCCAACAACTTGGAAAGGTGGATCTCTCTCACACGTACCAACACAGACTATCCCCCAATTTAACTGATCCCCAAAGGTTTTTGATTAAATAGCGGAATAGAAAATATGATCCCAAAAAAGTGTATGTATATCACACGTACACAACCACACTAGGCCCCAATTACTATTGTTTGTACCCCTAAAAGGCTAGATGAGGAGTAGGGGGAGTATGGAACAGGCAGCACCCTCAAACCTTCAGTATGAGATTGTGTTCACTGTACCCCACAAAGATTGAGTTCACTGCACCCCACAATGATTGTGTTCACTGCACCCCACAAAGATTGTGTTCACTGCACCTCACAAAGATTGTGTTCACTGTACCCCCCAAAGATTGTGTTCACTGCACCCCACAAAGATTCTGTTCACTGTACCCCACAAAGATTGTGTTCACTGCACCCCAAAAAGATTGTGTTCACTGCACCCCAAAAAGGATGTTGTTCACTGCACCCCAAAAAGGATGTTGTTCACTCCACCCCAAAAAGATTGTGTTCACTGCACCCCACAAAGATTGTGTTCACTGCACCCCAAAAAGATTGTGTTCACTGCACCCCAAAAATGATTTTGTTCACTGCACCCCAAAAAGGATTTTGTTCACTGCACCCCAAAAAGGATGTTGTTCACTCCACCCCAAAAAGATTGTGTTCACTGCACCCCAAAAAGATTGTGTTCACTGCACCCCACAAAGGATTTTGTTCACTGCACCCCAAAAAGATTGTGTTCACTGCACCCCAAAAAGGATGTTGTTCACTGCACCCCAAAAAGGATTTTGTTCACTGCACCCCAAAAAGATTGTGTTCACTGCACCCCACAAAGGATTTTGTTCACTGCACCCCACAAAGATTGTGTTCACTGCACACCAAAAAGGATTGTGTTCACTGCACCCCAAAAAGATTTTGTTCACTGCACCCCAAAAAGATTGTGTTCACTGCAGCCCAAAAAGATTGTGTTCACTGCAGCCCAAAAAGATTGTGTTCACTGCAGCCCAAAAAGATTGTGTTCACTGCAGCTCACACACAGAAAAATGGATGTGGATCACTGACACCTGCCTATCTCCAATCCCACACCACACAGCAATATCGATTGTAGTTTGTAGAACACAGTTTCCCTAAAATTCAGCAGACTCTGTCCCTAACAGGATTGAGAAGAGATCGTAGATCAGGATTGAGTGCAGACCCCACCCCCCACACAGCAATATCGATTGTAGTTTGTAGAAGACACTGACCCTATATAATTCAGCAGACTCTATCCCTAAAATGCCTACAACTCGCCCTGCCTAAACACTCCGACCTGTCCCTCAATTCTATCCGGACACAAATGGTTTTTTCCTGCCTATCTTTCCCTAATCAGCAGCCAGCACGTTGATGTGTGCTCTGTCCCTGAATCTAAGCAGCATAATGACGCCGCTGCGGCTGCCTCGAACTTATAAAGACTTGGTCACATGCTTCAGACGGCCAATCACAGCTACTGAGACATTTGCAGGCATGGCTGGGATGGCTTAAGGCACACCAGTTAAACGATTGTTGATTGGCTGTTGAAAGCCCGCCATGAAAAGAGCGCCAAAGCATGCAAAACCCGGAAATAAAACGACCGAACACGGATTTTTACCCGAACATACAGTAAAGTGTCCGTGTCCGTGTTCGGGTACAAAAAATCCAATTATTCGGTACGAACACGAATAATACAGTCCGTGTTCGCTCAACACTACTGACCAGTCTCTAGGGGTAAAGTACAAACCACAGGAAAAAGGCCTTTGCCCCAGGTAATGTGCATGTATAGAATCCCAGAAACTATGGAAAGTGACAGGGGTACTCACTTTACAGAAAGAGTTCTACAAGAGATCCTATCCGCACTAAATATTGAGAAAGCCTTTCACACTCCATATCATTCACAGAGTAGCGGAAAGGTACAAAAGGTTGTAGGAAAAAAAAAAAAAAAAAACACAAGTTGAGTAAAATAATAGCAGAAACAGGTAGATTGTTTTACGTTTTTTTTCCTTTGTCAGGAACACTCCCAAGAGAGGTGTGGGTACCTGAAGCAGGTCTCTATTTACCACAGAAATTGCAAGCTACACACTCAGATCTCACTAGATGTGTTGCAGCGCTTTAAAAGCAATTGACAAAAATGCATAATAGTGTGTTTTCATCCCTACCAGATCCAAATGAGGATACTAAGTCATAAAGTAAGGGATACATGGATTCATGCCAGTCATTGAAAAAAGGTGGTACAATGATTTTCTTTAAATTTTTGATATGTATGGGAATGTTGGGTATAATGAAGGGGCAGGATAATAAAAGAGACAGACAACCTAAGGCCCAATGTACTGTTAAGTTTAAAAACCAGGTAGCCAGGAAGTCAGGGTACTCAGGGTGCTAGATATGTCCACAATTACACCCAGAGTCCCAGACTATACCTGTGCTAGTAAACCCACTTGCATTAGAGGATCTAAATCAGACAGAGTTTTCAAAATCCTATAGAAACATTACCAGTGCACAAAAGGACATGTTAATTCCCCCAAAAGTCGCAGGTTTCAAGAATCCTACAGTGTGTATAGAGTTCTATGGAAATAAAACTGATGTAGGGAGGGTGGACTGTTCACAAGCACTGATAAACATATCCTGCCTACAGCTGACTGTGAACAGCCCATGAAATGAAACTTGCATGCATTACAGAAATGAAACTGTTAAACATAAAATATGAGCCATATTAAATGACAATATGGACATTTCTCACCTAGGAGAAGCCCTCAGGTTTCTGTTGTTCAGACAGAAACTGGGGTATTATGCAGAAAAGTTATTAATACCCATTTTCACCCCAGGGTGGTCACATTCAGGGTTGGGAATCTATTGTGTCTGTGGCAATCAGTGTGTCACAGTAACAGGTACTACAACCTCTTTATTTCCAATGGTGTCCGCCCATCCAAATGAACACAGTCTTATGGAGGTTTTGCCTTATCTCCTAAAATAATGAAAGTGGTGTATTCATATTGATGTTTATGATAATTATGATCTCTAGTTATCTGTTGAATTAAAATAATTATGTGTTTGGTTGATAAGGTTACCAAGGCCAAGAAGACAACCTATTTCAACTCTATACGGGAATAAGAAGGGATTGATGATGCTGAGTATGCTGTAATGAGAAATCTGTCACCTCAAACCCCCATGTATGAAGTAATCTCCGCCTCAGAACCTTACCAAGACTCGGACACCCCCCACTGAGGTTTGCCCTCTGGGCCAGTGTTCCAAGCGTAAGGGGCTGCTCCCTTGGATGAATCTGATAAGCGGAATAGGTAGTTAGTTAGCCTGATCAATAAATTCTCAAGAGGGGGGAGATGTCGTGGCATACCTATCTCGCATTTTCTGGATACCTTATTGGCCTTTACAGGATGCCTTGACTGGCATTTAGAATGGTTATCTTAAACAAAATGTCTTTCGAGTTAATCTCATTTTACTTTGATTTCTTTACATGTGTCACTGAGCTTGCAAAGGCTAAGAATATATCAGATGAACGAAACAGTGGAAATTCCCTATCTCTCAGAATATCAACTCTGTCTGGACAGCTGACCACAAAGCCAATAATATCTTCTAAAAGCCCCTTTGGAACTTTTATTGTGTGTCACCAAGAAATTTCCCTTTATGACAGAGAATCACGATCTAGATTGACATAATGCTTACTATAATTAGTTGTTAACTTTGATTGGACAAAAGATGTTAATAACAACCCATTTCTGTACGTCAGATTGTAATGACAAACCCATTTCTGAGTATATTTAAACTCCAGCAATATTGTAATAAATCAGGTCACTATGATTCAGCCATCTTGAGTCTTGTCTGATCTCATTATATATATAGCTATATATTGTCTGATTTGGTATCACTGACTAACAGGTAACAGGTATTTTGTACCTGAGGAAAAATTCCACAACACTGTCCTGGAGGATTACTGAGGAAATACGCCCCTTCCTAACCAATGACACCACAAAGCTTCTAATCAACTCCCTGGTAATCTCCCACCTTGACTACTGCAACTCCCTCCTTATTGGTTTACCTTTACATAGGCTATCCCCCCTTCAGTCCATCATGAATGCTGCTGACAGGCTCATCCACCTTACCAACCGCTTTGTGTCTGCCACTCCTCTGCCAATCCCTACATTGGCTGCCACTCATCCAACTAATTAAATTCAAAATACTAACAAAAACTTCAAAGCCATCCACAACTCCGCCCCAAGCCATATCACTAACCTGGTCTCTAAATGCCAACCAAAATCGTTTGTTTCTTTCCTCCTAAGGCCTCCTGCTCTCTAGTGCCCTTGTCACCTCATCCCATGCTCGCCTCCGGGACTTCTCCAGAGCCTCTCTGATCCTCTGGAACTCCCTACCCCAATCTGTCTGGTTATCTCCTTCTCTGTCCACTTTTAGCCCATCCCTGAAAACTCATCTCTTCAGAGAAGCCTATCCGCCCACACCTAACTGTACATTTATTTTCTTCATCCCCCACAGTTATTACCTTTTGTATCACTTGCCCTCCCTCTTAGATTGTAAGCCCTACTGAGCAGGAAGACCCTCCGATTCCTCCTGTATTGAATTGTATTGTAACTGTACTGTGTGCATTCACGTTGTAAAGTGCTGCGCAAACTGTTGGTGCCATATAAATCCTGTATAGTAATAATAATATATGACTGCCTAGTCCAGCCTTTCTCAGCCAGGGTTCCTCCAAAGGTTCCTAGGGGCTCCTTGTCATTTCCTTGGATTGTATATGGAAGTGTCACCTACCAGACGTTTCACTGAAGTTTGTCATCATTGCACCGACACACACAATTACATTATTTCATTCAATATATTTTTTATTATAATTTTAATTTAAAACAAGAGTGCAAAAAACAAATGAATAAAATGGTAAAAGAAGAAATCCAATTGGTCAGGAAAATTACTTGTCTGGAATGTGGAGGCGGAGTCGGTAATAATTTGTGTACAATACAATACACAACGTGTTACATTATTATAACAAAGTATTGTAGAAAAGATCACATCATAGAAAATGGGGGAAAGGAGAAAATAAACCCGGATATGAAGGTGACATTTGTGTACGAGGAACACCTTAACAATTACCACCATTTTATTCTCCAGGGCCTCTGCTTTCAGAAAATATATGTTTGGGGGTTTTATCTCATCTTCAGGCCCAAAATCTGCATTTTACCATGTGTGCAAAAATAATGCAAACAGCTCTGGCAGTGAAAGGGTAAATGTGAGCTAGCTGGGATCACATTAGAGCTCCCCCTAGCTGCAGCCTGGTAATAACATTGCTAGGAGGTATATTTATTTATCTGCTACATACTTCCCATCTTTATATAAACATCTCCTGACATTTAGGGGTAAATATTAGAACATTTACAAAGCAATTCTCTCAGTGACAATGCATGTACATTCCTTCTGTGTGATTGGGGAAACAATGAATGTTATTAGGGGATTTGCTGAGCTGGTTGAATATTTTCCATGGATTTAAAATAGAAAATGTTGCATTTGGACACTAGATGGTGCTAATTGCTAAGATACTTAGCGCCATCTAAAGGCCAAATTTGGTACTTTTTGTTTTAAATCAATGGATGGTTTAATTTATGTCCTTCAATGTGTACTGTACCCATAAATACATGAGTATGATCTCAGGGATTTGTATGACCCCCCCCCCCCCGATATTGGAAATGAAGGGGTCTATGCAAAGAATATGTTGGGTGTGTGTGCCAAGCATGTGTCCAGCCATGACAAATTCTGGCTGTATTTGAATAAGCACAGTGATTTCTAATAATCGTCAGCTCCAACTAGTGGACATAATGAGGTATTAGTTCAAAAATACCTCAATCAAGAAAAATAGTTCAATACCGCATTATGGACACTAGATGGACCCAATGATAGGAAATCACTGAATGAAATAAAATAACACCAACATTTGTCATGGATGAATGAATGCTTGTCATATTTGTACTTGCATACAGAAAGTTTCTGTGTCTATAATGTTGATTTCCTCTAGATGGCGCATGTGTGCTTACTTCTTCATTTATTTCTCCCATCATGCATTATTACATCTCTCTTTCCTGTTTCCTTTTGTAACTAAAAGAAGATTGCACAGTGCTGTCCTCCCAGGGTTTAACGCGTTTCTTTTTTGTTTTGTGTGTAAAGTAAGCCATCTGACTAAGAATCTTCCAGATACAAAGCCCTCTCTTAGCTCACAAGCAGGGGAAAGTGGCATGGAGATTTTCGGGGTCACCACTGGTAAGTAGAGCCTTGAAATGAAGGACATCAAGTTCAGAATTTCTGTCTTGTCTGTGTAAAGTTTACTGATAAATATATATGGGATCTCACAGCTTCTAGCTCTGTAACCCGCTATATCATTATCAGTAACCGTCACACAGACACGCAAGATATTCTGAAGGTGATTCCTTCATTTCACGGCTCTACTTACCACTCTACACCCCAACATTTACTCAGCCAATGAAAAGCCAACATGGTACAACACTTCATTCATGTCTTTGGTGATCTCTGACCTCCTTATCAACGGTTTCTTACATCATGAAGATCAGACATGGAGTATATCTGAGGTGTATATCAAGTGTGCTTCTTCCCCACATGTCCAGCAACAATTATATAGAAGACATTTCCCGCACTCTGGGCACTAATACACCTTGAGGGTTGTGTGGGAGATCGGATGTACAGGAAGACAGGACTTCAGTGAGGAACAATTCCCTCACTTAGGACAGGAAAGTGGCTTCTCCCCCGTGTGAGTTCTCTGATGTGTGTAAAGATGGGGCTTCTGTGAAAAACATTTCCCACACTCAGGACAGGAATACGGCTTCTCCCCCGTGTGAGATCTCTGATGTGTGTGAAGATTAGACTTTACTGAAAAGCATTTCCCACACTTAGGACAAGAATACGGCTTCTCCCCTGTGTGAGATCTCTGATGTGTGTAAAGATTGGGCTTCAGTGAAAAACATTTCCCACACTCAGGACAAGAATATGGCTTCTCCCCCGTGTGAGATCTCTGATGTGTGTGAAGACTAGACTTTACTGAAAAACATTTCCCGCACTCAGGACAGGAAAACGGCTTTTCCCCCGTGTGAGATCTCTGATGTGTGTGAAGATGAGACTTCTGTAAAAAACATTTCCCACACTCAGGACAGGAAAGCGGCTTCTCCCCCGTGTGAGTTCTCTGATGTCTGGAAAGAGTGGAATTATCTGAAAAACATTTCCCGCACTCAGGACAGGAATACGGCTTCACCCCCTTGTGAGTTTTCTGATGTGTGTGAAGATGAGACTTCTGTGAAAAACATTTCCCACATTCAGGACAGGAAAGCGGCTTCTCCCCCGTGTGAGTTCTCTGATGTCTGGAAACAGTGGACTTATGTGAAAAACATTTCCCGCACTCAGGACAGGAATACGGCTTCTCCCCCTTGTGAGTTCTCTGATGTGTGTGAAGATGAGATTTCCGTGAAAAACATTTCCCACACTCAGGACAGGAAAACGGCTTTTCCCCTGTGTGAGATCTCTGATGTGTGTAAAGATGAGACTTCCGTGAAAAACATTTCCCACACTCAGGACAGGGAAACGGCTTTTCCCCCGTGTGAGATCTCTGATGTGTGTAAAGATGAGACTTCCGTGAAAAACATTTCCCACACACAGGACAAGAAAGTGGCTTCTCCCCCGTGTGAGTTCTCTGATGTCTGGAAAGAGTGGACTTATCTGAAAAACATTTTCCGCACTCAGGACAGGAATACGGCTTCTCCCCCGTGTGAGATCTCTGATGTATGTAAAGACTGGACTTTTGCGAAAAACATTTCCCGCACTCAGTACAGGAAAACCTCTCATCTGTTAAAAGGACGGCATCATCCCTCACAGTCTGAGGTTCCTCAGGATAAGAGGAATACGATGTTCCGGCACTGTCCCTCACAGTCTGAGGTTCCTCAGGATAAGGGGAATATGATGGTCCGGCACCGTCCCTCACAGTCCAAGGTTCATCAAGATAAGAGGAATACGATGGTCCGGCACTGTCCCTCACAGTCTGAGGTTCCTCAGGATAAGAGGAATACGATGGTCCGGCACTGTCCCTCACAGTCTGAGGTTCCTCAGTATAAGAGGAATACGATGGTTCATCTACACTGTGTGATGCCGGATGGACATTTGAGGTAGCCGGGTTTTCTCCTGGACTATACTGTGTGATGTCCTCATCTTCTACTTTACAGTCTGGAGACAAAGTGAGACAATCCTCTGAGGTTTTCCTCATCTCCCGTCCATCTACTAAAATAGAAATACAAAGATTATTATTACTAGACATCAGCAGATTGGTTCCCCTAAACCAGGACTCCGCCCACATCAGGCAGCATTGTCTCTGAGGATCTTACAATTCCCCCCACAAGGTAATTAGAAAATGGGTCCACTGATCTCCTACCAGTTCATTTCTTTATTCATGGACCTTAGTCAGAGAGTGAGGAAACAACGAGAACTGTCTTTTATAGGAGTGACAGTGATGAGGGGATTATAGGACAAGTGTCCCCTCCCCCTCTATCACTCATTGCCATCTTCCCAACACATGAAGTCCCGTACTTCCTTATTTAGTCCATGATTTAGTCATGAATAACAGCGGGGCTGAGCCCCACCAGAGGTCAGAGAGTGAGGATGGGGGAAGAATAACCAAGATGAAGTCTGGACTGATCCTGAAGACCACCATCATTGGGTTACTGACTCCTCCCTCATTATCACTTTCTGTTTAAGATCCCAAAAGTTTGAGGATGTTATCACATTATTATCAACATGTAAAAGTCTGTCCTCCAATCAAATCATCAGATATAAAATGTGCAGCTGGTAGAGAATGGGTGCAAAAGAAGCAAGCTCTATATAATGTACAACATAGAGTATATAGTGCAGGGGTCGGGAGTATGTAATGTACAACATAGAGTATATAGTGCAGAGGTCAGGAATATGTGATGTACAACATATAGTATATAGTGCAGGGGTCAGGAGTACGTAATGTACAACATAGAGTATATAGTACAGGGGTCAGGAGTATGTAATGTACAACATAGAGTATATAGTGCAGGGGTCAGGAGTATGTATTGTACAACATAGAGTATATAGTACAGGGGTCAGAAGTATGTAATGTGTAATATGAATGTCGAATCCCTCTGACATCCAAAAGGCAGGATAACTCGTCCAGAGGCCAGGGACAGCTAGCCTTTCACCCCAGGGCTGAATCCATGGCATAAATACCGGGACCAAGAAAGGTTATTGGGTGCCAGTCACTTTTGTCTTTATAAAGTGTTATTGCAGAATGGTTCAGGAGGTGAGGGGTTGGGGGGATGGGGGTCTCAGATGCCATGGCAGATTACTTACAGACTGTGCAGATCAATGTCTACTCTCACAATGTCAGAACCTATAAACCGACTGAGTAACACTGTAAGCACATTCCCAAATTTCAGTGCATTCTCCAAGTGAGTCCCCAGGCACTCCTTATAGACCGGCCTTCTTCATGGCTCTCTCCAGCAAGGGGCCTCCCCTGGGTCTCGTCCTTGGCACAGCTTCCTCCAGACCAGGCACGACAGCTTCACAACCACTTCAGCACATGTTAGGCCCCAAAACAGGCCAATGGACCAAACAGCAGAGCTCCATCCAGCAGCCCCTCCCTACACCTCATCCCAGGGGAAGAGAGCGAGCACATGGACTGTCCCAAATATTTATTTCCTCCCCCAGCATGCACCAGTGACATAAACCTCCTACTGGATTGGCTGACAGAAATATAAATATTCTTAATGTAAGACATTAAACTCAAAGAAAATATTTATTATATTGCAACTAATCGATTCTTAGATGTGATGTTAGTTTTCCTTTTTAGGATTTCTTATATGTTCATCTGGTGATCTAGCCAGTAAATCTGTTATAGAAAAGCTCCAACTCTAAAGCAGAATGTATTAGTTACTGGGATGGGGCAGACTATTTACCACTGACATGGGGTGCTTACAATAATCAGCTTTTATTTATTCTTGTAAAACCTTTATCCCAAAGGAAAAAACGTTTGCTGTAACTTATTGTAAAGTGTGATATGGAGTTTTGACTTCAATTTGTTACTGTTTTTGATCTGATAATACATCTAACACTCCCCTCCCCCTCCCCCCCCCGACTGATAATGCTGCTGTCTCCAGAGTGGGGGCGCTCTAATACAGAAGGTGTGACCAGGTGAAAACAGAGGGGAAAAAGCCTTACAAAGAAAAGTAATGCAGCCACCACATCTAATGATTGGTAAGCTGCAATGTGTGACATTTTTGGGTTTGGGTTTATTATCATTTTAGTTTGGTTGGTGAAATGTCATACTATGTCCAGTGATAGCGGTGACATCTACTGGCCACAGTGAGAAATCACAACTCAGCTTAAGCTTAGGGAAAAACCAGGCGAAAAACTGAACAATCAGTCTGAGCTAAGTACAGCCCAGCCAAAAACTAACATGACATAGTAGTCCCTATTTTGGACAAGCTGTAACTTCAGATCCCCGTCCCCTTTTTTCTGACTGCTCAGACAAACTGTCTAAATTCTGGACTTTGTAAAGAGAGGAATGCAGATAAAGGGGTACAACTTATGTAGGAGGATTTGTTTCATCTCTGTGTATCCCCTGAGGCCAGTCACTTCACTGGGTATATGGAGGGTTAACACCCACTCTAAATGTTTACATGAGACAAGTTGCAGAGATCCGACACCGCTGCCTCCCATCTCCTGAGACTTCACTCAGTGAATTGGGTGTGAGACTATACAGACATATCCCTCCACCCGGCACAGCCAGCAAATAACAGAGCAAGTAACCCCGGGAGAATTGTTCTGTCAGAGATCTTACTAGACCCAAGGAAGTGGCAGAAGACCCGAAGCACATACCCCAGGTGTCTTGGTCTAGTAACGTCTATGGTGAAAATGAACATTTTGCTGCCAGTTGAACCCCAGAATCTCCATAAATCCAGTCTAGAGACATAAATTGTGTCTGCAGCACAGATAAGGAAGATTATCCGAGAGAAATACAGGAATACAGGACAGGGAACACAGCTCAGGAAAGTGACCAGGGTATTACAGGCTGATATCACCCAGTCCCCCCCCTACTCTGGACCAATCAGTGAGCAGTATGGGTGGAGGAATGTATTTAGTGTTAATGACCCACCTGTGCTGATCTCTGTAGGAGTGTCCTCCTCTATAAATGTCCCCGTTATTCCATCCTCCTCCATAGACTGCTGATCATCCCTCACATACATCTCTTCTTCTTCTGCTTTAACCTCAAATTCTATATCGATTGGATCTCCACTCTAAACCAAGAAAATGAAAGAGAATATCATCTGTAAAATATAAGATTTATTATTCTGACATCACATAAAAATCCACACATTGTCTCCATGAGTCATGTTTTATAATCTCTGTCTCACCAACCTTGTAACAGTGAGGGATGGTGTGACCTTCCTGTGTGGAATCCCGGGAATACAGAGGACGGGGACATCTCTCTGGTGGGTTCCTGGTATTAGGTGGCTCCATCATATCCTTGTGTCCTTCTGAAAACTCCTCCATCTCTCCATACTCCTCATCCTCCTCTTTATACTCTTCTTTAACATCATTATCATCCCAGAGGATTCCACTCTGAATATATAATAAAACATTCATTGTAACAAATATAACGTATATAAATCAGAACTACCGATCATTGTCACTCATGTACCTGATGATGGTGAGGGATGGTTTGACCTTCCTGTGTGGAATCCCGGGAATACAGAGGACGGGGACATCTCTCTGGTGGGTTTCTGTAGCTGGATGACTCCTCCATGGTGTCCTGATACAGATCTTTGTGTTCTTTTAGAAACTCTGCCTCCTCCATCACCCCATCCTCATCATCCTCCTCTTTTATCTCTTCTTTAACCTTAACTTTAGAATCTCTCAGATTTCCACTCTGAATATATAATAAAAATAACATCAATGGTAACAATGCAGATAATGTACAGATCCTAATGATACTATCAGTGATTGTTCCACATCTACCTGATGATGGTGGGGGATGGTGTGACCTTCCTGTGTGGAATCCCGGGAATACAGATGACGGGGACATCTCTCTGGTGGGTTCCCATTACTGGATCCATCTGTAGGAAACACACACACTGACTGAATACATTGTTTCTATGTGTTTATCAGATGATGGGGGATCTAGGTGGAGCCTCCGTACTGCTCTCTCCTTTACAATAAAGTCTCCTCTTACCCGGTGATGTGAGGGGCGGCTGATTCTCCATCATGATATCCTTGTAGAGATCCTTGTGTCCTTCTAAATACTCCCACTCCTCCATGGAGAAATAGACAGTGACATCCTGACACCTTATAGGAACCTGACACACACAATGATACAGTCACCATCCAGACACATCCCTTGTCTGTTACTGGATAATGTCCCAGAATTCCCAGCACCGCTCACCTCTCCTCCATGATCTCTCGGGTGACTTCTAGAATCTTCTTTGTATTTCTCTATTCCTATATTTCTTTATTCTATCAGGGAGGTTGAGGCAATATAATCTTCGGACTTCACAGGGGGAAACTCTAGATTTGAACACAAATAGTAAAATCAAATGATATTCCCAGAATCCTCATCACCCCCCCCCCCCCCAATCAGTTCTCATTTTATTAAAGTCTTACTTCAGACTGAGGTATAATTTACCTACACAGGACCTCCCACTCCATAGGTTAAAAGGTTGTCGTAAGCAATTCTAGTGACATTACATACAACACAGGACAAACAGACCCACTTTGCTAGTGAGGGTGCCAAGGGTCCGCCCACATCCTAAGAGCATGAGAAAAAAATAAAAATAAAAGAGCCAGATGACAGGACAATGGGAGAGGAGCTGTGAGGTCAGTGTGATGTCATAGGACATATAGACTCTGAATGGAGGGACATTTGGATGGGGAGATTTGAGGGGTCCTCTATATGAGGCTCCCGTGCAAACTGAATCATTGTTCCCGGGTCCCTCCCACCTCTCCTAAACTGAAGAGTGAACTTTGACCTTTACCATACAGAAATCTGTCAGGAATGTGGAAAGTAAGCTATCATGTGATCAGGTGACGTGCGGAGGAACGGAGTGTAAACAGCAGACAATTTTCTCCAGAGCTCCTAATGGTGGGGATGGATTTTGCTGCATGCTGGTGCCAAGTTTCCACCCCACAGGGTCACTGCAGGTGTGGAGAAAAGCTGTGTAAGAGGATATGGAGGAGAGATGAGGAGGAGATCCAGGAATCAGGATAAAGGTCAGGACAAGCAACAGACGAGGGTATCCAAGAGATGAAGCCGGGGTCACTACACAGAAAATCAATCCAAGGAAACAACAGGCAGGACGAGGAATAGCAAGAAGGAGCTCAGAGACAAATGAGAATATTGCTCAGCCAATGGGAGATTATCTCAGCGTGACTTACATAATGAAGGAGATGAGGGGGAGGGGAGTGGACCATAGATAATGGAAATTCAGCTGGTTCAGCAGGGATCGGTCACATTTCCATCCATGTGTGGTCACTGCCGGATAAAAGTCACTCCATCAGCAGCTGCAGCCAATAGCTTCATCACTGATCTGTGTATTCTTTTTGTGTAAATGATTTTTATTGAAAAATTAAATGCATACATTGCAAATGAACAACCGTACAAATACAGTAACATATTGACATGGTACAGGCTTAACGAAACACAACAGTACAAGCCGAACAGTGCCTGTCCCATGGGTGGGGGGAGGAGGGGGGGTGGAGGAGGGAGGGAAAGGTACAGGTTAGGTGAGGTAGAGTGGAGTAAGGATGCAGTAAAGAACAATAATGTCAGTACATTAGAACTGGTCTACAATGTTGTTGCCCAGAAGTTCCATTGGGAGTTCAAGGATTGCAACTTCAATTGGTTGATTGCGATAGCCTTTTCAAATTGATAGTTCGTTTTTAATAATGAAACCACCTCTGACAGGTTCGGGGCATCGGGTGTTCTCCATTTACGTAGGACTACCGTCCTGGCCGCCAGAAGAACATGGGTCACCCAAGGTCTATACATGACGGGGATTTTATCTATACCTAGATGTAATAAAGCCATAGCTGGGGACGGTGAGGTCAGGCAGCCCGTGTGAGAAGATATGTAAGAGAACACTTGGTTCCAAAAACTGCGTAGGGAGGGGCACGACCATAGTATGTGAAGCAGAGTGCCCACCTGGGAGCACTCCCTCCAGCATAGTTGGGAATATTTTGGGGAGAAGCCTGCCAGTTGAAAGGGGGTGTAGTACCACCGATTCGTTATCTTGAGAGCCGTTTCCCAGTGGGTGGCACAGTGTGAATATTTGTGAATCGCCTGGAGAGCTGCCTTCCACTCAGTAATAGAGAAGGTCGCAGTCAGGTCCCTGTCCCATCTGAACATGTGTGTGGTCTTGTGAAACGTCACATTGTCCAGCAATATATTGTAGTAGGTTGACAGTCTAGGGGAATGTCCCGATGTGTCTGTGAGTGCGTCCCATATTTTCCCGTCCACGGTTATTTTGCATAATGGGTGAGATAGTAGGAAGTGCGTTACCCTGAGCACTTGGTAAAAGGAGTTGTGTGGGAGTGCATACTTGCGAATGAGGTCGGGAGTTGAGAGCAAAGTGCCGTTATCATAGAAGGAGTTAAGTGACCTAAGGCCCCAACTAGTCAGTAAGCGTGTGGGGAGATCAGGTATATGCAATCGGAGAATAGAAATCGGTAATAAGGTTTCGGACAGAATATCTCTTCCATTGAGCGAGACTGGAGAGCGACGCCACACCCTCAGCGAAGCTTGCATAGTAGGAGGCAGTAAGCGTAGGTCCCAAGCCTTCCATTTATCACTCAAAAGCAGCGCTTTGAGGTCCAAAATGGGTGCAATGTCTCTCTCCAGGTCCACCCAAATCGGGTGTTCGGCAGAGTTTAGCCAATGTCGTAGCTGAGCCAAAACAGTGGCCCAATAGTACGTCGGTATGTCCGGAATCGATGCCCCCCCAAATTGTTTCTTCCGAACTAGAGTCGCGAAAGCACAGCGTGGGTGCTTGCCCTCCCACACGTAGGTCGTCAAGGTCCTAGATAGTTTGAGGAGGTGCGTCATAGGGAAATGGATAGGGAGAGCTCTGAACAAATACAGCAGTTGTGGCAAGATAAACATTTTATACGCCGCCACCCTGCCGCTCCATGAGAACCACAGGGGGCGCATGCGAGATATGTCGGCATTGATCTTTGCCTGTATTCTGGACATATTTGTTGAGAGCAATTTGGCAGGGTTTGCTGGGAGATCTATACCCAAGTAGTGTATTTTATCCGAGGACCATGGAATGGGAATATTACTCGCGAGGGATACCTGGGAGGTGGAGGAGACCCCCATGTTAAGGACCGTGGACTTGGATGCGTTTAATTTGTAGTACGATACCTTACTGTATGCCTGAAGTGTATCGTAAGCCGCTGGGAGGGACGTGTGCGGTTGGGTAAGCATTAAGATAATATCGTCCGCAAAAAGGTTTATCTTATGATGATAGGAAGGGAGAAGCCCATTATACAGGGGTTAGATCGAATGGTCTCCGCCAAGGGCTCAATGACCAAGTTAAAAATCGACGGAGAGAGAGGACATCCTTGACGGGTACCATTCGATATATGGAATTATTTGGACAGAGTGCCAGCAGTGTATACCCGAGCCGTCGGGGAAGAGTACAGCGCTGTAATAGCTGACAGTATTGGGCCCCGAAAGCCAAACTTCAACAACGTGGCTCGCATGTACCCCCAGTGGACCCTATCAAATGCCTTTTCGGCGTCCAAAGTGAGTAGCACCGACGGGGTTTTGGATGTATGAGCTAGATGCATGATTCCTAGGACCCTTCTAGTCGCGTCCGACGTCTGTCTACCAGCCGTGAATCCCAGTATACGGGCGTATATTTTGGCATCGGAATTAAGCAAGGAGATGGGGCGAAAGTTAGCAGGGGTGTTGGGTTCTTTCCCTGGTTTGGGTAGCGTGACAATGTGGGCCCCTAGTATGTCAGGTGGTAGTGAAGACACCTCCATGGCCTTGTTAAACACTGCAACTAAAGTGGGGCTCGTGAGGTGGGACGTGAGCTGGAAGAATTCATTTGAGAATCCATCCGGCCCTGGTGATTTACCCTTGGGCAAGGAGGAGATGCTGGTTTGGACTTCAGACAGTAGAATCGGTGAATTCAACTATTCCAGTTGGTCAGTAGTGAGAGATGGCAGGGACACGGCCGCGAGGAATTGATCAATATCCGCTGCTGTCGGTTGGTGTTCGCTAGGGTCGTTCTGTAAGTTATACAGCGCGCCGTAGAAGTTGGCAAATTCGTCGGCTATGGCCTGCGGGTGTGTGATTTTCGATTTGGTCGAGGGTTGCAACAGATGTGCAATCCTTGACTTAGCCTGTTTGTGTTTAACCTGATTGGCCATATATTTCCCTGCTTTGTTAGCTTGAAAATAATGTTGTTGTTTAAGGTATTGGAGATGTTTGTCTGACTGTTCTAGGAGTAGGAGTCTAAGGTCCTGTCTCAGCTTAATCAAAGCCATCGAGTCCGCATCGTTCGGTCGTGCTTTGTTGGTCATTTCCAGATTGTGAATGTCAGTCGTTAGGGATGATATCTTGTCCCTCCTCTGCCTCCGAAGCCGCGACTGCTGCTGGATGCACACCCCTCTAATGAAGGCCTTGAGTGCACCCCACAGCACCCACGGGTCGGAGACAGAGGGTTCGTTAATGGCAAGGAACTCATGTATCTCCTTGTTGAGTCTATTACGACACCCGTCGTCCTGCAAGACCCGGGAGTCACATCTCCAGATACGTGTCGGGGAGAATTTGGCGGATTCCTCTATGGTCAATTCCACCACCGCATGATCGGACCAGGTGATGTCAGCGATCTCAGAGGAAGTCGCCCTATTCAGCAAAAATAAGTCTACACAGAACAAATCTATCCTGGAATAGGAATTATGTCTAGGAGAGAAAAAGGAATAGTCCCTCTCCGCTGCATGTTGGCATCGCCAAACATCGTACAGCTTCTCTTTATGAAGAAGGGGCCCCAAGGACTGCCGTCGATCCCGGGGGGACGCCGAGGTGTCCAACCCAGGGTCGACGACAGTGTTGAAGTCCCCACACAACAATAAATGACCATATTTAACATCATATACTTGCGGGAGAACTCTCTTCAGGAACCGAAGTTGGTGCGAGTTTGGTGCGTAGAGTACACACAGAGTCATTGGCATGCCATTTATGTCACAGGTGGTGATGATGCACCTGCCGTCAGGATCCAGTACAGTCTTGTGGATTGTGACCGCCAAAGTGTTTCTAAACGCCAGCATCACACCCCGCTTCTTATCGTTACAGGAGGCAAACAGGATCAGTGGAAAGTTCTTGTGGGTACAGCGAGGTTGACTGTCAACCTGAAAGTGTGTTTCCTGTACAGCTAATATATCAGCTTTCCGTGAGGTAGCCTCCTTCCACAGAGAGCGTCTTTTTGCGGGGTGATTGAGACCGTTCGCGTTGATGGATATCACCTTAATGGTCATGGGGAGACATAGGGATCCTTAGAGCTGACCTTTGGGCGTACAAAACAGAACAAAAATGCATCAGTTGCGAATCATCCTTACTGTCCAAGGAGGAGGTAGCAGGGGAAGGAGGAATAGGTATGAGGGCAAAAGAAAACAAAAAGCATAAGAAATGGACTGTCTCGGCAGTCCGAGAGCGGAACCATCCGCTAGAAAAATAACAGGAGGCCAGATAGAGGTACTATCCGTGGCCTAGGACAAAAAACGTGGGTCCTCAGTGTGCGTTGGGGCTGGAGTGCACTGACGGAGACCTGGAGGATCTTTTGCGCGATGCTACTTGCCATTCAGCTTCCAATGGGCGTAAAGGTGGAGAGAAGGGCGGCAAAGCCTGATCCGCCGGCAGTATGTTCCATCTACGGAGCACTGAGATCCCTTCTTCCAGGGATCTAATAGCCACAGATGAGCCTTCATGGGTGACCAGAAGGGTCGCAGGGTATCGCCACTTGTGTTGTACCTGATGGTTGCGCAGAGCCTTAGTGATCGTGGATAGGTTGCGCCTAGCCTGCAGTGTGTGCTTGGACAGGTCCGGCAACAGTTGCACAGCGCTATATGGATCCGGTAGCTGATTGTTCTGTCTGGAGGCAAGCATGATGCGATCTTTAGCATGGAAAAAATGCACCCTCATGAGAACATCCCTGGGAACATCATGCGTTAGGAAGGAGGGTTTGGGTAGACGGTGAATCCTGTCTATTAAAAGTTCTGAGTCCGGGATAGTGGGGACCAGAGTTTTAAACAGCTCCGTCGCATATTGCAGAAGTTGTGTGGGGGGTACCGATTCTGGAACACCTCTCAGCTTTATATTGTTGCGCCGACTCCGATCTTCTAGATCGGCGACCTTATTTTTCAGCCATGCGATTTCCTCGGATTGAGAGTTCGTCCTGTCTATAACCATATTGATGGATTCAGCATGGGTATTAACAGTTCGTTCCACTAAATCTATCCTGGAGCCCAGAGAGGAGATTTCTTTAGTGATCTGCCTGGTTTGCTGCTGCATGTCAGCCTGCATAGATGCTCGCAGGGAGTACAGCATGTTCTTCATTGAGGATTCTGAGATAGGGTTCCCCCCCGAAGGGCAGGCTGCAAAGGAGTCTCCAGGAGTGGGGCTGAAGGCCGCCGAGGCCTGATTGTTAAAAGTAAGTTCCATACCTGAGTCGTGCAGCGCTGGAGGAGGAGAGTCCCTGCGCTGTCTGTGCTTCGCTGGGCTCCGGGATGACGGAGAAGGTGGCGATGGTGAACCCGAAGATTGTCCGCTATCCGGGTTGGCAATCATGCGGCGCTGAGGTGGGGTAGTCTGGAGCTGTGGAAGCTTGGGGATCTGCGTCGGGCTTGGCTTCCCGCGCTGCCCTCCGCTCGTGGTCCCGCCGCCATTGTGGCGGAGCCCGGAGGCTTGGGAGATGAGATATCCCGTCATTTTACCGGACTGTCCGGTATCCTTCTTGCGCCTGGCCATGGCGGATGGTCCCCCGCAGGTCACGGATCGCGTCCGGGGTGTGTAGGAGCTTTGTGGGCCCTAGTAGCGGCGTTTGTCCTGGGTGGCCGTGCGGAGCTAACTCAACAAGCAGCCATCTTCCGCGCTGGCAGCCACGCCCCCTCTGATCTGTGTATTCTGAGAGCGGAGGAGCGCCACCCATTGTGAGAATACAATAGTGCAGCGGGGAGGATCCCCCTCCAATGTGTGGATGGAGGGAATTGCCTCTGTTTTTTTCCACTCATCCCGCTGACTGAACGTTAAAACTGAACCATGTATGGCCAGATTTGGGAGCAAGATATATTATTCATCATTGATCCCCCTGAAGGGGTTAATCTAGGTTTGCACACTATATATGAGTGTATCATCATCTGCTGGAGATAAAAGACATCACAGTGACTATGGAGGAAGAGGACGGACATGACGGAGGGGGGGGGGGGGTTGCTGGGTGTAAATAGAAAATAAGATCTTATTACCTCCTCTGCTGCCACTTCCAGTAATGTCTTCTCTCTACTTCCTATGGAATGTCCTGTGTGTATCTGACATCACTTCCTGTGTGTACCTGACATCACTTCCTGTCTGTATTCCATAGAGACTTCCTGTCTGGGTAGAAGTGAGATCACCACCTTTTGGAGCTCAGAGGAACTGCAGCCCTGAGAACCGTCTGGTAGTGTGAACACAGCCTTGTGCTGTGTGTGTATGTACTGTATATCCTTCCCCTTTCTCTCCTCCCTGAGTGTGTATGAAAAGGTGGAGCTCCTGCTGGAACAGCGGTCGGAGGAGGAAGCCGAGTCTAGGAGGGAGACTGACAGAAAGCGCAGTAGACTTGCAGGGCTGCAGTTCCTCTGATCTCCACAAGGTGGTGATCTCACTTCTACCCAGACAGGAAGTCTCTATGGAATACAGACAGGAAGTGATGTCAGATACACACAGGAAGATCCATTCGGTAGGACAGAGAGAGAAGGCAATGCAGGAACTGGCGGCAGAGGAGGTAATATGTAGATTAACCCCTTCAGGGGGATCAGTTGATGAAGAACATATCTTGCTTTCAAAGCTGGCCATACATGGTTCACTTTTATCATTCAGCCAGCGGGCTGAGTGAAAAAAAAAAATTAAGCGATTCCCCCATCCACACATTGGAGGGGGGATGGTGGAAACCTCTCCGCTGCACTATTGTATTCTGACAATTGGGGGCGCTCCTCCGCTCTCAGAACACACAGATCAGCTATTGGCTGCTGCCGCTGATGGAGTGACTTTTATCCGGCAGTGACCACACATGGATGGAAATGTGACCGATCCCTGCTGAACCAGCTGAATTTCCATGTCTCTATGGTCACCTTAACCACTTAAGCCCCAGGCCTATTTTTGACACTTTTTGTTTACAAATTAAAATCAGTATTTTTTGCTACAAAACTACCCAAACATTATATATATATAATTTTTTTAGCAAAGACTCTGGAGAATAAAATGGCGGTCATTGCAATATTTTTTGTCACGCGGTATTTGTGCAGCTGTCTTTCAAACGCCGTTTTTTTGGAAAAATTACGTAAAATCACATTTCACTGCATTTAAAAAAAAACTAAACAGTAAAGTTAGCCCATTTTTTTGTATATTGTGAAAGATGATGTCACGCCAAGTAAATAGATACCCAACATGTTATGGTTTAAAATTGCGCACACCCGTGGAATGGCGACAAAATAAGGTTAATAAAAATCTCCATAGGCGATGCTTTAAAATTTTTTAACAGTTACCAGTTTAGAGTTAGAGTGTAGCTCTTTTTTTTTATTTATTGCTCACGGTCTGGCGATCGCGGCGATACCTCGCATGTGTGGTTTGAACAGCGATTTTATTTGCGGCTCGACTTCCGTATACGTTTTCTTTCATCCCTTGTGACAGCAATATGCAGTGACAGGTACTCTTTATGGACCCCTCCACTACACTTCCATGTATTCAAAACGCCGAAAACTGCATTTTTGAATACATTCACTTTTTGAATCTGCCGCCTTTAGCAGCCGAGTAACCCAGATGTGACGTCATGGACGCCGCCTCTGGGCTACGTCATCGGAGACCTGATCGAAGCCACAATCCAGCCGGCGGACACGAGACCCGGGCAGAGCCGTGGAAGGTGGGGGGAGGGGGGCATCCCCTCCCGCTCGCCGGGGTAACGATCGAGCAGCTCTTGGTCATTACCGCCGGAAAGCTGACCGCCGGCTCTAACAAACGGTACCTAGATGAAGCCTCCACCTAGAGGCATCATCTCGGTACAGCTACTTAAATTGATTCGACGTAGGTCTACGTCAGTTTGCGTTAAGTGGTTAAGTGACTTCCTCCCCTCCCCCTCATCTCCTTCATTATGTAAGTCATGCTGAGATAATCTCCCATTGGCTGAGCAATATTCTCATTTATCTCTGAACTCCTTCTTGCTATTCCTTGTCCTGCCTGTTGTTTCCTTGGATTGATTTTCTGTGTAGTGACCCCGGCCTCATCTCTTGGATGCGCTCGTCTGTTGCTTGCCCTGACCTTTATCCCGATTCCTGGATCTCCTCCTCATCTCTCCTCCATATCCTCTTACACAGCTTTTCTCCCCACCTTCAGTGACCCTGTGGGGTGGATACTTGGCACCAGCATGCAGCAAAATCCATCCCCACCATTAGGAGCTCTGGAGAAAATTGTCTGCAATTTATACTCCGTTCCTCCACACGTCACATGAGAGCCTCATATAGAGGGCCCCTCAAATCTCCCCATCCAAATGTCCCTCCATTCAGGAGTCTATATTTCCTATGACATAACACTGACGTAACAGCTCCTCCCCCAATGTCCCTCCATCTGGCTTTTTTTCCCCATTCTCTTAGGATGTGGGCGGACCCTTGGCACCCTCACTAGCAAAGTGGGTCTGTTGGTCCTGCGTTGTATGTAATGATGTCAGAATGCCTGCAACAAACTTTTGACCTGGATAGTGTGGGGGTCCTGTGTGGGTAAATTATACCTCAGTCTGAGGTGGGGCTTTAATCAAGTGGAAACCTGAATGGTGAGGTGAGGAGGATTCTGGGAATTTCATTTGATTTTACTATTTGTGTTCAGATCTAGAGTTTTCCTTCTGTGAAGTCTGGAGATCACATGACCATCACATTGCCTCCACCTCCCTCCCTGATAGAATAGAGAAATAAAAAGAAGATTCTAGAAGTCACCAGAGAGATCATGGAGGAGAGGTGAGCGGTGCTGGGAATTCTGGGACATTATCCAGTAACAGACAAGGGATGTGTCTGGATGGTGACTGTATCATTGCGTGTGTCAGGTTCCTATAAGGTGTCAGGATGTCACTGTCTATTTCTCCATGGAGGAGTGGGAGTATTTAGAAGGACACAAGGATCTCTACAAGGACGTCATGATGGAGAATCAGCCGCCCCTCACATCACCGGGTAAGAGGAGACTTTATTGTAAAGGAGAGAGCAGTACGGAGGATCCACCTAGATCCCCCATCATCTGATAAACACATAGAAACAATGTATTCAGTCAGTGTGTGTGTTTCCTACAGATGGATCCAGTAATGGGAACCCACCAGAGAGATGTCCCCTTCCTCTGTATTCCCGGGATTCCACACAGGAAGGTCACACCATCCCCCATCATCATCAGGTAGATGAGTGACAATTATTGGTAGTTCTGATTTATACACAGCATGTTTGTTATAATGAATGTTTTATTATATATTCAGAGTGGAATCCTCAGGGATGATAATATTGATGTTAAAGAAGAGTATAAAGAGGAGGATGAGGAGTATGGAGTGATGGAGGAGTTTTCAGAAGGACACAAGGATATGATGGAGCCACCTAATACCAGGAACCCACCAGAGAGATGTCCCCGTCCTCTGTATTCCCGGGATTCCACACAGGAAGGTCACACCATCCCTCACTGTTACAAGGTTGGTGGGAGAGAGATTATAAAACACAGACTCATGGAGACAATGTGTGGATTTTTATGTGATGTCACAATAATAAATCTTATATTTTACAGATGATATTCTCTCTCATTTTCTTGATTCAGAGTGGAGATCCAATCGATATAGAATTTGAGGTTAAAGCAGAAGAAGAAGAGAGGTATGTGAGGGATGATCAGCAGTCTATGGAGGAGGATGGAATAACGGGGACATTTATAGAGGAGGACACTCCTACAGAGATCAGCACAGGTGGGTCATTAACACTAAATACATTCCTCCACCCATACTGCGCACTGATTGGTCCAGAGTAGGGCGGGGACTGGGTGATATCAGCCTGTAATCCCCTGGTCACTTCCCTGAGCTGTGTTCCCCGTCCTGTATTCCTGTATTTCTCTCGGATAATCTTCCTTCTCTGTGCTGCAGACACAATTTATGTCTCTAGACTGGATTTATGGAGATCCTGGGGTTCAGCTGGCAGCAAAATTTTCACCATAGACGTTACTAGACCAAGACACCTGGGGTATGTGCTTCGGGTCTTCTGCCCCTTCCTTGGGTCTAGTAAGATCTCTGACAGAACAATTCTCCCGGGGTTACTTGCTCTGTTATTTGCTGGCTGTGCCGGGGGGGGGGATATGTCTGTATAGTCTCACACCCAATTCACTGAGTGCAGTCTCAGGAGATGGGAGGCAGCGGTGTGGGACCTCTGCAACTTGTCTCATGTAAACATTTAGAGTGGGTGTAAACCCTCCATATACCCAGTGAAGTGACTGGCCTCATGTGATACACAGAGATGAAACAAATCCTCCTACATAAGTTGTACCCCTTTATCTGCATTCCTCTCTTTACAAAGTCCAGAATTTAGACAGTTTGTCTGAGCAGTCAGAAAAAGGGGACGGGGATCTGAAGTTACAGCTTGTCCAAAATAGGGACTACTATGTCAGGTTAGTTTTTGGCTGGGCTGTACTTAGCTCAGACTGATTGTTCAGTTTTTCGCCTGGTTTTTCCCTAAGTCTGGAGACAGCAGCATTATCAGTCTGGGGGGAGGGGAGTGTTAGATGTATTATCTGATTTAAAAACTGTAACAAATTAAAGCCTAACTCCATCTCACACTTTATAATCAGTTACAGCAAACGTTTTTTCCTTTGGGATGAAGGTTTTACAAGAATAAATAAAAGCTGATCATTGTAAGCACCCCTGTCAGTGGTAAATGGTCTGCCCCATCCCAGTAACTGATACATTCTGCTTTATAGTTGGAGCTTTTATAGAACAGACTTACTGGTTAGATCACCAGATGAACATATAAGAAATCCTAAAAAGGAAAACTAACATCAAATCTAAGAATCGATAAGCTGCAATATAATAAATATTTTCTTTGGGTTTAATGTCTTACATTAATAATATTTATATTTCTGTCAGCCAATGCAGTAGGAGGTTTATGTTACTGGTGCATGCTGGGGGAGGAAATAAATATTTGGGACAGGCCATGTGCTCGCTCTATTCCCCTAGGATGAGGTGTAGGGAGGGGCTGCTGGATGGAGCTCTGCTGTTAGGTCCATTGGCCTATTTTGGGGCCTAACATGCTGAAGTGGTTGTGAAGCTGTCCTGCCTGGTCTGGAGGAAGCTGTGCCAAGGAGGAGACCCAGGGGAGGCCCCTTGCTGGAGAGAGCCACAAAGAAGGCCGGTCTATAAGGAGGGCCTGGGAACTCACTTGGAGGACGCACTGAAATTTGGGAATGTGCTTACAGTGTTACTCAGTCGGCTTATAGGTTCTGACACTGTGAGAGTAGATCTTGATCTGCAGAGTCTATAAGTGATCTGCCATGGTATCTGAAACCCCCAACCCTCACCTCCTGAACCACTTTAAAAAGACAAAAGTGACTGGCGCCCAATATCCTTTCTTGGTCCCGGTATTTATGCCAAGGATTCAGCCCTGGGTGGAATGCTAGCCCGCCCCTGGCCTCTGGAGGTCCTATCCTGTCTTTTGTATGTCAGAGGGATTCTACATTCATATTACACATTACATACTCCTGACCCTGCACTGTATACGCTATGTTGTACATTACATACTCCTCACCCCTGCACTATATACTCTATGTTGTACATTACATACTCCTGACCCCTGCACTATATACTCTATGTTGTACATTACATACTCCTCACCCTTGCACTATATACCATATGCTGTACATTACATTCTCCTGACCCCTGCACTATATACTCTATGTTGTACATTACATACTCCTGACCCCTGCACTATATACTCTATGTTGTATATGAAATAGGCCTTGCTTCTTTTGCACCCGTTCTCTACCAGCTGGACATTTTATATCTGATGATTTGATTGGAGCACAGACTTTTACATGGTGATAATAATAATGTGATAACATCCTCAAACTTTGGACACTTAAACAGAAAGTGATCAAGAGGGAGGAGTCAGTAACCCAATGATGGTGGTCTTCAAGATCATTCCAGTCTTCATCTTGGTTGTTCTCCCCCATCCTCACTCTCTGACCTCTGGTGGGTCTCAGCCCCCGCTGTTATTCATGACTAAATCATGGACTAAATAAGAAAGTGCGTGACTTCTTGTGTTGGGAAGATGGCAATGAGTGATAGAGGGGGAGGGGACACTTGTCCTATAATCCCCTCATCACTGACACTATAAAAAGACAGTTCTCATTGTTTCCTGACTCTCTGACTAAGGTCCATGAATAAAGAAATGAACTGGTAGTAGATCAGAGGACCCATTTACTAGTCACAGGCAATGGTAGATAGTGAGTAGGTGTCCCACACATCAAGGCGTGACCTGGCGTATGTCTAGACTGAGACTGCCATTTACCATCATACAACAGGTCCTGACTGAATGTGTGGCTCCTGAGTCACCTAGTAACCCTCTACCATTTACTAGTTACCTTGAGGGGGGAATTGTAAGATCCTCAGAGACAAAGCTGCCTGATGTGGGCGGAGTCCTGGTTTAGGGGAACCAATCTGCTGATGTCTAGTAATAATCTTTGTATTTCTATTTTAGTAGATGGACGGGAGATGAGGAAAACCTCAGAGGATTGTCTCACTTTGTCTCCAGACTGTAAAGTAGAAGATGAGGACATCACAAAGTATAGTCCAGGAGAAAACCCCGCTACCTCAAATGTCCATCCGGCACCACACAGTGTAGATGGACCATCGTATTCCTCTTATCCTGAGGAACCTCAGACTGTGAGGGACAGTGCCGGACCATCGTATTCCTCTTATCCTGAGGAACCTCAGACTGTGAGGGACGGTGCCGTCCTTCCAACAGATAAGAGGTTTTCCTGTCCTGAGTGCGGGAAAGGTTTCCGTTCTAGATATGGTCTTTATGTGCATAAAAGATCTCACATGGGGGAGAAGCCATTTTCCTGTTCTGAGTGCGGGAAATCTTTTTCACGGAAGTCTATGCTTCACACACATCAGAGATCTCACACGGGGGAGAAGCCGTTTTCCTGTCCTGAGTGTGGGAAATGTTTTTCAGATAAGTCCCATCTTTACAGACATCAGAGATCCCACACGGGGGAGAAGCCGTATTCTTGTCCTAAGTGTGGGAAATGCTTTTCAGTAAAGTCTAATCTTCACACACATCAGAGATCTCACACGGGGGAGAAGCCATATTCCTGTCCTGAGTGTGGGAAATGTTTTTCAGTGAAGTTCCATCTTTACAGACATCAGAGATCTCACACGGGGGAGAAGCCGTATTCTTGTCCTAAGTGCGGGAAATGCTTTTCAGTAAAGTCTAATCTTCACACACATCAGAGATCTCACACGGGGGAGAAGCCGTATTCCTGTCCTGAGTGTGGGAAATGTTTTTCACAGAAGCCCCATCTTTACACACATCAGAGAACTCACACGGGGGAGAAGCCACTTTCCTGTCCTGAGTGAGGGAATTGTTCCTCACTGAAGTCCTGTCTTCCTGTACATCCGATCTCCCACACAACCCTCAAGGTGTATTCGTGCCCTGAGTGCGGGAAATGTCTTCTATATGAATGTTGCTGGACATGTGGGGAAGAAGCACACCTGATATACACCTCAGATATATTCCATGTCTGATCTTCATGATGTAAGAAACCGTTGATAAGGAGGTCAGAGATCACCAAAGACATGGATGAAGTGTTGTACCGTGTTGGCTTTTCATTGGCTGAGTAAATGTTGGGGTGTAGAGTGGTAAGTAGAGCCGTGAAATGAAGGAATCACCTTCAGAATGTCTTGCGTGTCTGTGTGACGGTTACTGATAATGATATAGCGAGTTACAGAGTTAGAAGCTGTGAGATCCCATATATCTTTATCAGTAAACTTTACACAGACAAGACAGAAATTCTGAAGTTGATGTCCTTCATTTCAAGGCTCTACTTACAAGTGGTGACCCCAAAGCGTGTCTCTCTGTCTTCAGTCCAACCTCCCATCCCCCAACAGGAGGGAAGGAGAACTCGAGATAAACTAGGTGAGAACTTCTTTCCTTTGCTCCTGTGTGGGTTTGGGTGGCTTGGCACAGTGCGGCACGAGAGGTAACACCGCTTGTCTTTATATTTCTATATATCTTGTCTGGGTGGAGGTTATTGGTTGGAAAATTTTTATACTGTTTGATTTTCTCTAAATAATTTCTGTTTTCCCTTTGAAGGGAGATATTATGTGTGGTTTGATGAAGTGATTGGCTCAATAGTTACCACTTCACTTACATGTTTAGTTTTTATAAAATAGATGAACAAATATGACAAATGTTGGTCTTATTTATTTCATTCAGTGATTTCCTCTGATCATTGGGTCCATCTAGTGGCCATAATGTGGTATTAAACTATTTTTCCTGATTGAGGTATTTTGGAACTAATACCTCATTATGGCCACTAGTTGGAGCTGACGATTATAGGAAATCACTGTGTTTATTAGAATACGGACAGAATTTGTCACGGCTGGACACATGCTCATACCTCCCTACTTTTGAACTTTGCAATGAGGGACAGCGAAAGAGAAAAGAAATCTGTGTTGCGGCAAATTGTGGGTGTGGCCAATTGCTTAGCAGTGGGAGGGGCTTAAGGGATAGGGTAAACAAAACCTAGACTTCCTAGTACTCATAAAATATGCTTTGATTGCTCAGCCTACCTTAAAGAAGAACTTCATTAAAATAGTCAGAGACTGCATAGCAACCAGCAACTGTTGAGACAATGAAGAATTTGGTGAGAAGTATATAATGTACAGTATTGTGTATATAGTGCAGGAGAGTGTAATGTACAAAATGCAGGAGTATGTAATGTACAGAATGCAGGAGACAGGAGTATGAAACGTACAGAATGCAGGGGTCGGACTCTGCACCATCCACCCCCCCAGCTCTATACACCCCAAATGCCCACCCAGCTCCATACACCCCCCCCCCATACACCCCAAATGCCCCCAGCAGCTCTATCCACCTCAAATGCCCACCCTAGCTCCATCCACCCCAAATGCCCACCCTAGCACTATCTATCCCAAACACCCATCCAACCTCCAAATATTCCAAATGTCCATCCCAGCTCCATCCACCCCCCCATCCTGCTCCATTCACCCCATATGCCCACCCCAGCTCCATCCACCCTAAATGCCCCCTGCTCCATCCAACCCAAATGCCCCCTTTTGGGGGGCGCAAACAGAAAAATGTAATAGGCATTGCTTTGCGGCAAAAAACGCTGTTAAAAATTGCGTGACTTTGAGGTCACAAAAGTGTGAAAGGGGCCTTCAGTAATCAAGGTAGAGTGTGTCCCCTTCAATGCAGAGTGACCAGCATGCCATGCCCCCCTTTCAATGCAGAGAGACCAGCGTGCCCCCTTTCAATGCAGAATGACCAGTGTGCCCCCCTTGAATGCAGAAAGATCATCGTGCCCCCTCCCCCTGTCAATGCAGAGAGACCAGCGTGCCCCCTGTCAATGCAGAGAGACCAGCGTGCCTCCTTTCAATGCAGAGAGACCAGCGTACCCCCTTTCAATGCAGAGAGACCAGCGTGCCCCCTTTCAATGCAGAGAGACCAGCGTGCCCCCTTTCAATGCAGAGAGACCAGCGTGCCCCCTTTCAATGCAGAGAGACCAGCGTGCCCCCTTTCAATGCAGAGAGACCAGCGTGCACCCTTTCAATGCAGAGAGACCAGCGTGCCCCCTTTCAATGCAAAATGACCAGCGTGCCCCCTTTCAATGCAAAATGACCAGCGTGACCCCTTAATGCAGAATGACCAGTGTGACCCCTTAATGCAGAATGACCAGTGTGACCCCTTAATGCAGAATGACCAGTGTGACCCCTTAATGCAGAATGACCAGCGTGACCCCTTAATGCAGAATGACCAGCGTAACCCCTTTAATGCAGAATGACCAGCGTGACCCCTTTAATGCAGAATGACCAGTGTGACCCCTTAATGCAGAATGACCAGCGTGACCCCTTAATGCAGAATGACCAGCGTGACCCCTTAATGCAGAATGACCAGTGTGACCCCTTTAATGCAGAATGACCAGTGTGACCCCTTTAATGCAGAATGACCAGTGTGACCCCTTTAATGCAGAATGACCAGCATGCAGGGTTCTGGAGTGCCTTATGCGCAGGGTTCAGGAGAGTGCTAGGTACAGAGTGCAGGGTTTAGAAGCGTGTTAGAAACAGAGTGTGAGGTTCTGAAGTGCGTTATGCACAGGGTGTAAGGTTTATGATCGTGTTAGGTACAGAGTGCAGGGTTCTGAAGTGCATTTTGTACAGGAAGGTAGATACTGGAGTGTGCTATGTGCAAAGTGCAGGGCTCTTGAGCATGCTATGCACAGGGTGCAGGGTTTTGTAATGCATTATGTACAGAGTGCAGAATTCTGGAGTGGGTTATGTACAGGAAGGTGGGTTCTAAAGTAAGTAAGGGTCCTTTCACACGGACGGTCCATAGGTCCGTTTTTCATCCCATCCGTTTGCGGATGATAAACGGAGATAATGTAAGTCAATGGGATTGCGGATGTCAGCGGATGACCATCCGCTGACATCCGATTTGCGTCCTTTCTGATCAGTTCAGTTTTTTTGAATGGAACAGAATCCTATTTTTCTTCCGTTTAAAAAAACGGAACGGATGCAAAAACGGATGTCAGTGGTGTCATCCGCTGACATCCGCAATCCCATTGACATACATTATTTCCGTTTATCATCCGCAAATGGATGGGATGATAAACGGACATACGGACCGGATGACACAAGTGTCATCCGTGTCCGTAAAAAAAAAAAAAGCCGAAGCGGATCAAAATACGGTCCGCCCCGTGTGAAAGGACCCTTATGCACAAGGTGCAGGGTTCAAGAGAGCGGTAGGTACAAAGTCTATTCATCTATTCGTATCTCACTATTGCACCTCTTGTCAGCTATAACCTCCACACACACACACACACACACACACACACACACACACACACACGTACAAACACACACATGTACAACACACACATACACAACACACACATACACAACACACATATGCACAACACACACATGCACAAACCACATGTACAACACACACGTGTACAAACACACACACACACACGCACGCACAAACACACATGTATAAACGTACACACACACACGTACAAACACACACACACACCACGTGCACAAACCACATGTACAAAACACACACACATGTACAAACACACACAAACCACAGACACACACACGTACAAACACACACATGCACAACACACACACACGTACAAACACACACACAAACCACGTGCACAAACCACACACGTACAAACACACACACATACACACATGTACAAACACACACACATGCACACACGAACAAACACACACACGTACAAACACACACAAACCATGTGCACAAACCACACATGTACAAACACACACACATGCACACACGAACAAACACACACACGTACAAACACACACAAACCATGTGCACAAACCACACATGCACAACACACACACATGTACAAACACACACACACACACACACATGTACAAACACACACACGTGTACAAACACACATGTACAAACACACTCCTCTAACCCCCCCCCCCCCCCAAAAAAAAAAACTCTATCATCTTCCACATTGTTACCTTTGTAAAAGCACATTTCTGTAGCTGGCTGTCACAGCTTCGTTTTCCTTTTCACTGCACTCTCACCTCATTTTCAGCTCCCAAACTCCCGGATCAGGAAGGAGATAAGGATTGCAGTGCAGCTCACCCCTCTCTTGCTCTTGGACAGGCTTCACTCGGTCAGACCAGCAGCACTTATTCTGCTTCTAAGTGCAGCGCAGAACGTGGGAGAAATCTTACTTTCACTTTTAACTGCAGAAGCCGGGCTGTGAGTGCAGGGCTAGTACCACAAGGCTGGGAAACCTCGGGGTAAAGTATTTGAGTGAATGGATTCTAAACCTTGGCATCTTTTCCCGCCAGCAATGTTTAATTGCCGGCTGTTTCCCCATACGCTGGTTGCTTGACAAAGGGGCGGGCCTGGGTAGAAGTCCCGCCCATCCCAACATCACAGCTTGAATTTGACAGCTGCACGCTCTGCAGCCTCACAGAGCACATCCAGGGGGTTTATCTGCCAGTCTCTGGTTCTGCTCCATGTTCACACTTGCACTGGAAGTTACTATTTAAATTAACAAATGTAGTGATGCGGGACAATGCCCTTGTACAGCGGGACTGCGGGACAGAAGTATAAATGCGGGACAGTTGGGAGGTATGCATGCTTGTTACACTCTCCCAACATATTCTTTACATAGACCCCTTAGTTTCCTATGTCGGGGAGGGGGGGTCATACAAATCCCTGAGATCATACCCATGTATTTATGAGTACAGTACACATTGAAGGACATAAATACCAGAGCTGTTTTTTAATTCTTTTTGCACACATGGTAAAATGCAGATTTTGAAATGAAGATTAGATAAAACCCCCAAGCATATATTTTCTGAAAGCAGAGGCCCTGGAGAATAAAATGATGGTAATTGTTAAGGTGTTCCTCGTACACAAATGTCACCTTCATATCCGGGTTTATTTTCTCCTTTCCCCCATTTTCTATGGTGTGATCTTTTCTACAATACTTTGTTATAATAATGTAACAAGTTGTGTATTGTATTGTACACAAATTATTACCGACTCCGCCTCCACATTCCAGACAAGTCATTTTCCCGATCAATTGGATTTCTTCCTTTACCACTTTATTCATTTTTTTTTTGCACTCTTGTTAAAATTAAAATTAGGATAAAAAATATATTGAACGAAAAAAATTGTGTGTGTCGTGCAATTATAACAAGCTTCAGTATCCAGAAACGGCTGGTAGGTGACACTTCCATATACAGCCCAAGGAAGTGACAAGAAACCCCTAGGAACCTTTGGAGGAACCCTGGCTGAGAAAGGCTGGACTTGGCAGTCATATATAATTATTATTATACAGGATTTATAAAGCGCAAACAGTTTGCGCAGGCTCTACAATGTTAGGGCAAACAGTACAATTACAATAAAATTCAATACAGGAGGAATAGGAGGGTCCTGCTCTTTAGAGCTTACAATCTAGGAGGGAGGGTCAAGTGATACAAAAGGTAATAACTGTGGGGCATGGGCAGATGGAGAAAATAAAAGTGCATTTGTTAGGTGGGGGAAGAATAGGCTTCTCTGAAGAGATGAGTTTTCAAGCAACACCTAAAGGTGGATAGAGTAGGAGATAGACAGATTGGAGTAGAGAGTTCCACAGGATAGGAGAGACTCGGGAGAAGTCCTGGAGGTGGGAGGAGGTGTCAAAGGAACTAGAAAGCAGAAGATATTGGGAGGATCAAAGAGGATGATTTGATTGGCATATTGAGACCATTTTAGTGGTATTGCTGGGGGCGAGTTGTGAATGACTTTGTAAGTTACCGTTAGTAATTTTTATTTAAATTTGTTGGGTGAGTGGCAGCCAATGAAGAGATTGGCAGAGAGGGGTAGCAGATACTAAGTGGTTTGTAAGGTGGAGGAGTCTGGCAGCAAAATTCATGAGGGACTGAAGGGGGGATAGTCTATGTAAAGGTAAGACAATGAGGAGGGAGTTGCAGTGGTCGAGGCGAGAGATAACCAGGGAATAGGGATGGGCAAACGGTTTGGGACGGTCATAAGTTTGGCTTGAACATCGTCTGTTTGGGTGTTCGCCCAACACCAGAAATTTCTGTGTGCGTGTTTTTCTTTTTTCTTTTTTTTCATGTTTGATACTATCAATGCAATTATTATTTTTTTAATTATTTATTTTTTTACAAAATATTGTTTTTAAAGGAGCAGTGACTTTAATTAATGCTTACAATAAAAAGAAAAATAAAAATTCCTTTAAATATAGTGCCTGGGGAGTCCCCTTAGTCTGCCTGTAAAGTGGAGTATCTGTACTGTGTATAGAACCTGCTGCAGCAAAACTGACATTTATAAAAAAAAAAAATACATTTACATTTTTTTTCCGGCCATTGCAATAGAAATAATTAAAAAAAAAAAAACAATGTGGGGGTCCCCCCTCGGTCCATACCAGGCCCTTTGAAATCCCCACAATCATTCTCGGTAACTTCAACATCCCAGTTACTACAAACACTTCTGTTACTTCTAAATATTTTAGTCCATCCTCCTCATTTGGCCTAAAGCAGTGGATACATAATGGATAGAGGCTTCTACTCACTCTGGTGGCAACACCCTCAGCCTTGTATTCTCCCACCGATGCACTCCATGCAACCTCTCCAACAATCCTCTCCCTCTCTCTAAACACCACTAGGGATGGGCGAGCGGTTTGGACTGAGGATAACTTCAGCCCAAAATGGCCGCTTCAGGTGTTCACCAAACACCCAAATTTTCTGTGTGCTCTGCGTTTCTTCTATTTATTTTACTATCTACATCCGGCCGAGTGCACAGTCAATAGGTTGTTAAGAAGTGAGGCCGGGAAACTGGCCACGGCGTCCTTAACGACAAATGAGTCATCAGCTGTCAGCAGGCTTCCCCGCAGACAGCTGAATGTAAAAAAAATTATTGTTGGCAAAAAAAAAAAAAAAGGGGAAATAAACAGCGCGGGGTCCCCACCGTCTACACCAGGCCCCATCCATACCAGGCCCAAAAAAGGCTGCATGCTTGGATAAGGGTTTGGTATAGATTTTGAGGGGAAACCCCATGACAATTTTTTTTTTTTTTAAATGGCGTATCTTCCCCCCAAAAATCCACACCAGACCCTTATCCAAGCACATAGCCTGGCAGGCCAGGACAGGGGTGAGGACAAGCGAGTGCCGCCCTAACCATACCAGGCAACATGCCCTCAACATGGGGGGTGCTTTGGGGCAGGGGGCTTATCGGAATCTGGAAGCCCCCTCGAAAAAGGGGGCCCCCAGATCCCGGCCCTCATTTACCAAAAAAAAGTGTCAAAATAAAGACACGAGCCAGATTTGGACAGTTCCTTTATTAAAAAAATAAAATAAAAAAACAATGTCCCTGATGTAGATCCATCATCAATCACAACGACCGCTGCACCGCCGACCCAAAAAAAGAAAAAAAAAAACTCTCCGCCCACAAGAAAGGCTGACTGTCGAATGCCTGCTCCGCTGGGTGACAGTTTTTAAATAGGTAATGGGCAGAGCCACCTGGTGGCCCTGCCCCTTATGATGTCACCGATCCAGCATGCAACCAGTCAGTTACATCACAAGGGGGTGGGCTACCAGATGATGTCACCAGGTGGCCCTGCTCCTTACCTTTTTAAGAACTGTCAGACTGTCATCCCTTTGAGGGTGGAGTTTTTTTTTGGGAGGGGTCCAGATGTGCACTGGGCGTTGTGAATGACGATTAATCTACATCGGGGGACATTGTTTTTTATTTTTTATGAAAGGAAATGTGAAAAACATGCTCATAGCCTCATTAATTCTTACAATGTACCCCAAACTCATTCACATAGAGGGGCAGGATCTGGGGGCCCCCTTGTTAAAGGGGGCTTCATGATTCTGATAAGTCCCTTGCCTGCAGACCCCCACAACCACAGGCCAAGGTTGTGGGGAAGAGGCCCTTGTCCCCATCAACATAGGAACAAGGTGCTTTGGGGGGGAGGGGCGAGCCCAACCTGCCCCATATAACCCCCAATGTTGAGGGCATGTGGCCTGGTATGATTTGGGGGGGGGGGCGCTCACTCATCTCCCCACCATTCCTGGCCTGCTAGGCTGCATGCTCGGATAAGGGTGAGGTATAGATTTTGGGGGGACCTCATGCCATTTGGTTTTTTACATTTTGGTATGGATTTCCCCTTAAAATTCATGCCAGACCCAAAGGGCCTGGTATGGATTTTGGGGGACCCCATGCCCATTTTTCCCTGATTTTTATCTTGCTGGCAATTTTTTGTTTTTTGCATTCTGCTGTAAGCGGGGAAGCCCACTGACCGCTCATAACTCATTCGTTGTTAAGGACGCAGTGGCCGGCTTCCCGGTCTCGCTTCCTAACAACCTATTGACTGTGCGCTCGGCGGGATGTAAATAGTAAAAAAATGAAAACACAGAGCGCACAGAAAATTCAGGTGATCGGTGAAGTTATCCTCGGCCCAAACCGCTCAACCATCCCTAGTGGTGTTTAGAGGGAGGGAGAGGATTGTTGGAGAGGTTGCATGGAGTGCATCGGTGGGAGAATACAAGGCTGAGGGTGTTGCCACCAGAGTGAGTAGAAGCCTCTATCCATTGTGTATCCATTTCTTCAGGCCAAATGAGGAGATTAGACTGAGAAGTTTGGAAGTAGTAGAAGTGTTCGTAGTAACAGGGATGTTGAAGTCTCTGAGAATGATTGTGGGGATTTCAGAAGAGAGAAAGTAGGGCAGCCAGGCAGAGAAGTCATCAATGAAAGGTTATACCGGTCCAGCGGGCCGATAAATCACAGCAATTCTAGAGGAGATTGGAGAAAATAGACGTACAGTGAGCTTCAAATGATGAGAGGGAGGAGAGGAAGAACCTGGAAGGTGCTCTGTGAGGATAGGAGGATTCCCACTCCACCTCCCCTGTGTTCCCTAGGTCTAGATTTACACCTACTTCATTCATCTTATGGGGTTTATCAATAAATGAAGTAAACTGATCCATGTGCAAATTCATATACATCATAAAGTGCTTTGTGCTCAAGATGCTGTTCCCTGCAGATTCACTGCTTCCACTTAGCACCCACTTCGTTAATCTTATAATATTTTCTTTAAAATAAAAACCTGTGCAAATTCATCTAAATATACAATATTTTTTGCTCAATATAGTTTTCTCTGCAAGTCCATTGCTTCCACTTTGCATCTACTTCAACGAAGTTCTGTTGCTCCAAAAAAGTTCACAACTTAAAAAAAAGTTGATAAGGTGTGAAAGTTCTCCGTGCTCCAAACTGTGCCAGCTGTAGTGTAGCCACGCCTTCTTCCACCTCTTACACACGTGATGGTGAGGGCGCCCCCTTAGTAGTGCTTCCCCATACCTCCCAACTTTTGAACTTCGCAATGAGGGACACTGAAAGAGGAAAAAACCTGCGGCGCGCTTAGCGCGCCGCGGCAAATTGTGGGTGTGGCCAATTGCTTAGCAGTGGGAGGGGCTTAAGGGATAGGGTAAACAAAACCCAGACTTCCTAGTACTCATAAAATATGCTTTGATTGCTCAGCCTACCTTAAAGAAGAACTTCATTAAAATAGTCAGAGACTGCATAGCAACCAGCAACTGTTGAGACAATGAAGACTTTGGTGAGAAGTATATAATGTACAGTATTGTGTATATAGTGCAGGAGAGTGAAATGTACAAAATGCAGGAGACAGGAGTGTGTAATATACAGAATGCAGGAGACAGGAGTATGTAATATACAGAATGCAGGAGACAGGAGTATGTAATATACAGAATGCAGGAGACAGGAGTATGTAATGTACAGAATGCAGGGGTCGGACTCTGCACCATCCACCCCCCAGCTCTATCCACCCCAAATGCCCATCCCAGCTCCATCCACCCCCCCCAGCTCTATACACCCAAAATGCCCACCCCAGCTCTATACACCCAAATGGCCACCCCAGCTCCATCCACCCCCCAGCTCTATACACCCCAAATGCCCACCCGAGCTCCATCCACCCCCCCCAGCTCTATACACCCAAATGGCCACCCCAGCTCCATCCACCCCCCAGCTCTATACACCCCAAATGCCCATCCCAGCTCCATCCACCCCCCCAGCTCTATACGCCCCAAATGCCCACCCCAGCTCCATCCACCCCTCACCGGCTCTATACACCCCAAATGCCCACCCCAGCTCCATAACCCCCCCCCCCCAAGCTCCATACACCCCAAATGCCCACCCTAGCTCCATACACCCCCCTAGCTCCATCCCTTCCCCAGCTACACTCCCCCCCCCTCAGCTTAAAAATTTTAATTTTTATTATTCGCACTTTATTAATCAAGCATTGGGATCATATATTTATTTAATATCTATCATATATTATATATTTTCATATTGTTTGCACAATAATTTAGCATGCGCTGCAGATAGCCCAAATAGGTCTATTTCTTTCATACAACTTTTTTACTACTGCTGCTGCTGTTATTATTATTTTTAATATTTTTATCATGATTCACCTTTTATTATTATCTATTTAATTTAAACGCCAGGCGCGGGGAGTACACTTCTTTGAAGTGTTACTTTACATCCAGATAGAATAACAACCTCCATTTTTTTAGTCTTGCCTCCACTGTCCTGTTACAACAAGTGTACAAATATGACTGGACATCCCAATAGGCATCAGCATTAGACTGTGCTCAGTAACCAGCACTCAGTAATAGACCCCCCTCCTCTGACACATGCAATGGGGGTGTTACAGTGGTCAGAAGCCTGCAGTGCACCCCTCTCTTCTCTTTTCACCACAGCAGTGTGAATCTCTTCTTCTGCCTATTCACTGACCAGGAGCACAGCTGTATCCCCTCACTTCTCTATTCACTGATTGCCGGTCTGATTCTCCTCTCCTTCTCTATATACAATATCCTGAAGCCAGGCTGTATCCCCTCTCACTGATCATCAGTGAACATAGAAGAGAAGGGATACAGCCTGGCTTCAGGATATTGTATATAGAGAAGGAGAGGAGAATCAGACCGACAATCAGTGAATAGAGAAGTGACAGTGCAGTGCCACTCAACTCAGACTGTCAGGGCTGTAGCAGGGAGCCGAGGAGGAGTTTAACAGCACTTCACTCGGCTCCCTGCTACAGCCCTGACAGGCAGATAGAGAAGCCTACGGAACGAAAAAACAATGCAGGCAGTTGTGGTGCCAGGACCAAGGGCACCCACCAGCAAACGTGGGGCAAATCATGCCCTGGGTGCCCGGCGCTCCCTTTTACACAGACAGAAGCTTCAGGGACTTCTTACCAGAGGCAGAGCTGCGGAGTGCGGACCAGGGAGTTGATAGGCACAAAGCGGGAGCCGAGCGGAAGAGGAAGGCGGGGCGGAGCTTGGACGCCCTGAACATTGTGTCATCAGTTGCCAGGACGCCGGCGGTCCTAGCAACTAATGTCTGGACTGAGGAGGGGGGCAGGGGGGACAAAGAGAAAGCTTTGCATGTAGTAATCCTTGCTTGGTGCTGTGTGTGAGAGCACACACAACCACTGAGTATACTACTACTGAGTGGAACCCAGTGTTGGAACTTGTTCCAGCACTGGGTCCCGGGACTTCTGCCCAGCTCTGCGGGACCCCGGGACTTACTTAAAATTGCGGGACAGTCCCGCGGAATCCGGGACTGTTGGGAGGTATGCTTCCCCACTCACCAGAGCAATATGACTCCCAGCTTTTCAGCTACCAGAGTCACAAACATCCTTCACACTCTCCTCACCTCCGATGGCAAAAGAACTGGATCCTCCCCGCTCACTCCTGCAAGTCTGCAGCACTTTCTATCAGTCTCCCTCCTAGACTCGGCTTCCTCCTCCGACCGCTGTTCCAGCAGGAGCTCCACCTCTTCATACACACTCAGGGAGGAGAGAAAGGGGAAGGATATACAGTACATACACACACAGCACAAGGCCGTGTTCACACTACCAGACGGTTCTCAGGGCTGCAGTTCCTCTGAGCTCCACAAGGTGGTGATCTCACTTCTACCCAGACAGGAAGTCTTTATGGAATACAGACAGGAAGTGATGTCAGATTCAGGAAGGACATTCCATTTGGTAAGACAGAGAGAGACGACAATGCAGGAACTGGCGGCAGAGGAGGTAATACATAGATTAACCCCTTCAGGGGGATCAGTTGATGAATATTATATCTTGCTTTCAAAGCTGGCCATACATGGTTCAGTTTTATCGTTCAGCCAGCGGGATAAGTGAAAAAATTGAAGCGATTCCATCATCCATACATTGGAGGGGGATGGGGGAAACCTCCCTGCTGCACTATTGTAATCTGACAATGGGGGGCGCTCCTCCACTCTCAGAATACACAGACCAGTGATGAAGCTATTGGCTGCACTATTGTATTCTGACAATGGGGGGGGCGCTCCTCCGCTCTCAGAATACACAGATCAGTGATGAACCTATTGGCTGCAGCCGCTGATCGAGTGACCACACATGGATGGAAATGTGACCGATCCCTGCTGAACCAGCTGAATTTCCATGTATCAATGGTCACCTCCCCTCCCCCTCATCTCATTCATTATGTAAGTCATGCTGAGATAATCTCCCATTGGCTGAGCAATATTCTCATTTATCTCTGAACTCCTTCTTGCTATTCCTCGTCCTGCCTGTTGTTTTCTTGGATTGATTTTCTGTGTAGTGACCCCGGCTTCATCTCTTGGATGCGCTCGTCTGTTGCTTGTCCTGACCTTTATCCTGACTCCTGGATCTCCTCCTCATCTCTCCTCCATATCCTCTTACACAGCTTTTCTCCACACCTTCAGTGACCCTGGGGGGTGGAAACTTGGCACCAGCATGCAGCAAAATCCATCCCCACCATTAGGAGCTCTGGAGAAAATTGTCTGCTATTTACACTCCTTTCCTCCGCACGTCACCTGATCACATGGGAGATTACTTTCACACTCCTGACAGATCTCTGTATGGTAAAGGTCAAAGTTCACTCTTCATTTTAGGAGAGGTGGGAGGCACCCGGGAACAATGATTTGGTTAGCACCGGATCCTCATATAGAGGACCCCTCAAATCTCCCCATCTAAATGTTCCTCCACCCAGAGTCTATATGTCCTATGACATCATACTGACCTCACAGCTCCTCTCCCATTGTCCTGTCATCTGTCTTTTTTTTCTCATGCTCTTAGGATGTGGGCGGACCCTTGGCATCTTTACTAGCAAAGTGGGAATGTTGGTCCTGCGTTGTATGTAATGATGTCAGAATGCCTGCAACAAGCTTTTACCCCGCGCAGTGTGGGGGTCCTGTGGGGGTAAATTATACCTCAGTCTGAGGTGGGGCTTTAATCAAATAACAATCTGAATAGTGAGGTGAGGAGGATTCTGGGAATTTAATGTGATTTTACTATTTGTGTTCAGATCTAGAGTTTTCCTCCTGTGAAGTCTGGAGATCATATGACCATCACATTGCCTCCACCTCCCTCCCTGATAGAATAGAGAAATACAAAGAAGGTTCTAGAAGTCACCAGAGAGATCATGGAGGAGAGGTGAGCGGTGCTGGGAATTCTGGGATATTATCCAGTAACAGACAAGGGATGTGTCTGGATGGTGACTGTATCATTGTGTGTGTCAGGTTCCTATAAGGTGTCAGGATGTCACTGTCTATTTCTCCATGGAGGAGTGGGAGTATTTAGAAGGACACAAGGATCTCTACAAGGACGTCATGATGGAGAATCAGCCGCCCCTCACATCACCGGGTAAGAGGAGACTTTATTGTAAAGGAGAGAGCAGTACGGAGGATCCACCTAGATCCCCCATCATCTGATAAACACATAGAAACAATGTATTCAGTCAGTGTGTGTGTTTCCTACAGATGGATCCAGTAATGGGAACCCACCAGAGAGATGTCCCCGTCCTCTGTATTCCCGGGATTCCACACAGGAAGGTCACACCATCCCCCACCATCATCAGGTAGATGAGGAACAATCACTGATAGTATCATTAGGATCTGTACATTATCTGCATTGTTACCATTGATGTCATTTTTATTATATATTCAGAGTGGAAACCTGAGAGATTCTAAAGTTGAGGTTAAAGAAGAGATAAAAGAGGAGGATGATGAGGATGGGGTAATGGAGGAGTCAGAGTTTCTAAAAGAACGCAAAGATCTGTACCAGGACACCATGGAGGAGTCATCCAGCTACAGAAACCCACCAGAGAGATGTCCCCGTCCTCTGTATTCCCGGGATTCCACACAGGAAGGTCACACCATCCCCCACCATCATCAGGTAGATGAGTGACAATTATTGGTAGTTCTGATTTATACACAGCATGTTTGTTACAATGAATGTTTTATTATATATTCAGAGTGGAAACCTTGGGGATTATAATATCGTTGTTAAAGAAGAGTATAAAGAGGAGGATGAGGAGTATGGAGTGATGGAGAAGTTTTCAGAAGGACACAAGGATATGATGGAGCCACCTAATACCAGGGACCCACCAGAGAGATGTCCCCGTCCTCTGTATTCCAGGGATTCCACACAGGAAGGTCACACCATCCCTCACTGTTACAAGGTTGGTGGGATGGAGCATTTAGAATATAAATTGTGAAGATGATGTGTGGATTATAATGTGAGCTTTTAGTTTTCCAATGCTATTTTATTTCTTTTTCTTGGTTTAGGGTGAAGATCAGATAGATATAAAGGTTGAGATTAAAGCAGAAGAAGAAGAGAGGTATGTGAGGGATGATCAGCAGTCTATGGAGGAGGATGGAATAACGGGGACATTTATAGAGGAGGACACTCCTACAGAGATCAGCACAGGTGGGTCATTAACACTAAATTCATTCCTCCACCCATACTGCTCACTGATTGGTCCAGAGTAGGGCAAGAACTGGGTGATATCAGCCTGTAATACCCTGGTCACTTTCCTGAGCTGTGTTCCCCATCCTGTATTCCTGTATTTCTCTCGGATAATCTTCCTTCTCCGTGCTGCAGACACAATTTATGTATCTAGACTGGATTTATGGAGAATCTGGGTTTCAGCTGGGAGCATAATGTTGATTTTCACCATAGGTGGTACTAGACTGGGGTATGAGTCTTGGGTCTCTTTCCCCATGCCCAGGTCTAGTAAGATCCCTGACAGAAGAATTCTCCCGGGGTTACTTGCTCTGTTATTTGCTGGCTGTGCCGGGTGGAGGGATATGTCTGTATAGTCTCACACCCTAGTCGCTGAGTGCAGTCTCAGGAGATGGGAGGCAGCGGAGTGGGACCTCTGCATCTTGTCTCATGTAAACATGGTTCCACTGATTACTGAATACCAATATTATGAGTCCTAAACCTTACACTATATACTCTATATTGTACATTACATACTCCTGACCCCTGCACTATATACTCTATATTGTACATTACACACTACTGACCCCTGCACTATATACTCTATGTTGTACATTACACACTCCTGACCCCTGCACTATACTGTATACTCTATGTTGTACATTACATACTGCTGACCCCTGCACTATATACTCTATGTTGTACATTACATACTCCTGACCCCTGCACTATATACTCTATATTGTACATTACACACTACTGACCCCTGCACTATATACTCTATATTGTACATTACATACTCCTGACCCCTGCACTATATACTCTATATTGTACATTACACACTACTGACCCCTGCACTATATACTCTATGTTGTACATTACACACTCCTGACCCCTGCACTATACTGTATACTCTATGTTGCACATTACATACTGCTGACCCCTGCACTATATACTCTATGTTGTACATTACATACTCTTGACCTCTGCACGATATACACTATGTTGTACATTACATACTCCTGACCCCTGCACAATATACTCTATATTGTACATTACATACTCCTGACCCCTGCACCATATACTCTATGTTGTACATTACATACTCCTGACCCCTGCACTATATACTCTGTTGTACATTACATACTCTTGACCTCTGCACGATATACACTATGTTGTACAGTACATACTCCTGACCTCTGCACTATATACTCTATGTTGTACATTACATACTCCTGACCCCTGCACTATATACTCTATGTTGTACATTACATACTCCTGACCCCTGCACTATATACTCTATGTTGTACAATACATACTCCTGACTCCTGCACTATATACTCTATGTTGTACAATACATACTCCTGCACTATATACTCTATGTTGTACAATACATACTCCTGACCCCTTCACTATATACTCTATGTTGTACATTACATCTTTATGATACTATATAGTCCTATCTGTTGTATCTTCTACAATATGTTGTACATTACATACTCCTGACTTCTGCTCTCTCCCCTCTACCCACTCCTATATATACACATAATATGGATTCTCTTTTGCTACACCCATTTTCTACCAGCTGAACATTTTATATCTGATGATTTGATTGGAGCACAGACTTCTAAATGGTGATAATAATGTGCTAACATCCTCAGACTTTTGAACCTTAAACAGAAAGTGATAGTGAGGTAGGAGTCAGTAACCCAATGATGGTGGTCTTCAGAGTCGGTCCAGTCTTCATCTTGGTTGTTTCCTAGAGTTGGGCCGAACACCCCACTGTTCGGTTCGCACTAGAACTCCCGAAAAGAGAAAAAGTTCTGATTCGAACAGCGATACTTATTAAAGTCTAAGGGCCTTGAAAAATCAAAATTGCCCATTTTGAAGGCTTATATGCAAGTTATTGGCTATAATAAGGGTATGGGGGCCCGGGTACTGCCCTGGGGGACATGTACCAATGCAAAAATATGTTTCTCTTACATCCTCTGACAGTCGCCGCCCCTCACAAAGTCTTCACCAATGGGTATTGACTTCCGCTCCGCAGGAGTAGCTAGGCATAAGACTTGTTAAAAACAAAAGCTTTTAGCATAGACACACCCATGGGGGCTGTCCCACTGGTCAATACCCCCCTGCAGTAAGCCATCCCAACTCAGTTTGTCTCTGCCTAGCGTTAGGAGTAGATAGGCTTCCCTGTGCTGGGGCTACAGTCTCAGCCTTCTAATCTTTTATTATGATTTTTATTTTTGCAAGAATGTCAGTTTTTTCTTTGCTTTACTAGCTGTTTATTTTGTCAGCTTTAGTTTTAGTCGGATCTTTGGATGAAGATGGATTTTGGGGAGCTGGGAATCGGGCTGGCCGTCCTGGCTCTCCAGGGCAGAGGGTCAGAGGGATCCCCAGCCCGCCATCGAGCGTTCGGCTATGGTGCACCCTGGCGCTATGAACGACCCATCCCTGTTCGCTGCAGGGATGCAGCCTGTGAGGTGGCTACCTCACTGGACGCATATGCAGTTGCATGCCGCAGTTTCCTGCGTTTTGGCTGATGGCATTCCCTGCCATCTGAGGGCAGCAGCTTTCCGTCTATTAGAGGCACCTCACGCCATCCGGTACAGGTAAGTACTCTTCTGTGTGGGGCCTCTGTCTGGGGTGGCAGTCCTGTGTTGCTGTGTGTCCCCTCATGTCTGTGCGTTTGTGGGGCTCCCTGATGCGATCCCTGCGGGATCTCTTTTTTTGTGCACTGGTGGCGCTGTGTGTTTTGGGGGCCCCTCTCCTGTGTTACTTTCAGTGTTGGGAAGCGCAGACTGTGTGTGCGGCGGCCGCTGCGGCTAAAAACCGCGCGGTCCGCCATTTTGGATGTGGGCAGCATGTCTGGATTCACTATGGGCTTTGCAACAGCGTGCTGTGTAGTGTTTTTGGTGCCATCCGGTGCCATCTTGTGTGTGGCAGAACGATCGTTCCGAGCACATGTCGGCGGCCATCTTGCCGTAGCCTTCCATTGCTTTCTATGGGCAGCCATTTTCCCTTAGCCTTGCAGCATATAGTTCAGCCTCTGATGACCTCACTTCCTTTTCCTCTGGAGCAGCGATTGGTGTGGTAACATTCTGTGGGGCTCTGCAGACTGTCTCTTCCATATCTCTCTGTTTTTACCCTTCCTGGCTCAGTTTTGTACCTTTTTGGGGGGTCTGTGTACACAGTGTATTTAGCGGTGGGCTGCGCAATTCGCAGCGCTTTTTAAGGGCCAGTACTTTTGTCATTCTTTTGTGCAATGGATTCTCAGGACAGCAAATTCCCCGCAGCCTTGGTGGGGGACCCCAGCTCAGCTGAACCCCCCGTTATACCTAATTTGGCCACTGTGGTGGCGTCTTTAGTGTCAAAAATGGAGGTGCTGATGGCTGAACGAGCTGCTAGAAAAAGGCCTAGATTATCTTTCTCCTCTGATTCAGATGGTGATGTGGCTGGCATGCCCTTTTCAGGGTCTCTCTCGTCCCTGGACCCGCTGGGGTCTGAGGGGAAGGCGGAGGTGGAGGGGGTAGATGATTCTCCCCAGGGGTCGCCTGAAGAACGTGCAGCTATGGATGTGTTGATTTCTTCTGTAAAAGAAACACTACATTTGGAGGATGAGCCCACTCCTCCGGGCATTGTGTCCTCTTTTGGTACACATAGGACCCGCAAGTCGGCGCAGGTTTTTCCCTGCCCCGCTGAGTTTCATCACACTGTGAATGAATAATGGCGCAGTTTGAAACGCCCTTTTACGGTGCCTAATAGGTTTAAACTACTCTACCCCTTTGGGGCCTCTACAGATTCGCGCTGGTGTGTTGCTCCCCAGGTGGATCACACGGTGGCCGTGTTGAACAAGGCTACTTTGGTTCCCGCTGAGGATACCCCGGTGTTCCGGGATCCTACGGACAGGAGGTTGGAGTCTCTTGCCCGCCATGCCTACATGGTGGCGGGTTCCATGCTCAAACCTATTTTCGCTTCTGTCGTGGTGGCTCAGACGGTGGCGGATTGGACTAAGGTGCTTTGTCGCACTCTCGTGTCTTATTCTGCCCCACCTGCTACGTTGGAAATGGTGGACCAAATTCATCAGGGGGTCATGTATTTGTGTGATGCGGCCCTGAATGAGGCCCCTTTGGCTGCGCGTCTGTCGAGTGTAGCAGTACTTAACCTTCGACTGATCTGGCTGAAGAGCTGGTCGGCTGACCAGACGTCACGGAAAACAGTGGCTGATTTTCCTTATGCAGGATCTCGCCTTTTTGGCGAGGCTTTAGATACTTTGGTGAAAGGGGTCACTGGGGGCAAAAGCACCCTGCTACCCCAGAATCCGAACAACAAGCCTTTTCGCGGCAGGCAGGGTCCCGCATTTAGGCCCAATCGGGGTGCCTTTAAGCCGCAAAACAAGGGCAAACCTTTCAAGGGCCAAGGTAGCCAGAAAAAGCCCTGGGCGGGTAAGCAAAATTCCGGACATGCCGGTGCGGCGGCTCAGTCCGCCTCTGCCTGAGGGGACGCCCTCACCCGTTTCAGGGGTGGGGGGACGTTTGCGCGGTTTCCTCCAGCCTTGGCTGCTCCGAATTCCGGACAGGTGGGTTCAGGAAATCATTCGGTCAGGATACAAGATCGAATTCCTTTCACGGCCGGCGGACAGATTCTTTCCCTCAAATCTTCATTTGACCCAGGGCGCCTACAGGACCTGCATCAAGCGGTGCAGGACCTCCTTGCCCAGGGGTGATTGTCCCAGTGCCTCATCGGACAGGTTTCGGGGGTTTTACTCGAATCTGTTCACTGTGCCCAGAAAGGAGGGCAAGGTGCATCCTATCCTGGACTTGAAAGCTCTGAACCGCTTCCTGCACGTTCGAAAGTTCCATATGGAATCCCTCCGCTCGGTGGTGGCCTCCCTGAGTGCAGGGGAATTTTTTGGCCTCTATAAACCTGAAGGATGCGTACCTGCACATCCCCATTTTCCCTAAAACGTCTTTCAGGACAGCACCTTAGAGAGATGGCTCCTCCCTCTCCTCATCAGGAAACACCCCATCCACCAGATTTTAAAAGGAGGCTTCTCCCACCATTCATCAGTTTTTGTGTTTCCTCCGGCCGAGGAACACCTCTGTGGGGAGCTGGGCTCTTAAGGTGCTATCCTGAGAGACCGGGCTTCCTACGTCCACCTACCCTTTTTTTTTTGGAGACGGTTGCTTCTCCCATTCACGCGACCGACTGCAGTGCATGGGCTCCTTCTTCCTCTTCAGTGCTCTAGGCTGAGTCAGGACCCCGCAGAGCACAGCCCTGGGAAGGCATCTTGGAGGAGCGGAACGATTTTTCTTAGGCTTCCGCCGCCTTTTTTTTTCAAATTTGCCGCCATTTCTCCGGATCGAGTGACGCTCGTCCGGACCGGAAGTGAGGTTCCGGAAAGGGCAGCGTTCTGCAGGGGGCGTATGGCGTCATTTCCGCCGGACGCAGAGGAAGAAGGGAGGAGCAAGCTGGTGCCTTATTCCGGATCCGGTCCAGTGCAGGTGCGCTTTGGTCTCCGGAACCGGTACCGAAGCCACGGGTGATACCGCTGCCAAGCGATGGAAGCTTCTTCAGCGAGTGGGACAGGCACAGGCACCAGTAAGGCCCAGGTAAGGGGTATCTTTATATGGCCTATCTTACTGTGGGGTCTCTCTCCATCCCTTTTACTATCCCCCCGGTGGCTGGGGGCCTGTCAGGGCACATGGGACTTCCCTTTAAATGTCTTTCTGTGCACCTTTGGTGGCCCTGAGAATCAGGCTGACTTTTAAGAAGCATGTGTATGTTTTCCCATTCATGTCTTCCAGGCTAAAAGCTCTGAAACTGTTTTCAAGAGAAAGTGTCCTTCATGCAAAGCAAAGTTGTCGGAAAGTTGGAAAAAGACACTTTGCCAGGGATGTATTGATGCACTAGTAAAGGAAGAAGCATCTGCAGTTTGTGGCGATTTAGTCGCATCTGTGAGGAAGGAATTGGATGCTACCATCCAATCTTTTCGGTCATCCCTACAGGACCCTGCCCTGAGTCAGCCATCAGCCTCACTGTCCTCTCAGGGTTCACAATTGCTTCCTTCGGTGGGGACAGAAGGGGTTCCTTCCACCCAAGGAGATAATTCCCCCTCACATTCCAAGGAGGATTCAGAGGAAGAAGAGGAGGGAGGGGCACAAAGCAGGCCCACTAAATACAAACTATCCTTAGAGCAAGTGGATGGTCTCCTGAGGGCAGTTTATATCACCCTGGGTCTAGAGGAAGAAAAGAAGGAACTGTCCCTACATGACAAAATGTATGCAGGCTTGGAAGAGCCTAAGGGCCGTATCTTCCCAGTACATCAGACCATCTCAGATGCAATAAAACATGAGTGGACTGATCCGGAAAAGAAAACCTTCTTCCCTAAAGCCTTTAAAAGGCGATTTCCTTTTGATGAGGACCCAGGAGCTCCCTGGAATAAGATGCCAAAGATTGATGCAGCCTTCTCCCAGGTTTCTAGGTCAACAGACCTAGCATTTGAAGACATGGGAATACTAAGGGATCCCATGGATAAGAAGATGGACCAGCAACTTAAGAGATCCTGGCAATCCATCATGGGGAGTCTGAAACCTGCCATGGCAGTAACCTGTGTGTCCAGGAATCTGGAATACTGGCTTAGCCAGCTAAAAGCACACATCACAGCAGACTCACCTAAACAGGAAATTTTGGATTCCTTTTCCACGCTCTCCACGGCCATAGCCTTCATTTCTGACGCTTCAGCAGAGTCAGTGAAGATGACCGCAAGATCTGCAGCTTTATCCAACTCAGCCAGAAGGGCTCTTTGGTTAAAGACATGGCCTGGAGATACAGCTTCTAAAAATAAGCTATGTGGACTTCCTTTTCAAGGGGATCTACTATTCGGGCCTGGGCTAGACTCTGTTCTAGATAGAACAGCAGACAAAAAGAAGTCTTTTCCTGTGAAGAAGAAACAGGCAGCAAAGAAGCTTTTTCGACCTCAAAAAGCTCAGCAAAATAGCAGACCCCAGGAGAAGAGAAGAAACTGGTCGACACAAAAACCCAAAGGGAAAGGAGGTGTTCTCTTCCATCCTCCTGTGTCAACCAACAAAACACAATGACAAGACATTGCCGGTGGGAGGAAGATTGAGGGAATTCCTCCCCTATTGGGCAGCCATAACAGAAAATCAATACATTCTGGGTATGCTGTCCCAAGGCTACAACATAGAGTTTTCAGAGACGCCACCCGAAAGGTTCTTTGTCACAAACCTCCCAAGAGATGCAGAAAAAGCCCTGGCTATGATGGACCTGTTAAAGGACCTGAGGCGACAGGGAGTTGTCTGTCCAGTTCCAGTGGAGGAACAACATCAGGGATTCTATTCCCACATATTTTTGATAAAGAAACCATCGGGGGATTTTCGTCTTATACTGAATCTGAAACCATTAAACAGGTCAGTTCTGTACAAAAAGTTTCGAATGGACTCAATTCTTACAGTCAGAACCCTGTTAACAAAAGGATGCTTCATGGCATCAATCGACTTAAGGGATGCTTACCTACATATCCCTATTGCCCCTCACTCACAGAGATTCCTAAGGTTGGCAGTAAATCTGGGAAAGGAAATGCTCCATATCCAATTCAAAGCACTCCCTTTCGGGCTATCATCCTCCCCTCGTATTTTTACGAAGGTAATGGCAGAGTGTCTAGCTCCCCTCCGCCTTCAGGGAATCTCTGTGGTGCCTTACCTGGACGACCTGCTTTTCTTTGCCCCGTCAAAGGAAAAACTTCAAGAGGACCTGCACAAGGCAAGAGGTCATCTAGAAGCTCTGGGATGGATAGTGAACATCAAAAAATCGAATCTCACACCGGCTCAGCGGGTTCAGTTCCTAGGGTTTCAGTTATGCTCTGTGGAACAAAGAATCTTCCTACCAGAAGACAAACAGGTCAAAATACAGAATTTGGTAGCAAGGCTACAAACAAATCAGTGGTGGTCGATCAGAGAGATCATGTCAGTCCTTGGAAACCTGACTGCATCAATTCCAGCTGTCCAATGGGCAAGGCTGCATTTTCGACCACTCCAATATTTCCTCCTCAGAATCTGGGATCACAATCCAGAGACTTTGGACTTAAAGGTAAAAATCCCCACCAAGGTCAAGAGGTCCCTTTGGTGGTGGAGAAATCGGACAACCTTGTCTCAGGGTTTGGCCTGGTCCTTCCCGGCAGACCAGAGGTTAACAACGGATGCCAGCAGGTGGGGGTGGGGAGCCCACTGGAACCAAAACCTGGCACAGGGGGTTTGGTCTCAGACCGAGACAAGAAAATCCTCAAATTGGAAGGAATTAAAGGCAGTCGGCCTAGCCCTAACTGCCTTCTCTCAAAATCTTCAGGGGACTCATGTTCAAGTCCTTTCAGACAACGCCACTACAGTGGCATATCTAAACAAGCAAGGGGGCACAAGAAGCAAAACCCTACAGCTTTTGGCAACGGAAATTCTGCAATGGGCGGAAAGGCAGTTACTTTCCTTGTCAGCAATCCACCTAAAAGGTACACTAAACAGTGTGGCGGATTATTTAAGCAGGCAGAAGATCCGAGAAGCAGAATGGAGCTTGAACCCAGAAGTCTTCATGTTGATAACCAAGACTTGGGGAAAGCCAGAGGTGGATCTGTTTGCAACGAAAGAAAACGCAAAACTTCCACTTTACTTCTCACTCCACAGAAGCGACAACTCTCTGGGAGTAGATTCCCTGGCACATCCCTGGAGGTTCAGGTTGGGGTATGCCTTCCCCCCCTTCCAGCTCATTCCGTTGGTATTGAGAAAAATCCAAATGGAAAGAGCCTCAGTGATCCTGATCACACCCTATTGGCCCAAAAGGGTTTGGTTTTCGACTGTCCTTCAACTGTCAGTCAAACCTGCTTTTCAGCTCCCTCTTCGTCAAGACCTACTGCTTCAAGGTCCAGTCTATCATCCAGAAGTGGAAAAGCTAAAGCTCACCGCCTGGTATCTGAGGAGCAACTGCTGAAAAGGAAAGGATTTTCAGACGCATTAATTCCTACTCTACTTTCCAGTAGGAAAAAAGTCACAAGGAATATATATGCAAAAGTTTGGAAGACATATAATACCTGGTGTGAATCGAAAGATCAAAAATTGAACAGTACTACTTCAATTTTGGAGTTCCTACAGGAGGGCGCAGGAAAAGGTTTGGCAGTGAGTACCCTCAAGGTACAAGTTACAGCCCTGGGGGTATTCTTGGAAAGGCCCATTTCTTCAGAATCTTTAATCATCAGATTTTTCAGGGCCCTTACCCGCTCCAGACCAGTGCCTGTCAGAAGCTTCCCCAAATGGGACTTGTCGGTGGTCCTTCAGGCCTTCACAAAGGAACCTTTTGAACCACTAGAAACGGTTACACTAAAAAACCTTACCCTCAAGACGGTCTTCTTGGTGGCAATAACATCAGCAAGAAGAATCAGTGAATTACATGCTTTATCAGCTATCGAACCTTTCTTGTCCATATATCCAGACAGGATAATTCTCAAGACAGATCCAGGGTTTCTCCCAAAAGTAGCTTCAACGAGAAACCGTTTACAAGAAATTGTGTTACCTACCTTCTGCCCTAATCCATCAGGAGATAAGGAAGAAGGCTTTCACTACCTAGATGTAAGAAGGGTTCTTATACACTACTTGGAGGTTACTAAAGAGTTTAGATCATCAAACTCTCTTTTTGTTCTTTTCTCTGGCAACAAAAAAGGTCGCCAGGCATCAAAAGGATCAATAGCCAGATGGCTCAGATCCGCTATTTCAGAGGCTTACTCCCAAATGAAATTGTCTCCCCCACAGGGGATCAGAGCTCACTCTACTAGAGCGTTAGCCACTACATGGGCAGAGAAAGCTGGTGCCACTCCAGATCAGATCTGCAAAGCGGCTACGTGGTCAAGCTACTTTACATTTGCAAGACACTATAGGTTGGACCTTTTGGCAGCTGAAGATCAGGCTTTTGGCAGAAAGGTCCTGCAAGCTGTGGTCCCTCCCTAAATTGAGTAAGTCTCGATAATCCTCTCTAAGGTGCTGTCCTGAAAGACGTTTTAGGGAAAATTCAAGTTAGACTTACCGGTAACTTGTTTTCCAATAGTCTTTCAGGACAGCAGGAGGATCCCGCCCTATTGTATAAAATGTATTGCTGTGATTAACCATATCTGTTTATGTGTTCCAGCATGGGCCGGAGGTACTCTTCTACAAACTGATGAATGGTGGGAGAAGCCTCCTTTTAAAATCTGGTGGATGGGGTGTTTCCTGATGAGGAGAGGGAGGAGCCATCTCTCTAAGGTGCTGTCCTGAAAGACTATTGGAAAACAAGTTACCGGTAAGTCTAACTTGAATTTTCGAGGGTCATCAGTGGTACCTCCGGTTCGCCATAGCGGAGGACCACTATCAGTTCGTAGCGTTACCTTTCAATCTCGCTTCGGCTCCAAGGGTCTTTACCAAAGTGCTGGCGCCTGTTCTGGGTCTGCTGAGGGCACAGGGCATTGCGGTCTTTGGTTATCTGAACGATCTCCTGTTAAGATCGAGTACCAGCCAGGGCCTGCTACGCGATCTGTCCACTATGGTTCAGACGCTTCAGGAGTTCAGATGGACCATCAACTTGCAGAAGTCGACCTTGTCTCCTTCGGTTCGTCTTCCATATCTGGGAATGGTTCTGGACTTTGCTCAAGCAAAAGTGTTTCTGCCAGAGGACAAGCTCCGGATCCTTCAGGACGAGATCAGGTCCCTCAGGGACAACAAATCCTCGTCTCTCAGGACCGGCATGCGGTGCCTGGGGTTGATGGTGTCAGCCTTCGAGGCGATACCCTTTGCTCAGTTTCACACATGGTCTCTTCAAGCGGAGATCCTGGCCAGGTGGGACAGACTACCTCAGTCCTTGGATCTGAGTGTCTCGTTGAGTCGCCGGACCAGAATGTATCTTCTGTTGTGGCTTCAGTCCCCGGCGGTATCGGAAGGGAAATCCTTCCGTCCGTTACTGTGGACAGTGATTACCACGGATGCCAGCCTGTCGGGCTGGGGTGGAGTACTGGGCAACCTGTCTGCCCAGGGCACTTGGTCGGAGGAGGAATCTTCCCTTCCGATCAACATATTGGAATTGAGAGCGATCAAACTCTGTCTCTTCCAGTGGTCGAATCGGCTTCGGGGCCGCCCCATTCGGGTACAGACGGACAATGCGACCGCGGTGGCTTACATAAACCACCAAGGGGGCACCAGGAGTTCCCAGGCGGCCCGGGAGGTGACCGACATTCTGTCTTGGGCCGAGTCTCATGTCCCGGCGATTTCGGCAGTTCACATTCCGGGTGTGGAAAATTGGCAGGCCGATTATCTGAGCCGCCAGACCCTGGATCAGGGGGAATGGTCCCTACACCCAGAGGTCTTCCAAATGTTGTGCGCGAAGTGGGGATCCCCGGACGTGGATCTGTTCGCGTCTCGGCTAAATCACAAGGTGAAAAGGTTCGTAGCAAGGACACGCGATTCTCGGGCGGACGCCTCGGATGCGCTAGTGGCTCCTTGGCATCAGTATCGTCTGATGTATGCCTTTCCTCCGATTCAGTTGTTGTCCAGGTTCCTTCGCAGGCTGGCCTCGGAACCGAACTTGGTGATTCTAGTGGCACCGGATTGGCCACGCTGATGCGAGAAGATCTACTGTCTCAGGGACCGATCTTCCATCCTGCTTTACAGTCGCTGGCTTTAACGGCCTGGCTGTTGAAAGCCAGGTCCTGAGAGACAGGGGTCTCTCCCCTGAGGTCATTCCTACCTTGATCAAGGCTAGAAAAGCCTCGTCTGGTAAGATTTATTACCATACCTGGAAAGCTTATTTTGCCTGGTGTGAGTCCAGGTGCTTTTCTCCTCGCTCATACTCGGTGTCGAGAGTGTTTGCTTTCCTCCAGTCTGGTGTGGACCAGCGCCTGGCGCTGGCCACAATAAAGGGCCAGGTATCTGCATGGGCTGTTCTTTTTCAACGCCCTGTGGCGTCTCATTCCTTAATTCGCACCTTCATTCAAGGTGTGCGACATTTGGCCCCTCCCCGGAGGGAGCCTTTACCTCCATGGGATTTGAACTTGGTTCTGTCCGTGTTACAGCGTTCTCCCTTTGAAAACATTCGGGAGATATCGTTGCCTCTGCTGTCTAAAAAGGTTGCCTTTTTAGTGGCGATCACTTCTGCTCGCAGGGTGTCGGAGTTGGCGGCCTTGTCCTGCTGCTCTCCTTACCTGGTGGTTCATAAAGATAAGGTGGTCTTGCGACCTAACTCATCATTTCTCCCTAAGGTGGTGTCTGATTTTCACCTTAATGAGGACATTGTTTTGCCTTCGCTCTGTGCGAAGCCTAAGCATCCTAAGGAGGTTGCTTTGCATTCCTTGGATGTTGCTCGGACGATCAGGGTGTACCTGTCGTCCACTGAACCTTTTCGGAAATCGGATTCCCTCTTTGTCCTTCCTGAGGGACCTCGGAAGGGCATGGCTGCGTCCACAGCGACCATTGCCAAATGGATCAGACAGACGATTGTCCAGGCCTATGCTTTGAAGGAACAGGTTCCACCCTTCCCTGTTAAGGCGCACTCTACCAGATCGATGAGTACGTCCGGGGCCTTCCAGCATCAGGCTTCGGTGGCCCAGGTGTGCAAGGCTGCGACTTGGTCGTCGGTGCACACCTTTTCCAAATTCCATAAACTTGATGTTCTGGCATCAGCGGATGCCTCCTTTGGCCGCAAAGTTCTCTGTGCGGCAGTGCCATAGGGGACCCTTGTTTTTTTTATGGGTCCCTGGCTGTTGGGGTCGTTTATCCCCTGGGTTATTTGCTTTCCTGGGCTGTTGCTCCTGTTGAGCCTTTTCTGTTGCCCAGTAGGTTCTCTTACTGTACGTGTAAGGTTCCTTTCTCTGATGTGGGTACTGCGTTGCCTTTTCTACGGTTGCGTCTCCCACCCCTCATGTCTACACTGCTTTGGGAGATCCCATTGGTGAAGACTTTGTGAGAGGCGGCGACTGTCGGAGGACGTAAGAGAAAACTGAATTTTTTTAAAATCTTACCGTAAAATTCCTTTCTCTGAGTCCTCCGACAGTCGCCGCCCCCGCCCCTCTTTTGTGTTTTTTTCTTGTACACTTACTGCTATGCTACCAAACTTGTTGGGATGGCTTACTGCAGGGGGGTATTGACCAGTGGGACAGCCCCCATAGGTGAGTCTATGCTAAAAGCTTTTGTTTCTAACAAGTCTTATGCCTAGCTACTCCTGCGGAGCGGAAGTCAATACCCATTGTGAAGACTTTGTGAGGGGCAGCGACTGTCGGAGGACTCAGAGAAATGAATTTTACGGTAAGATTTTACAAAAATTCAGTTTTTTTAAAAAAGTTTGTTTTTACAGGCGCAGTGATTTTATTGATGCTTAAAAAAAATGCTAATAAAAATGATAAAAAATTTTTAAATATAGTGCCTGGGGGGTCCCCTTAGTCTGCCTGTAAAGTGACACATTTGTACCATGTATAGAACCTGCTGCAGCAATAATGACATTTATAAGGATAAAAACGAGTCAATTCACATTTAAAGTAATGCTAAAATCTAGTTTTTTTCATCTTTGTTAAAAATAACAAAAGTTATACTGACCTCCTGTGTGTAGTTGGTTTTACACAGAGCAGACCAGATCCTCCTCTTCTCGGGTCCCTGTTTGGCACTACTGGCCCCTCCCTCCTGAGAAGTGCCCCCACAGCAAGCAGCTTGCTATGGGGACACCTGAGCTGAGCCACAGCTCCCTGTGTTCATTCAGACACGGAGTCACAGCCCAGCACCATCCACCCCTCCTTATTGGCCCACTAAATTTGATTAACAGCAGCGGAAGCCAATGTGCCACGCTGCTGTCTCAGCCAATTAGGATGGGGGAGTCTCAGACAGCCGAGACACTCCTGCAACCTAGCTGGATTGAGATGGGGCTCAGGTAAGTATTATGGGGGCTGAGAGAGGCTGCTGCACACACAAGGCTTTTTATCTTAACGCATAGAATGCACATTCTGCCTTTAAAACCACTTTAAATTGCTGACAATACAATACCATTGCCGGCAATAGAACAACATTAAAAGGAAACGGAGTGGGGGTCCCCCCCCCCAAAATCCATACTATACCATTATCCCAGCATGCAGCTCAGCAAGTCAATAAAGGGGAAATGAGTGAGCGCCACCCCTCCTAAACCATACTAGACCATATGACCCTCAACATAGGGGGTGGGTTTTTTGGGGCAAGAGGGGGCTCTGCACCCCCACCCAAAGCACCCACCCCCCATGTTGCTGAGGACAAGAGCCTCCTCCCCACAGCTCTGGCAGGTGGCTTATCGGAATCTGTAAGCCCCCTTTAACAAGAAAACCCCCAGATCCTGGTCCCCCCATATGAATGAGTAGGCAGTTTTTGACAATTGCTTTAATAAAAATAAAAAAACTGTGCCCCCCCCCCCAGATGTAAATCCATTGTCAATCACAACACCGACTCCACCGCTGGACTCGAAAAAGAAAAAAAAAACAACAAAAAAAAAAAAACGATCCGCTATCAACTAAGGCAAACCGCCAAATGCCTGGCTTGCCGTTTGACAGTTCTTATATAGATAAGGGGTGGAGCCACCTGGTGCGGTTACCAGTTGGCATCGCCCCTTGTAACATCAATGACCAAGCATGCACCAGTTGGTGACATCACAAGGGGGACTGTGTGACCAGGTGACATTGCCAGGTGGTTCAGCCCTTTAGCTATATAAGAACTGTCAAACAGCAAGCCAGGCATTTGGCGGTTTTCCTTATTTAACAGCAGATCATTTTTATTTTATTTTTCAAGTCTGGCGGTGGCGGCGGCGTCATGATTAACAATGGATTGACATCAGGGGGACAATGTTTTTTTTTTTTTTTTGTCAAAAACTGTCTCCTGATTTTATTCATTTTTACACTTATTTGACGAATGGGTATTCACATGGGCAGGGTGGGATCTGGGGGTCCCCTTGTTAAAGGGGGCTTCCAGATTCTGATAAGCTCCCTGCCCGCAGACTCCCACAACCACTGGACAGGGTTGTGAGCTAGAGGCCCTTGTCCACATTGACAAGGTGCTTTGGGGTGCAGGGGAGGGGGCAGAGCCCCCTCTTCCCCAAAGCACCCACCTGCCATGTTAAGGGCATGTGGCCTGGTAGGGCTCTGGAGGTGGGGGCACTCGCTTGCCCCCCTTTTCTGGCATGCCAGGCTTTATGCTCGGATAAGGATCGATTATGGATTTGGGGGGGGGACCCCACACTGGTTTTCTTTACTCTGCTGTGGTGTTCCCATTAAAATCCATACCAGGTGGGACCCATACGCTTTTTTTTTTCTCTTTATTACTGGCATTTTTTTTTTCTTATTCAGCTGTCAGTAAGGAAGTCCATTGACAGCTGATGACTTCTCAGTTGTTAAGGACGCGGAGACCGTCTTCCTGGCCTCGTTCCTTAACAACCAGCTTTTCAACTGTGCCCAAAGTGTATTGCAAGGCATTTAGTGGGGCGAACACCTGCCGAACGATTTGCAAATTTGGGTGTTTGCCGAAGGGGTGAACAGGCAATGAAACCTTTGCTCGGCCCGAACCGTCCGCCCAACTCTATTGTTCTCCCCCCATCCTCACTCTCTGACCTCTGGTGGGGCCCAGCCTTGCTGTTATTCATGACTAAATCATGGACTAAATAAGAAAGTGCGGGACTTTTTGTGTTGGGAAGATGGCAATGAGTGATAGAGGGGGAGGGGACACTCGTCCTATAATCCCCTCACCACTGTCACTCCTATAAAAGACAGTTCTCGTTGTTTCCTCACTCTCTGACTAAGGTCCATGAATAAAGAAATGAACTGGTAGGAGATCAGAGGACCCATTTACTAGTTACCTTGAGGGGGGAATTGTAAGATCCTCAGAGACAAAACTACCTGATGTGGGCGGAGTCCTGGTTTAGGGGAACCAATCTGCTGATGTCTGGTAATAATCTTTTTATTTCTATTTTAGTAGATGGACGGGAGATGAGGAAAACCTCAGAGGATTGTCTCACTTTGTCTCCAGACTGTAAAGTAGAAGATGAGGACATCACACAGTATAGTCCAGGAGAAAACCCGGCTACCTCAAATGTCCATCCGGCACCACACACTGTAGATGGACCATCGTATTCCTCTTATCCTGAGGAACCTCAGACTGTGAGGGACAGTGCCGGACCATCATATTCCTCTTATCCTGAGGAACCTCAGACTATGAGGGACAGTGCCGGACCATCGTATTCCTCTTATCCCGAGGAACCTCAGACTGTGAGGGATGGTGGTGTCCTTCCAACAGATAAGAGGTTCCCCTGTACTGAGTGCGGGAAGTGTTTCAGTTTTAAATACAAGCTTATTGTACATAAAAGATCTCACACCGGTGAGAAGCCGTTTTCCTGTCCTGAGTGCGGGAAATGTTTTTCAGAGAAGTCCAATCTTTTCACGCATCAGAGATTGCACTCTGGTGAGAAGCCGTACTCCTGTCCTGAGTGCGGGAAATGTTTTTCAGAGAAGTCCAATCTTTTCACGCATCAGAGATTGCACACTGGTGAGAAGCCGTATTCCTGTCCTGAGTGTGGGAAATGTTTTTCAGTGAAGTCCAATCTTTACAAACATCAGAGATTGCACACAGGTGAGAAGCCGTATTCCTGTAATGAGTGTGGGAAATGTTTTTCACAGAAGTCCAATCTTTCCACACATCAGAGATTGCACACTGGTAAGAATCTGTATTCCTGTCCTGAGTGTGGGAAATGTTTTTCAAGCAAGTCATATCTTTCCACACATCAGAGATTGCACACGGGTGAGAAGTCAGATTCCTGTCCTGAGTGTGGCAAATGTTTTACACAGAAGTCCTCTCTTTCCACACATCAGAGATTACACACTGGTGACAAGCCGTATTCCTGTCCTAAATGCGGGAAATGTTTTACACAGAAGTCCACTCTTTCCACACATCAGAGATTTCACACTGGTGAGAAGTTGTATTCCTGTTCTGTGTGTGGGAAATGTTTTTCACGCAAGTCATATCTTTCGTCACATCAGCGATTTCACACAGGGGAGAAGCCGTATTCCTGTCCTGAGTGTGGGAAATGTTTTGCACAGAAGTCCCATCTTTCCACACATCAGAGATCGCACACTGGTGAGAAGCCATATTCCTGTCTTGAGTGCGGGAAATGTTTTTCACAGAAGTCAACTCTTTACACGCATCAGAGATCGCACACTGATGAGAAGCCATATTCCTGTCCTGAGTGTGGGAAATGTTTTTCACGTAAGTCACATCTTTCCAGACATCAGAAATTGCACACGGGTGAGAAGCCGTATTGCTGTCCTGAGTGCGGGAAGTGTTTTCCAAGGAAGTCCAATCTTTACAGACATCAGAGATCTCACACGGGGGAGAAGCCGTATTCCTGTCCTGAGTGAGGGAATTGTTCCTCACTGAAGTCCTGTCTTCCTGTACATCAGGGGTCCCACACAAACCTCGAGGTGTATTAGTGCCTTGAGTGCGGGAAATGTCTTCTATATGAATGTTGGTGGACATGTGGGGAAGAAGCACACCCTGATATACACCTCATATATACTCCATGGCTGATCTTCCTCATGTAAGAAACACTTCATAAGCAGATCAGAAATCACCAAAGACATGGAGAAAAATAAAAATGGAGTCCTTATCTTTCATTGGCTGAGTACATTTTGTGCGGGAAGATTTCACAAACACTTACAGGTCTGGTTGTTATAAATGTGTTGATGAAATGTGACCCGCATTCCCCCAGTCATGGTGAATTGGGATTTCCTATAATGGTCAGTTCCATCTAGTGGCCATAATGTGCTTTCCTGACAGATGTCCATGGCAGCATACGTTTGGGTAGCCCCGCCCTTGTTCCTCCCCCTTAAGACCCCACCCCCATATATGTTCAGGATAAGCCAATGGCTGCGTTCCTTTTTTGTCCTCCTCACTTATAGGACCATTTTTGTATGAAGTTTTCCTACCTATTGGAAGTATTGGTGGGCGGGTCTGGTGCTGGGCAGCTGTGCGGGATGTCAGGAGCTTCCTTTGGTATCCAGAAGTCTTCCAGGATGTCCCGAGTGGTCATTGAGTCCCCAGCTATCAGCGGGGTGGTGTTATGGCACACATATGTAGAGGATCCATGCCTGGAGAGTGGGCCCTGCCATCGGCGGCCATTTGCATTGGCTGGGAGCCCAGCTGTTAGTGGGTGGCCATTAAGTGTTAGACACGTGAAATTTGCTTTGGTGTGAATACAAATTCAGACAAATGTTTGGTTATTCCTAGATTCGGATGTATCCAAATTTCCAAGTGAAATTGTAATGAATTTCGTCGAAATCTGTTTAAATCTGTTTTGTTTATTCACTTTCTAACGAATTCCAACTTTTTAGAACGATTTGGATCAGTAAAAAAAAAATGATCAACCGATGCAAATTCTGTGTGAAGAAATAGCTGGTTGTTAAGCAGCAAGCCGGGAAGCCGGCTGCCTGCATCCTTACCAACCATGACTCATCAGCTGTCAGCGGGCTTCCCCACTGACAGATGAATGTAAAGAAAAGAATGCCGGCATTGCCCAGCAATAGAAAAAATGGCGCCCCCCCCCACCCAGTCCATACCGGACTCTTAGGAGCCAAAATTTAAAAAAAAACAGCGTGAGTTCTCCCCTAAAATCCATACCATATCCCGGCATGCAGCCTGGCAGGTCAGGAAAGTGGGAGGGACGAGTGAGGGCTCCCCTCCTTAACAATAGCAGGCCACGTGTCCTCAAAATGGGGGGTGGGTGTTTTAGGGAAGCTCAGCCCCCCCACCCCACCCCAAAGCACCTTGTCCCCATGTTGATGGGGACAAGGGCCACTTCCCCATAACCGTGGCCTGTGCTTGTGGGGGTCTGCAGGCAGTGGACTTGTCGTAATCTAAAAAAAACCTTTTCGGGATGCTGGTTTTTATTTTTTATTAAAGGATTTTTCCAAAATTTTGTGTTTTTATTACTTTTTGACACTTTTTTGGTGAATAGCTACAGGTAATATGGTCCCGATACCCATTCACATGGGGGGGGCGGGATCTGGAGGCCCCCTTGGTAAAAGGGGCTTTCAGATTACAACAATCCCCCTAACTGCAGACCCCCACAACCACAGGCCACCATTGTGGGGAAGAGATCCTTTTCCCCATCAATATGGGAACAAGGTGCTTTGGGGTGGGGGGGAGAGCTGCCCCAAAGCAACCCCCCCCCCCCCATGTTGAGGCCTTTTGGATTAGGAGGGGGGGCGCTTGCTCGTCCCCCCTTTTCTGACCTGCCGAACTGCATGCTCAGGCAAAGGTCTGATATGGATTTTGGGGGGACCCCACGCCATTTATTTTTTTTCCATTTTGGTGTTGGCATGATTGCCTGGGGGGGGACCCCACGTCATTTTTTTAAACATTTTTCTATTGCTGGGCAATGCCGGCATTCTTTTCTTTCCATTCGCCTGTCAGTGGGGAAGCCCGCTGACAGCTGATGAGTCATCAGTTGTTAAGGATGCGGGCGGCCGGCTTCCCAGCCCCCTGCTTAACAACCAACTATGTCTTTCAAATCTTCAGGAATTTGAATCAGTCGATCGTTTTTCGACCAATCGGAATTCCGATCGTTCTGAAAAGTTGAAATTCGTTAGAAGATTAATAAACTAAACAAATTTTACCTAAAATGAAAAGAAATTTAACGAAAACTAAACAAAAGTAATCAAATCCTGAAACCAAACAAAAGGAATTCCATAATGAAAAGAAATTAGTAATATAACGAATCTATCCCAAACTAAACAAATGTTTCCATTCTGCACATGTCTTCTAAGCGTGCCCAACCCAGATATAGCAGTTGTGTTCCTGCCTCTGGGATCCGGGTCGCCCTGCGGATGCATCGATTGCCCTGTAGAAGAGGTCCGGGACACGTGAGTATGTTTGACTTGAGGTCAGCAGAAGGGAGCAGACGCCATGCGGGCTGCTAGGGAGTAACCAAAAGGAAAACATATGGAGAGGACTCTGCTCTCTGGGTGATCGATGTGCATTGCCTACCTTTGTCTTCTTTTCTGTCCTGAGGAGAGAACTGTTTGTAGAAGCAAGGTTTGCTTTCTGCGTATCGGTACTCCCGCAGGAGCCGCTTGGATATTGGTTTACCCAAGCCTCCCGCTGATTACTCCACAGCCAGATACAGGGTATTTTCACACAGCCAGGTGCACACACTCTTCCGCTCGTTGTCTCCAATGACCAATCTAGGGGATGTGTTTTTATGTTTTATTTGGAGAACTTGGATAGGAGAAGAAAAACCAGAGCTATCTTGAGAGTCCCAACATCCTATCTGTTCAGAGAAATGGGGACCTACAGATGTTCACAAGGAACACTGTCATATGTGTGGACTTTAAGGGCACAGCATGAGACAGATAACAACTCCATGGATTTATCCTAAAATAACATTTATTGATTTATCTAAAACCAAATCTCAATAAAATGAGGAAACTGGCCCCAAACTGAGCTCAGCTCGTACACAGGAGATCAATGTCTCCTACTAATTTCACTCATGTACATCATACATATATAAGGATAAGTTGGTATATATTATAAGGTTGGTGTAGGTATAGATATTTCCTCTCTTCACTTAGATGTAACATTTAGTGACGGCCATGTACTTTATTACTGAATATATCTTATTACTATTATAACAATCTCCTTACTATATGGATTTTTTTGTGTCAGCTTTTTTTGTATACATGTCTGCATCATATTTGTTACTGATGTCAACATTTGTATCAATTACTGTATGTATAATAAATGACTACGTTCAGATTCTATTTTTGTATATCTTAGTTCGTGACCGGCCTCATTAAAAGTCCCACGACCTCTGTTTTCTGTTTGCATTAACCATTAGGGATGGAGGCACGTCACTGTGTTTGGTTCGGATCATATTCCTCTATCTTCGTCTATTCACTGGTCAACGTGTTTCACACAAGGCTTCTTCAGGACTATGAAGATGTACAGACAGTTTTCTCTTAAAATTAACAGACTCGATATTAGTGTTTCATACACATAGAACATAATCTGTATTTATGTACATCATAATAAATACAAACATGACTTACTAGCACACGGCCTTCCTTCCAACCCCCAAAAAATTCACCCGACCTGGGGCGAACACAGGGGAGAAAATCAAACCAGAATGTGTTGTGTGTATATATAGATATCTGTCCTGATCATCCTAGGTACAAGATTAAAATATACAGTATCTCACAAAAGAAAGTACACCCCTCACATTTTTGTAAAAATTTTATCCTATCTTTTCATGTGACAACACTGAAGAAATGAAACTTTGCTACAATGTAAAGTAGTGAGTGTACAGCTTGTATAACAGTGTCAATTTGCTGTCCCCTCAAAATAACTCACACAGCCATTAATGTCTAAACCGCTGGCAACAAAAGTGAGTACACCTCTAAGTGAAAATGTCTAAATTGGGCCCAATTAGCCATTTTTCCTCCCCGGTGTCATGTGACTCGTTAGTGTTACAAGGTCTCAGGTGTGAATGGGGAGCAGGTGTGTTAAATTTGGTGTTATCGCTCTCACTCTCTCATACTGGTCACTGGACATTCAACATGGCACCCTCATGGCAAAGAACTCTCTGAAGATCTGAAAAAAAAAATTGTTGCTCTACATAAAGATGACCTAGGCTATAAGCAGATTGCCAATACCCTGAAACTGATCTTCAGCACAGTGACCAAGACCATACAGCGGTTTAACAGGACAGGTTCCACTCAGAACAGACCTCGCCATGATCGACCAAAGAAGTTGAGTGCACGTCCTCAGCATCATATCCAGAGGTTATCTTTTGGAAAACATATGTATGAGTGCTGCCAGCATTGCTGCAGAGGTTGAAGGGGTGTGGGGGGTCAGCCTGTCAGTGCTCAGACCATACGCCTCACACTGCATCAAATTGGTCTGCATGGCTGTCATTCCCAGAAGGAAGCCTCTTCTAAAGATGATTCACATGAAAGCCCACAAACAGTTTGCTGAAGACAAGGAGAAAAAGACATGGATTACTGGAGCCATCTCCTATGGTCTGATGAGACCAAGCTAAACTTATTTGGTTCAGATGATGTCAAGCGCGTGTGGCGGCAACCAGGTGAGGAGTACAAAGACAAGTGTGTCTTCCTACAGTCAGGCATGGTGGTGGGAGTGTCATGGTCTGGGGCTGCATGGGTGCTGCCGGCACTGGGGAGCTACAGTTCATTGATGCAACCATGAATGCCAACATGTACTGTGACATACTGAAGCAGGGCATGATCCCCTCCCTTTGGAGACTGGGCCGCAGGCTAGTAGTCCAACATTATAACGACCACAAACCCACCTCCAAGACGACCACTGCCTTGCTAGAGAAGCTAAGGGTAAAGGCGATGGACTGGCCAAGCATGTCTCCAGACCTAAACCCTATTGAGCATCTGTGGGGCTTCCTCAAATGGAAGGTGGAGGAGCGCAAGGTCTCTAACATCCACCAGCTCGGTGATGTCATCATGGAGGAGGGGAAGAGGACTCCAGTGGCAACCTGTGAAGCTCTGGTGAACTCCATGCCCAAGAGGGTTAAGGCAGTGCTGGAAAATAATGGTGACCACACAAAATATTGACACTTTAGGCCCAATTTGGACATTGTCACTTAGGGGTGTATTCACTTTTGTTGCCAGCGGTTTACAGACTTGTATAAAGTACTCTCAATTTCTACTTGAGTAAAAGTACAAGTGCTTGATCAAAAAATTACTTGAGTAGAAGTGGAAGTGCTCGCAGAAAAAGTTACTTAAGTAGAAGTACTAAAGTATTCAACATTTTTTTTACTTAAGTATTGCAAGTAGTTTTTTCAAAAAATTTGCTACTTAAGTACTAAAAGTAAAAAGTACCAGTAGTTTTGAAAAAAAATTTCTACTCAAGTACTGAAAGTAAAAGTACAAGTACTGTGTTATGTAGTTATTAAAGAAATAAGTCAAAGGTTTGAACATCATATTGTTTTTATTATTTCAAATGATTTAATCAAATGATTAACCTGTGTTTGTTAGTAGTTTCTTGATGCACTTTAAGCGCTGTAGCACCATTTATTTTTTTGTTTCATATTTTCTTTTTATTGGAAAGATTTGGTATAGCAGCTTTTATTATACACAGCCTTTATTTTCGTATGCGCTGATTTACAAATGACATTATACACATTTTTTTGAGCTTTATGCAACCTGCCATCTACTGTTCTGGCAGTGGTAATTTTTTTAAAAGTAACGAGTAACTATGCAGCACAAAAAAAAAATACTTGAGTAGAAGTATCGAAATCATCGAAAAAATGTAGTGAAGTAAAAGTAGAAGTAGGAGAAAAAAATTCTACTCTAGGAAAGTACAGATACCGCATTTCGGTACTTAAGTACAGTACTTAAGTAGTTCTACTTCGTTACTATACATCTCTGGCGGTTTAGACATTAATGGCTGTGTGTTGAGTTATTTTGAGGGGACAGCAAATTTACACTGTTATACAAGCTGTACACTCACTACTTTACATTGTAGCAAAGTCTCATTTCTTCTGTGTTGTCACATGAAAAAATAGAATAAAATATTTACAAAAATGTGAGGGGTGTACTTACTTTTGTGATATACTGTATATGTGTAGTAGTGTGATCTTAGACATACAAATTCTTATACAAAAAGAAGGTGGGATAGAAACGATACTTTGTAGAAAACCGACAGCCGGCAACGCGGTTTTACATGGCAATAGCTTTCATCCAAACCCCCGGTACATAGTATACCCTACTCCCAGTATCTTAGATTGCATCGAATCTGTTCGAACGATGAAGATTTTAAACGGGAGGCGGACTCCCTTCGAAAGAGATTGCTTATTAGAGGCTATTCGTGGACTACACTGTGAAAAGCTTATAATAGGGCTTATAAGCACAAAAGAGAGGAAGTTATGTTCCGAGTCCTGAAACAACCAAAAACAGAAATAGTCGGTTTAATAACACCTTATACTAGACAACATACACAAATTAGAAAATACTTCAACAACATTGGTACAGACATCCATGCTCTCATCTGCCAGGACTCCGCCCACCGTCCAATATACTCCATGGCTATTGGATCAGTGTGAAACATCAAGACAGCATGAGCTGGGTCCCTGTTAGGCAGAGAAACCAAAAACGATATCCCCTCATTCTAGCACCTACCTAGGAGGGCTCTACATCTGTATGGCAGGGTCTGTTTGATTATTCACCTGCTGGGATGAAGCTCTGATGTGAGAAGCTGCAGTGTCAGTATTCCTTTAGCAGTAATTAACCCCTTACGGCTTTTTCTCATCTAGCAATCAAACAACTGTTACACTGTCTTTTCTGCCAGCTTAGGAGACGTTAGCAGCCGTAGTTTATATTGCGATTTTTTTTTAAAATGACTACATAGCTTGAGTAGCAATTATATATTTTATATATTTTTTTTCCAAACAATATGGAGTTCTCCCTTTCACTGTGTCTGTTTATCGTGGATTTATTTCTTACTGTGACAGGTCCTTGTGCGCCGCTGCAGCCTAATCATTCTATGCTGTGGATGCCAGCATACAGGGGGCACACTGACCTCCAGCATACAGGGGGCACACTGACCTCCAGCATACAGGGGGCCCACTGACCTCCAGCATACAGGGGGCCCACTGACCACCAGCATACAGGGGGCACACTGACCTCCAGCATACAGGGGGCCCACTGACCACCAGCATACAGGGGGCCCACTGACCACCAGCATACAGGGGGCACACTGACCTCCAGCATACAGGGGGCCCACTGACCACCAGCATACAGGGGGCCCACTGACCACCAGCATACAGGGGGCACACTGACCTCCAGCATACAGGGGGCACACTGACCTCCAGCATACAGGGGGCCCACTGACCACCAGCATACAGGGGGTACACTGACCTCCAGCATACAGGGGGCCCACTGACCACCAGCATACAGGGGGTACACTGACCTCCAGCATACAGGGGGCACACTGACCTCCAGCATACAGGGGGCCCACTGACCACCAGCATACAGGGGGCACACTGACCTCCAGCATACAGGGGGCCCACTGACCACCAGCATACAGGGGGTACACTGACCTCCAGCATACAGGGGGTACACTGACCACCAGCATACAGGGGGTACACTGACCACCAGCATACAGGGGGCACACTGACCTCCAGCATACAGGGGGCACACTGACCTCCAGCATACAGGGGGCCCACTGACCACCAGCATACAGGGGGCACACTGACCTCCAGCATACAGGGGGCCCACTGACCACCAGCATACAGGGGGTACACTGACCTCCAGCATACAGGGGGTACACTGACCACCAGCATACAGGGGGTACACTGACCACCAGCATACAGGGGGCACACTGACCTCCAGCATACAGGGGGTACACTGACCTCCAGCATACAGGGGGTACACTGACCACCAGCATACAGGGGGTACACTGACCACCAGCATACAGGGGGCACACTGACCTCCAGCATACAGGGGGCACACTGACCACCAGCATACAGGCGGTACACTGACCACCAGCATACAGGGGGCACACTGACCACCAGCACACAGGTGGCACACTGACCTCCAGCATACAGGGGAAACACTGACCTCCAGCACACAGGGGGCACACTGACTGCCAGCACACAAGGGGCACACTGACCTCCAGCATACAGGGGAAACACTGACCTCCAGCACACAGGGGGCACACTGACTGCCAGCACACAAGGGGCACACTGACCTCCAGCATACAGGGGGCACACTGACCGCCAGCATACAGGGGGCACACTGACCGCCAGCATACAGGGGGCACACTGACCTCCAGCATACAGGGGGCACACTGACCTCCAGCATACAGGGGGCACACTGACCTCCAGCATACAGGGGACACACTGACCTCCAGCATACAGGGGGCACACTTACCGCCAGCATACAGGGGGCACACTGACCACCAGTATGCAGGGCCACTGGTTACCAGTACACAGAGGACATAAGAAATCCAGTAAAACCTCTACAGTGCAAGTAAAAAAGTCTGAAAAGCAATAAGAGAATCTTGTTAGCTGGTTCCCTCATCTAACGTGCAACAATAAAAAGCCTAAAATGCAGCACTGCCCTTCACTTCATCTATAATATTCTACAAATGGACTTATAAGTGCAATGGTGACACCTATACATGAATATCCAGTGCAAATCCACCAATGTATTGCAACATAGCAGTGATGGTGTCACCCCCTCTGCACAAATATTATGAGAAATTGCAGAGCTACAATGGGCAAATAATGGTGACACCCCCCCCCCCCATACAATAATAATAACAGAGGTGCTAATCATCCTGTGTATTAGAATATAGGAGTGATGGTGTCACCCTCTCTGCAAAAGAGAAGAAATATTGCAGAGTTGCAATGTGCAAATAGTGGTGAGACCCCCCGATATATAATCATAATACAATGTACAATTGATGTGCATATTTTATTATTATTATTATTATATCTATCTACATATATATATATATATATATATATATATATATATATATATATATATATATCGGGGGGTCTCACCACTATTTGCACATTGCAGCTCTGCAATATTTCTTACCTTATGCAGAGAGGGTGACACCATCACTCCTGCCCAGGTTGGATTTGAATTTTGCTGCCCCATCCCCCTCTCCAAGTTTTTCCTCTTATCTTCCTAACATTTGGTAGTCATATCCCAAAAAATTTGAAGAAGTATCTTTTGTTTTTTTCTATATTATGAAGGGAAATGTGAGAAATAACGTATTTATCTTACAATCATTCCATAAACACATCCCACATACACCGCATATATCATTAGAAGAGTATATGCTTATAAAATAGTTTACCATTTGCCAATAAAAAAAAAATGTCCCCGGATTTCATTTTAAAAATCTGGTCACCTTATTGTAATAGGAAGTAATATATTTCTCTCCCCCTTGGTGGGAGTGGAGATGACCCATCTATAAGGATATACAGTATGTAGTTTGTGATGCCTCAGGTCAAGTTGGGGGGATTTTAAGGGCAGAAGTAAAGGATATAGATAGTAGTAGGTAACAAAAATAATTTATTGAAACAATATAGTATATACAAAAACACTTGAAAGTGAATGGGTAAAGGCCCATAGGTGCTGGTGAGAGAGAAGTAAGAAGTGTGTGTTACACGTGAAAATTGAGTGACATTTCCATATTTATGGGGGACAGTCCTTCTCTGCTGTTCCTTGTATCAAAAGACAGGGATTGGTTCAGAGGAGGTGTCCAATCGGTAATCCCGACGCGTGTCGGCCAATTGTGGCCTTTGTCAAGGGTGTATCACCGATACTATAAATAATAAGGTATAATATAGTCAGTAATGTAATATATGTACAAGGGAAAATTCTGCTCGAATTTTTATATTGTTTACATACATATTTCACTATCCACTTTCTTGAAGTTGTGCCTTCCCAGTGTTTCTCCAGATGCTACAGGAACAATGTGCTGTATGGAGTAAATGAATAATTTGATGGATATTCAATAAAAGTGACAATACCAAAGTATGAATAATTTAATGGTATTTACTTTGTGTATTTGGAAGTTTGGTCCAGGGATCCGGTGTAGTTCCTAATAGTGTTGGCGTTTCCACAGAGGTTGAGACCATCTGTAAGTAGTTGTACATAATGGTGTTTTTTAGAAAGTCATTTATCCATCGCTATCATTGTTTAATAGAGTGATAAATTTATATAAAGTTTTGAGTGACTTTCAAAAATAAAAGAAAAAACGGCTGAGTTCGCCGTTGGTTCTTTGGTAGGAGATAATGGAAGCATCTCCTCCAGAGGAACTTACAGTTGGTAGTCGTGGTGTGGTTATGGCAGCAATCCGGCAGCACAGGAACTCCAGGTACGTCTCTGTGTGTGTATATATACAGTATATACACACACAGCACAAGGCTGTGGTCACACTACGAGATGTTTCTGGGGGCTGCAGTTCCTCTGAGCTCCACAAGGTGGTGATCTCACTTCTACCCAGACAGGAAGTCTCAATGGAAGACAGGAATTGATGTCAGGTATAAAAAGGAAGTTCCGGGTGAAAGGTGAGTCGGGACAAAGTAGCTAGGAGACATTGCTGGAAGAGGCAGCAGAGGAGGTAATAAGATTTTATCTTCTATTTACACCCAGTAACCCCCCCCCCCCCCCCGTCATGTCTGTCCTCCCATTATTATGCAGGATTTCTATTGTGCCAAATGTTTGCACAACGTGAGGGCAGACAGTACAGTTACAATGCTTGTTAGAGCTTACAATCTAAGAGGGAGGGTCAAAGGATACAAAAGGCAATTACTGTGGGGGATGAACTGATGGAGAAAATAAAACTCCAGTTAGGTGGGGCAGGAAAGGCTTCTCTGAAGAGAAGGATTTTCAGGGATGATCTAAAAGTGGACAGAGTAGGAGATAGACAAATTGGGATAGGGAGTTCCAGAAGATGAGAGAGGCTCAGGAGAATCCCTGGAGTTAAGCATGGGAGGAGGTAATGAGGGAGCTAGAGAGCAGGAGGTCTTGGGGAGGAACAAAGAGAATGTTTTGGTTGGTATTGTAAGACTAGGTTAGTGATGTAACTGAGAGCTGAGTTGTGGATGGCTTTGGGGGACACTGAATTGAATTGCGTTCAGTGGAGGGATTGGCAGGGAGGGGTGAAAGACACTGAATAGAAGCCAGTGGAGGGATTGGCAACATCAAGAGATGTTTTTTGAGATTTCTGGTGTCATCTGTTTGCCAAAGTTGTAGGGGTCGGGGCCTAAATCTGTGTGTACTGAGGGGGGAAGCTCATCTAGGGTGGAGGACAGAGATCTATTGTAGACAGAAGTGGTTAGATTGTGGCAGGACATGGGTGAGATTTTGTCATAGAGGTGGTCAGTAGCAGGGAAGAGAAGGGTTCTATGGGTAACTGTTAGGTGGTTGGAGGGAGAGGAGGTAAAAGTCTGAGAGATTATGAAACTAATATTGTGGTGATCAAAGAGAGAAAAAGGAATGTTGGAGAGGTTGCACAGAGTGCATAGGTAGGAGACTACATGGTCAAGGGTGTTGCCATCAGAGTGAGTAGAAGCATGAATCTATTGCTTCAGGTCAAAAGAGGAGGTTAGACTGAGAAGCTTAGAAGTAGCAGGAGTGTTAGTTTTAACAGGGATGTTGATGTCACAGAGAATCATTTTGGGAAATCAGAAAAGAGAAAGTAGGGTAGCCAGTCAAGAAATTTTCTCTTTCAGTCTCCCGACATTGTATCTCCCTATCCTACTGAACTCAATGGACGGGCAGAGAGGATGCGTGAAGCGGGGCGGGACTGTGTGCCTGTGAGAGTGCACGTTAATGACCAATGTACTGTCTCCCGAGCAGTGGCGGGCCCCCCTACAGTGGCGGAGCACCAGGGCTCCATTGCAACTGCCACTGCTGCAACCCTGGTAATTCCCCCACTGCTATGACATGACACTGACCACACAGCTCCTCCTCCCAATTTCCCTCCAATCAGAGCCAAAGAATCCTATCACATGCAACTGACCTCACAGCTCCAACTCCTAATGTCCCTCCAATCAGACAATAGAAAAAAGTGCAGTGCTAAAAATGGTTAAAATTGATCAATGAATATAAATGTCATTAAAAAAGGCACAATAAATAAATAAATACGGAGGAAAAAAGTCCAAGGTAGGAATCCAAGTGAAAGGTGCTCAGTGCTCCATATGTTAAGGTGCTCACAAACGGTGCAGTCCTTCACCAGTAGTACTAGCCTCTCACCTGAAGGCTGTGACAAAACAGCCTTGATCTGCTCTCAGCAAAGCAATTGACCGGGTCATCAACCATAAAGGATCTCTCCTTAGCTCAGGTGCAAATCACAATGTTCCCCCATAAAGAATAAAAGGGCAGATCATAGTGTATTACGTTTAACACATAGGTTTATTTGTAATAGAAAGACAGCCTCTTACTTGAGTAGTAGTATTCAGTGCGTATAAAAGTCAGTTTGTGTACAGCTGAAAGCAGAGCCGCGCTCTGCCGACAAGGACTGCGGATGACGTCACAATCTCCTCCCCCTTCCGCACGCGTATCGTCCGTGGGCGGGACTTCTTCAGCGTATGGGCGGAGGGATGGACGTCACCTTTTTATCTGCGATCACGCTTGATTGGGCATCGTTGCTGCTATAGGCAACACAGGACGCCGGACCGGAAGTGCCCCGGGGACCCGCTCCACAGAGGCAGCTGGGATTAGTTCCTGGAGCATAGACGGCAGTAACTCATATGCACCGGAACAGAAACAAAAGATTCCTTGTCATAGGTTGCCCTTAATGCCCAGAGATAAAAGTGCAAGTGCAGATCTAGATATAAATATAATATTCTATGTAAAACCCAATTGTGCATAATCAAATAACTACAATTGGAATATAACTAAAAACATCTTTTAAATGAACTTTACTAAATATGTAAATAGATAAATCAGAGGGGATCATGATATGTCACCCGCAGTCTCTGCATACAAATACTATAACAATCTTAAAATACAGGATAAAATCACTAAAACACATCATAAATGAAAAGCCATAAGTTAAAAAGCATGAAACAATTATAAATTATCGATCTGAAATAAAACAGTTGAGGTCGAAATCAACATTAAGACCTCTTGGCACCCCTACTCTCGTCTCAAAAATCCAGTATGATTCTCTTCTGCTTAATTGGCGTACAAAATTTCCTCCCCTCCAATGTTTTTTAACCTTCTCGATCCTCCAAAACTTCAACTCACTGGGCTCCTTGTTGTGAAAATGTTTAAAATGCTGAACTACATGATGGGCTTTCTTGCCCTTTCTTATACTACTCATGTGTTCTCCTATTCGTACTTGTAGCACCCTAGTAGTCCGGCCCACATACTGGAGTCCACATTTGCACTCCAGCATGTACACCACCCCAGTTGACGCACAAGTGATCAAATCTTTGATTTTATAAGATAAGCCCGTGGTATGGGCTACGAAGTCCTTTTTCTTTTTAATATTGGATTTCAAGGTCTTACATGCCACACATCTACCACAAGCATGAAAACCTGATAGGAATGTAAACAAATACTGGTTTGGTTGGAAGGGTGGGACCTATTATCTTATCCTGCTGGGGTATCGGCCAATGTTTTGAAATTATTTTTTCTACTTTTTATGCTGGGCGTTATACTCCATAATAATTCTGTATCCACCATTATCATAAGGTGCTGTCGGTGCCTTGATAGTCAATAGACTGGACCTCTCCATATTCTTCACTTCAAGGATCTCATTGTCCAACCTATTGCCAATCAGAGTCAGAGAATTCTATGACATCACACTGACATCACAGCTCCTCCCTCCAATATTTCTCTATCCGACTCTTTATTTCTGATGCTCTTAGGATGTGGTCTGAACCCCAGGTCTCCTTACTTTCAAAGTAGGGCTGTTGGACCTGCATTATATGTAATATCAGAAACCTCAGCATGAAGTGGGGTTTAAATAAAAAGAGACCTGACCAGTGAGGTGAGGAGGATTCTGGGAATGCCATTTGAATTTACTATTTGTGTTAAAATCTAGAGTTTTCCTCCTGTGAAGTCTGGAGATCATATGACCATCACATTGCCTCCACCTCCCTCCCTGATAGAATAGAGAAATACAAAGAAGATTCTAGAAGTCACCAGAGAGATCATTGAGCTGCTGACAGGAGAGGTGAGCGGTGCTGGGAAGGACATCATGATGGAGAATCAGCCGCCCCTCACATCACCGGGTAAGAGGAGACTTTATTGTAAAGGAGAGAGCAGTACGGAGGGTCCACCTAGATCCCCCATCATCTGATAAACACATAGAAACAATGTATTCAGTCAGTGTGTGTGTTTCCTACAGATGGATCCAGTAATGGAAACCCACCAGAGAGATGTCCCCGTCCTCTGTATTCCCGGGATTCCACACAGGAAGGTCACACCATCCCCCATCATCATCAGGTAGATGAGGAACAATCACTGATAGTATCATTAGGATCTGTACATTATCTGCATTGTTACCATTGATGTCATTTTTATTATATATTCAGAGTGGAAATCTGAGAGATTTTAAAGTTGAGGTTAAAGAAGAGATAAAAGAGGAGGATGATGAGGATGGGGTGATGGAGAAGTCAGAGTTTCTAAAGGAACGCAAAGATCTGTATCAGGACACCATGGAGGAGTCATCCAGCTACAGAAACCCCCCAGAGAGATGTCCCCGTCCTCTGTATTCCCGGGATTCCACACAGGAAGGTCACACCATCCCTCACCATCATCAGGTAGATGAGGAACAATCACTGATAGTATCATTAGGATCTGTACATTATCTGCATTGTTACCATTGATGTCATTTTTATTATATATTCAGAGTGGAAACCTAAGAGATTCTAAAGTTGAGGTTAAAGAAGAGATAAAAGAGGAGGATGATGAGGATGGGATGATGGAGGAGTCAGAGTTTCTAAAGGAACACAAAGATCTGTACCAGGACACCATGGAGGAGTCATCCAGCTACAGAAACCCACCAGAGAGATGTCCCCGTCCTCTGTATTCCCGGGATTCTACACAGGAAGGTCACACCATCCCTCAGTGTTACAAGGTTGGTGGATTGGAGCATCTAGAACATGGACTTCTAGAGAGGATGTGTTTTTTTTATATAATATCACAATAATAAAGCTTATATCTTCCAGATGATATTCGCTCTTATTTTCTTGGTTTAGAGTGGAGATCCAATTGATATAGAATTTGAGGTTAAAGCAGAAGAAGAAGAAGAGACGTATGTGAGGGATGATCAGCAGTCTATGGAGGAGGATGGAATAACGGGGACATTTATAGAGGAGGACACTCCTACAGAGATCAGCACAGGTGGGTCATTAACACTAAATACATTCCTCCACCCATACTGCTCACTGATTGGTCCAGAGTAGGGCGGGGACTGGGTGATATCAGCCTGTAATCCCCTGGTCACTTTCCTGAGCTGTGTTCCCCGTCCTGTATTCCTGTATTTCTCTCGGATAATCTTCCTTCTCTGTGCTGCAGACACAATTTATGTCTCTAGACTGGATTTATAGAGATTCTGGGGTTCAGCTGTCAGCAAAATGTTGATATTTATCATAGGTGTTGCTTGACCTAGACACCTGGGGTATGTACCTTGGGTCTTCTGCCCCATGCCCGGGTCTACCAAGATCTTTGACAGAACAATTCTCCCGGGGTTACTTGCTCTGTTATTTGCTGGCTGTGCCGGGTGGAGGGATATGTCTGTATAGTCTCAGACCCAAGTCACTGGAGTGCAGTCTCAGGAGATGGGAGGCAGCGGTGTGGGACCTCTGACACTAATTACTGAACACATATTTTGACTCCTGAACCCTGCTCTAAATACTCTGTTTTACATTACATACTCCTGACCCCTGCACTATATACTCTATGTTGTACATTACATACTCCTGACCCCTGCACTATATACTCTATGTTGTACATTACACACTCCTCACCCCTGCACTATATACTCTATGTTGTACATTACACACTCCTCACCCCTGCACTATATACTCTATGTTGTACATTACATACTCCAGACCCCTGCACTATATACTCTATGTTGTACATTACATACTCCTGACCCCTGCACTATATACTCTATGTTGTACATTACATACTCCAGACCCCTGCACTATATACTCTATATTGTACATTATATACTCCTGACCAGAGATATATAGTAACGAAGTAGAACTACTGTACTTAAGTACTAAAAGGCGGTATCTGTACTTTACTAGAGTATAATTTTTTTTCTCCTACTTCCACTTTTTATTCAGTACATATTTTCGATGAGTTTAATACTTTTACTCTGATATTTTTTTATGTGCTGCATCGTTACTCGTTACAATTATAAAAATGTTACGAATCATTCCATTCCAAACCCACATTACCACTGCTCACTGTCTTTGAGACTCACAAGTCACGACCAATCCTTACCTGATGCGATGGCTCAGGGGCAAAGCCTCACCGGCGCCTCTGCCCTCCCTCGGCTTGGCCCGAGTCCCGCCTCCCGCTCGGCTCTCAAGTGAAGTGCTGGTGGCGAGAGAGGAGAGACACCTGCCTGCGGAGTGATCTCTCTGGGCCCTGGCTGGGGGAGGGACTGTGAGCTACTACAGTCTAGACTACTAGACTCTCTCTAGGCACTGTGCAGCGCGGCCGCCCAGCATGGGAGAACTGGATGGAGGTAAGAATATATTCTTCTTTCAGCAGGGGGGACTGGACTGGGGACTGTGGAGAGAGAGGCTGGAGGACTCGAGACAGCCTAAGGTAGGAGAAGTAAGAACTGTCTTGATGTTAAGTCACTCACTAAGGGGATAGGATCTTTTCAATGGGGGGAGGGACCTGCCCTGGCCTGCCCTACTCTAAAGGGTATCTATAATGGGAGGGGGACCCTGGCCTGCTCTAAGGGGGCTCTATAATGGGAGGGGGACCCTGGCCTGCTCTAAGGGGAATCTATAATGGGAGGGGGGACACTGGCCTGCTCTAAGGAGAATCTATAATGGGAGGGGGGACACTGGCCTGCTCTAAGGGGAATCTATAATGGGAGGGGGACACTGGCCTGCTCTAAGGGGAATCTATAATGGGAGGGGGACCCTGGCCTGCTCTAAGGGGGCTCTATAATGGGAGGGGGACCCTGGCCTGCTCTAAGGGAATCTATAATGGGAGGGGGACCCTGGCCTGCTCTAAGGAGAATCTATAATGGGAGGGGGACCCTGGCCTGCTCTAAGGAGAATCTATAATGGGAGGGGGGACACTGGCCTGCTCTAAGGGGGCTCTATAATGGGAGGGGGACCCTGGCCTGCTCTAAGGGAATCTATAATGGGAGGGGGACCCTGGCCTGCTCTAAGGAGAATCTATAATGGGAGGGGGACCCTTGCCTGCTCTAAGGGGAATCTATAATTGAAGGGGGACCCTGGCCTGCTCTAAGGGGAATCTATAATGGAAGGGGGACCCTGGCCTCCTCTAAGTGGAATCTATAATGGGAGGGGGACACTGGCCTGCTCTAAGGGGAATCTATAATGGGAGAGGGACACTGGCCTGCTCTAAGGGGAATCTATAATGGGAAGGGGACCCTGGCCTGCTTTTATGGGGCTCTATAATGGGAGGGGGACCCTGGCCTGCTCTAAGGGGAATCTATAATGGGAAGGGGACCCTGGCCTGCTTTTATTGGGCTCTATAATGGGAGGAGGACCCTGGCCTGCTCTAAGGGGGCTCTATAATGAGAGGGGGACCCTGGCCTGCTCTAAGGGGGATCTATAATGGGAGGGGGACCCTGGCCTGCTCTAAGTGGAATCTATAATGGGAGGGGGGACACTGGCCTGCTCTAAGGGGAATCTATAATGGGAGGGGGACACTGGCCTGCTCTAAGGGGGCTCTATAATGGGAGGGGGGACCCTGGCCTGCTCTAAGGAGAATCTATAATGGGAGGGGGGACACTGGCCTGCTCTAAGTGGAATCTATAATGGGAGGGGGACCCTGGCCTGCTCTAAGGGGGCTCTATAATGTGAGGGGGACCCTGGCCTGCTCTAAGGGGGCTCTATAATGGGAGGGGGACCCTGGCCTGCTCTAAGGGAATCTAAAATGGGAGGGGGACCCTGGCCTGCTCTAAGGGGAATGTATAATGGAAGGGGGACCCTGGCCTGCTTTTATGGGGCTCTATAATGGGAGGGGGACCCTGGCCTGCTCTAAGGGGGCTCTATAATGAGAGGGGGACCCTGGCCTGCTCTAAGGAGAATCTATAATGGGAGGGGGGACACTGGCCTGCTCTAAGGGGAATCTATAATGGGAGGGGGACCCTGGCCTGCTCTAAGGGGGCTCTATAATGGGAGGGGGACCCTGGCCTGCTCTAAGGGGGCTCTATAATGAGAGAGGGACCCTGGCCTGCTCTAAGGGGAATCTATAATGGGAGGGGGACCCTGGCCTGCTCTAAGGGGGCTCTATAATGGGAGGGGGACCCTGGCCTGCTCTAAGGGGAATGTATAATGGAAGGGGGACCCTGGCCTGCTCTAAGGATAATCTATAATGAGAGGGGGACCCTGGCCTGCTCTAAGGGGAATCTATAATGGAAGGGGGACCCTGGCCTGCTTTTATGGGGCTCTATAATGGGAGGGGGACCCTGGCCTGCTCTAAGGGGGCTCTATAATGAGAGGGGGACCCTGGCCTGCTCTAAGGAGAATCTATAATGGGAGGGGGGACACTGGCCTGCTCTAAGGGGAATCTATAATGGGAGGGGGACACTGGCCTGCTCTAAGGGGAATCTATAATGGGAAGAGGACCCTGGCCTGCTTTTATGGGGCTCTATAATGAGAGGGGGACCCTGGCCTGCTCTAAGGGGGATCTATAATGGGAGGGGGACCCTGGCCTGCTCTAAGGAGAATCTATAATGGGAGGGGGGACACTGGCCTGCTCTAAGGGGAATCTATAATGGGAGGGGGACCCTGGCCTGCTCTAAGGGGAATCTATAATGGAAGGGGGACCCTGGCCTCCTCTAAGTGGAATCTATAATGGGAGGGGGACACTGGCCTGCTCTAAGGGGAATCTATAATGGAAGGGGGACCCTGGCCTCCTCTAAGTGGAATCTATAATGGGAGGGGGACACTGGCCTGCTCTAAGGGGGCTCTATAATGGGAGGGGGACCCTGGCCTGCTCTAAGGGGGCTCTATAATGAGAGGGGGACCCTGGCCTGCTCTAAGGAGAATCTATAATTGGAGGGGGGACACTGGCCTGCTCTAAGGGGAATCTATAATGGGAGGGGGACCCTGGCCTGCTCTAAGGGGGCTCTATAATGGGAGGGGGACGCTGGCCTGCTCTAAGGGAATCTAAAATGGGAGGGGGACCCTGGCCTGCTCTAAGGGGAATCTATAATTGGAGGGGGACACTGGCCTGCTCTAAGCGGAATCTATAATGCGAGGGGGACCCTGGCCTGCTCTAAGGGGAATCTATAATGGAAGGGGGACCCTGGCCTCCTCTAAGTGGACTCTATAATGGGAGGGGGACACTGGCCTGCTCTAAGGGGAATCTATAATGGGAGGGGGACACTGGCCTGCTCTAAGGGGAATCTATAATGCGAGGGGGACCCTGGCCTGCTCTAAGTGGAATCTATAATGAGAGGGGGACCCTGGCCTGCTCTAAGGGGAATCTATAATGGAAGGGGGACCCTGGCCTGCTCTAAGGAGAATCTATAATGGAAGGGGGACCCTGGCCTGCTCTAAGGGGAATCTATAATGGGAGGGGGACCCTGGCCTCCTCTAAGTGGAATCTATAATGGGAGGGGGACCCTGGCCTGCTCTAAGGGGAATCTATAATGGGAGGGGGACCCTGGCCTGCTTTAAGGGGGCTCTATAATGGGAGGGGGACCCTGGCCTGCTCTAAGGGGGATCTATAATGGGAGGGGGACCCTGGCCTGCTCTAAGGGAATCTAAAATGGGAGGGGGACCCTGGCCTGCTCTAAGGGGAATCTATAATGGGAGGGGGACCCTGGCCTGCTCTAAGGATAATCTATATTGGGAGGGGGGACACTGGCCTGCTCTAAGGGGAATCTATAATGGGAGGGGGACCCTGGCCTGCTCTAAGGGGGCTCTATAATGGGAAGGGAACCCTGGCCTGCTTTTATGGGGCTCTAAAATGGGAGGGGGACCCTGGCCTGCTCTAAGGGGAATCTATAATGGGAGGGGGACCCTGGCCTGCTCTAAGTGGAATCTATAATGAGAGGGGGACCCTGGCCTGCTCTAAGGGGAATCTATAATGGAAGGGGGACCCTGGCCTGCTCTAAGGGGGCTGTATAATGGCAGGGGGACCCTGGCCTGCTCTAAGGAGAATCTATAATGGAAGGGGGACCCTGGCCTCCTCTAAGTGGAATCTATAATGGGAGGGGGACCCTGGCCTGCTCTAAGGGGAATCTATAATGGGAGGGGGACCCTGGCCTGCTTTAAGGGGGCTCTATAATGGGAGGGGGACCCTGGCCTGCTCTAAGTGGGATCTATAATGTGAGGGGGACCCTGGCATGCTCTAAGGGGGATCTATAATGGGAGGGGGACCCTGGCCTGCTCTAAGGGGAATCTATAATGGGAGGGGGAACACTGGCCTGCTCTAAGGGGAATCTATAATGGGAGGGGGACCCTGGCCTCCTCTAAGTGGAATCTATAATGGGAGGGGGACACTGGCCTGCTCTAAGGGGAATCTATAATGGGAAGGGGACCCTGGCCTGCTTCTAGGGGGCTCTATAATGGGAGGGGGACCCTGGCCTGCTATAAGGGGAATCTATAATGCGAGGGGGACCCTGGCCTGCTCTAAGGATAATCTATAATGGAAGGGGGACCCTGGCCTGCTCTAAGGAGAATCTATAATGGGAGGGGGGACACTGGCCTGCTCTAAGGGGAATCTATAATGGGAGGGGGACACTGGCCTGCTCTAAGGGGGCTGTATAATGGCAGGGGGACCCTGGCCTGCTCTAAGGAGAATCTATAATGGAAGGGGGACACTGGCCTGCTCTAAGGGTAATCTATAATGGGGGGGGGGGACCCTGGCCTGCTCCAAGTGGGATCTATAATGGGAGGGGGACCCTGGCCTGCTCTAAGGGGGATCTATAATGGGAGGGGGACCCTGGCCTGCTCTAAGGGGGATCTATAATGGGAGGGGGACCCTGGCCTGCTCTAAGTGGGATCTATAATGGGAGGGGGACCCTGGCCTGCTCTAAGTGGGATCTATAATGGGAGGGGGACCCTGGCCTGCTCTAAGTGGGATCTATAATGATCTATAATCTATAATAACTACATAACACAATACTTGTACTTTTACTTTCAGTACTTGAGTAGTACATTTTAAAATAAACTACTTGCAATACTTGAGTACACAAAATGTTGAATACTTTAGTACTTCTACTTAAGTGTGGTGCTTAAAGAGCACTTCAACTTCTACTCAAGTCACTTTTTTGATAGAGCACTTGTACTTTTACTCAAGTCTGGGTCTCTAGTACTTTATACATCTCTGCTCCTGACCCCTGCACTATATACTCTATGTTGTACATTACATACTCCTGACTTCTGCTCTCTCCCCTCCCCCCACTGCTATATATACACATAATATTGATTCTCTTTTGTTGCACCTATTTCCTACCAGCTGGACATTTTATATCTGATGATCTGATTGGAGGACAGACTTTTACATGTTGATAATAATGTGATAACGTCCTCCAACTTTGGAACCTTAAACAGAAAGTGATAATGGGGGAGGAGTCGGTAACCCAATGATGGTGGTCTTCAGGATCAGTCCAGTCTTCATCTTGGTTGTTCTCCCCCCATCCTCACTCTCTGACCTCTGGTGGGGCTCAGCCACACTGTTATTCATGACTAAATCATGGACTAAATAAGGAAGTGCGGGACTTCTTGTGTTGGGAAGATGGCAATGAGTGATAGAGGGGGAGGGGACACTCGTCCTATAATCCCCTCATCACTGTCACTCCTATAAAAGACAGTTCTCGTTGTTTCCTCACTCTCTGACTAAGGTCCATGAATAAAGAAATTAACTGGTAGAAGATCAGAGGACCCATTTACTAGTTACCTTGAGGGGGGAATTATAAGATCCTCAGAGACAAAGCTGCCTGATGTGGGCGGAGTCCTGGTTTAGGGGAACCAATCTGCTGATGTCTAGTAATAATCTTTTTATTTCTATTTTAGTAGATGGACGCGAGATGAGGAAAACCTCAGAGGATTCTCTCCCTTTGTCTCCAGACTCTAAAGTAGAAGATGAGGACATCACACAGTATAGTCCAGGAGAAAACCCGGCTACCTCAAATGTCCATCCGGCACCACACAGTGTAGATGGACCATCGTATTCCTCTTATCCTGAGGAACCTCAGACTGTGAGGGACTGTGCCGGACCATCATCTTCCTCTTATCCTGAGGAACCTCAGACTGTGAGGGATGGTGCCGGATCATCGTATTCCTCTTATCCTGAGGAACCTCAGACTGTGAGGGACTGTGCCGGACCATCGTCTTCCTCTTATCCTGAGGAACCTCAGACTGTGAGGGACGGTGCCGTCCTCACAACAGATAAGAGGTTCTCCTGTACTGAGTGCGGGAAGTGTTTTAATTTTAAATACAAGCTTAATGTGCATAAAAGATCTCACACTGGTGAGAAGCAGTATTCCTGTCCTGAGTGCGGGAAATGTTTTTCATTGAAGTCTCATCTTTCCACACATCAGAGATTACACACAGGTGAAAAGCTGTATTCCTGTCCCGATTGCGGGAAATGTTTTTCAACTAAGTCCAATCTTTCCATGCATCAGAGATTTCACACTGGTGAGAAGCCGTATTCCTGTCCTGAGTGCGGGAAAGGTTTTTCAGTGAAGTTAGATCTTTCCACTCATCAGAGATTGCACACTGGTGAGAAGCCATATTCCTGTCCTGAGTGCGGGAAATGTTTTTCAGTGAAGTCCACTCTTTCCAAACATCAGAGATCTCACACGGGTGAGAAGCCGTATTCCTGTCCTGAGTGCGGGAAATGTTTTTCAGAGAAGTCCACTCTTTCCAGACATCAGAGATTTCACACGGGTGAGAAGCCGTATTCCTGTCCTGAGTGCGGGAAATGTTTTTCACACAAGTCCAATCTTTCCACGCATCAGAGATTGCACACAGGTGTGAAGTCGTATTCTTGTTCTGAGTGCGGGAAATGTTTTTCAGAGAAGTCCTATCTTTCCAAACATCAGAGATTGCACACTAGTGAGAAGTCTTATTCTTGTTCTGAGTGCGGGAAATGTTTTTCAGAGAAGTCCTATCTTTCCAAACATCAGAGATTGCACACTAGTGAGAAGTCTTATTCCTGTCCTGAGTGCGGGAAATGTTTTTCACGGAAGTCCAATCTTTCCACACATCAGAGATCTCACACTGGTGAGAAGCCGTATTCCTGTCCTGAGTGTGGGAAATGTTTTTCACAGAAGTCCAATCTTTCCACACATCAGAGATTGCACACGGGTGAGAATCCATATTCCTGTCCTGAGTGCGGGAAATGTTTTGCACAGAAGTCCCATCTTTCCACACATAAGAGATCTCACACGGGTGAGAAGTCGTATTCTTGTTCTAAGTGCGGGAAATGTTTTTCAGAGAAGTCCCATCTTTCCAAACATCAGAGATTGCACACTGGTGAGAAGTCTTATTCCTGTGCTGAGTGTGGGAAATGTTTTTCACGGAAGTCCACTCTTTCCACACATCAGAGATCTCACACGGGGGAGAAGCCATATTCCTGTCCTGAGTGCGGGAAATGTTTTTCACAGAAGTCCCATCTTTCCAGACATCAGAGATCTCACACGGGGGAGAAGCCATATTCCTGTCCTGAGTGAGGGAAATGTTCCTCACTGAAGTCCTGTCTTCCTGTACATCAGGGGTCCCACACAACCCTGGAGGTGTATTAGTGCCTTGAGTGCGGGAAATGTCTTCTATATGAATATTGCTGGACATGTGAGCAAGAAGCACACCCTGATATACACCGCAGATATACTCCATGGCTGATCTTCATCATGTAAGAAACACTTCATAAGGAGATCAGAGATCACCAAAGACCTGGATGAAGTGTTGTCCCGTGTCGGCCATTGATAGCAGGAGAAAAATAAAAATGGAGTCCTTACCTTTCATTGGCTGAGTACATTTTGTGCGGGAAGATTTCACAAACACTTACAGGTCTGGTTGTTATAAATGTGTTGATGAAATGTGACCTGCATTCCCCCAGTCATGGTGAATTGGGATTTTCTATAATGGTCAGTTCCATCTAGTGGCCATAATGTGCTTTCCTGACAGATGTCCATGGCAGCATACGTTTGGGTAGCCCCACCCTTATTCCTCCCACTTAAGATCCCACCCCCATAAAATTTCAGGATAAGCCAATGGCTGCGTTTCTTTTTTGTCCTCCTCACTTATAGGACCATTTTTGTATGAAGTTTTCCTACCTATTGGAAGTATTGGTGGGCGGGTCTGGTGTTGGGCAGCTGTGCGGGATGTCAGGAGCTTCCTTTGGTATCCAGAAGTCTTCCAGGATGTCCCGAGTGGTCATTGAGTCCCCAGCTATCAGCAGGGTGGTGTTATGCCACACATATGTAGAGGATCCATGCCTGGAAAGTGGGCTCTGCCATCGGCGCCATTTGCATTGGCTGGGAGCCCAGCTGTTTGCGGGTGGCCATTTAAGTGTTAGACACGCGAAATTTGTTTCGGTGCAAATACAAATTCCGACAAATTTTTGGTTATTCCTAGATTCGGATGTATCCAAATCCCAAAATGAAATTGTAATGAATTTTGTTGAAATCTGTTAAAATTTGTTTAGTTTATTCATTTTCTAACGAATTCCAACTTTTCAGAACGATTCGAATTCGGTTCAGTCAAAAAAACGATCGACCAATGCAAATTCTGTGTGAAGAAATAGCTGGTTGTTAAGCAGCAAGCCGGGAAGCCGGCCACCCGCATCCTTACCAACCATGATTCATCAGCTGTCAGCGGGCTTCCCCACTGACAGATGAAAGGAAAGAAAAGAATGCCGGCATTGCCCGGCAATAGAAGAAAATGGTGTGGTCCCCTCCCCCCAGTCCATATCAGGCCCTTCGGTGGCCAAAATGTAAAAAAATAAAAACCAGCATGGGTTCTCCCCTAAAATCCATACCAGACCCTTTATCCCGGCATGCAGCCTGACAGGTCAGGAAAGTGGGAGGGACGAGTGAGGGGCCCCCCTTCCTTAACCATACCAGGCCACATGTCCTCAACATAGGTGGGTGGGTGCTTTGGGGAAGCTCTGCACCCCCCCCCCCCACCCTAAAGCACCTTGTACCCATGTTGATGGAGACAAGGGCCTCTTCCCCACAACCGTGGCCTGTGCTTGTGGGGGTCTGCAGGCGGGTGACTTGTCGTAATCTGAAAGCCCCTTTTACCAAAGGAACACATTACCCTACCTATTCACCGAAAAAGTGTCAAGAAGTAATAAAAACACACTTTATTAAAAGATAACTACTGCAGGCTCCTCCTCCATTTGTCATTTCTTACATAGGTAAGGGGCAGTAAGTATATCCAAGAGATATACTTACAGGTAGGCTGAAACCTACATTATTAAAGATAAGAGTACACTAACTATGAGTCATAAACAAGATGGGCTTTGATCATATACTTAGGTGACCCCTATAGAGAGAGACACCCACATATTATGGGAGTATAAACTCCATCTGGTGTATACCAACCTGCTATCCTCATAAGGTGATTATCCTTCCTCCTTTCTGTATGAATAGATATAGAATAGAGAATGTAATTTACTCCTCACACTACTACACATAAATATTTTATCTTGTACCTAGGATCATCAGGACAGATACCTATATATATATATATATATATATATATATATATACACACAACACATTTTGGTCCAATTTCCCCCCTGTGTCCGCCCCAGGTCGGGCTAGTTTGTTGGGGGTTGGAAGGAAGGCCGTGTGCTATTAAATCATGTTTGTATTTATTATGATGTTCATAGAAACAGATTATGTCCTATGTTTATGAAACACTAATATAGAGTCTGTTTATTTTAAGAGAAAACTGTCTGTACATCTTCATGGTCCGGAAGAAGCCTTGTGCGAAACGCGTAGACCAGTGAACAGAGGAAATATTTATACCTATACGAACCTTTATGATATATACCAACTTATCCTTATATATATGTATGATGTACATGAGTGAAATTAGTAGGAGACATTGATCTCCTGTCTACGGGCTGAGCTCAGTTTTGGGCCAGTTTTGTCATTTTATTGAGATTTGGTTTTAGATAAATCAATAAATGTTATTTTAGGATAAATCCATGTAGTTGTTATCTGTCTCATGCTGTGCCCTTAAAGTCCACACATATGAAGGTGGTTCCTTGTGAACATCTGTAGTTTCCTATTTTTTTGGATAAGAGAAGGGATTTAGTAGGATACTCCTAATAACTATTCACAGGTGAGGACAACTCTCTCAATAGAACTGTATCGCAGATCATCTGCAGGACCATAAAGCACCTGTATGGGATGAACACGTCCCTTTGTAGCTGAAGGAACTCAGTGAACCTTGCCTCTTCAAGACACTAGCCAGTGTATCCTTTAGCTTGCATCCAGTAACTGACTTCTAACACCCAGAGGAAGATCTAACAGCACAAGTCCCAAGGATACCCTGTGGGGGGTTTATACTCACAAGGCTCCTGGAGCCCACACACCAGCCTTCCTCAGTAGTACCAGACAGGATACGCAGACATCCTCCCTCAGTCAGCCCTTGTAAGGACCAATGGGTTACAACTTTAATGTTTTAGGCCCTCAGGTCGCCCACCCAAGGCCACATGGCAGCCTCTTCAAGGGAGAGGCAGCAGCCCCCTCCCCACCTAGACCTCTCTCCCTAGAGGTAGACTGAACTGGACTACGAGCCCATGTACTCTTCAGATATAAGCGCAGGTACCCAGCAGGCCTTGGGGCACATCTCCTTCTAATTGGCCAGGGCTGTACAGACATCCATGCTCTCATCTGCCAGGTTTCCACCCACTGTCCAATATACTCCATGGCTATTGGATCAATATGAATCATCAATACAACAAGAGCTGTGTCCCTGTTAGGCAGAGAAACCAAAAACTATATCCACTCATTCTAGCACCTACCTAGGAGGGCTCTACATCTGTATGGCAGGGTCTGTTTGATTATTCACCTGCTGGGATGGTGCTCTGATGTGAGAAGCTGCAGTGTCAGTATTCCTTTAGCAGTAATTAACCCCTTATGGGTTTTTCTCACCTAGCAAACAAATAACTTTTACACTGTCTTTCTTTTTTGACAGCTTAGTAGACTTTAGCAGCCGTAGTTTGAATTGTTTTTTTTTTTTTTTTTAATTCATAACTAGAGTAGCAATTATATATGGTATAATATTTTTTTTCCTAACAATATGGAGTTCTCCTTTGCACCGCGTCTGTTTATCAAGGATTTATTTCTTACTGCGACAGGTCCTTGTGCCGCTGCAGCCTAATCCCTTTATGCTGTGGCTGCTCTATGCAAGTCATAGCTGGAGGGGGGCTCTTCTGCAGGCCTTATAAAGCTGGTATATGGGAAGCTGACTAATGGACACTTTCTATTAAGCCTCTCCAGATCTGCATGTATTAGGCACACCGTAGACTGGGCCTTTGGTGCTTGACAGGCAAAACCCTGTATACATTTCCTGCTTTGTTCATCCAGGGAGGAAGATGACCCCTACCAACAGGTTGCCACAGGTAGTCAAGACACTGTAAAGGAGTCTGTTACAACTTTTCCTGTGAAAGGAGCTCAACTCTGACCATGGCAAGCTTTTCCCTTGTAGGGCCAGTCAACTGACCAATTTAATCCTCTTCAAACAATTCCTAATAGGAAGATGAGGACGGTCTATAAGCAGGTTTCTGAACCTCACTTCCTGCAGAGATAACTGCAATGCAAGTATTTTTAGCACTTCCAAAGGAGTGCATTGCCTTTTTCCCTATGATGTTTAAGCTAGAAGCTCATGCTAGAAGAGTGGTGCAAATTGAACAGAAGGACAGAGCAGCAGAGTGTCTTAGTGGTCATCACCTTGCAGCACTGGGTTGTTCAGTTCAAACCCCAACCAGAACACTTCTACCTGTACTGCAGGATGTCAGATTAGGCACTTGTGAAGAGGAAGAGGTTTTCCAGCATACTGAGTCACCTATTTGGTTGACGTGGCCTTCATGAGCTTAGCCATATACTTTGTACATGGAGTTGCCATTGGGGGATGCTGTGTTCTTCAGTGGTATGCTCATTAATGATGATTAGGTGGGTCCTGGAGGGTTTAGGGTCTTCATTGATTCTATCCTAAAGAATAATTCTACAAGTTGGACAATCTTGTCTGCTTCATTTGATAACAATGAGCTGCATTTAGTCCGGCCTCCTGCTTTAGAGTAAATGTCTGCCGAATGAAAGAAAACTGCAGTTCTAGAGTCATAGTTTTTTTTTTTTTTTTTTTAAGTTTTATTACTTTTTCATAGAAAGAATAACAAACAAGCATTATAGGTTCAGCAAACAATTAACAGGTGCATGGCCATACAATGATAAAGATTTTGTGTTCAAGGGAGCAAATATAAACCAAAACGGGAACACTCGGGCATCCCTTGCCTGAAACTTGCATCATCAAACGTAATTAGGTGAGAGCCTGATCATGCCTGGTTCTGCCCCCCGAAGAGACGCACTTTAACACACCACGATAATAAACAACAGGTGTACAGTAGGCAGGTGGAAAGATACCCTCCCACATGGAGGACAAAAGTAAAATGAAAAAGCAGTAAAGCTAAAAGCAGAGCGGGTGAAAAAAGGGGAAAAGTAGAGGAAAAGGGAAGAGGGGCCAGGGGGAGGCTGTCGGGGCAGAACCTCAAAGAATTGCCAAAAGGCACAATATGATCAGCCGGGTTCTTACAGATAGGCGTCAGTGCCAGAAAAATGTACCCATGGTCTCCACAGAGTCCTAGTGGTTTCTTCAGTATTTTTAATGGTGGCCATCAGATGCTCCATTTGTTGCATTTTATTAATTTTAGAAATCCACAGGGAACGCATGGGAGGTTGAGTCTGCCGCCACATAGCGGGAATACAAGCTTTTGCAGCATTGAGAAGCTGAATAGTCAAAGATTTTTTATACTTCCGCACCGAGCACCTCATCAAATGCAATTACCAAAGCGCAGGGTCATCTCTCACCTCGACCGAAGTCAGCTGCCTGACGACCGACGCGACTTCGTCCCAAAAGCCCCTAAGTAGGGGACAAGCCCAAAATATGTGTATCATCGTTCCCCCCTCGGCGCCGCATCTCCAGCAACAATCCGGGGGCCCGGCATCCATCTTATGAAGCATAGATGGAACTCTGTAGCCGCGCGAGGTCTTTCTGGCGGATGACTTCCGGTCTCTTGCAAACAGCAGTATGACCTCCAGGAATGTGCCTCGTGCTTGAGATGGGACGGTTCAACGTCGTCCCTCCAGGCTAAGAGGTTTGGCCCAATATCCAGCATCAGTCCTCCACGCTCGCTCGCTGGTTCCTCAAAGTCCAGCACAGAAAGGCGCCCCCCCCCCCGGGCTTAGCCTCTCTCTTCCTTTAAATAACTTCCCCCATAGTGCCGTGCGGTGCAGCCGTGCACCCTGGATCTTGCAAAGCAGCATGGGAGATGTAGTTTCTTCATCTTGCCAAAAGGAAGTCACAGCCCGGGAAATTCCATGCAGCTACCACTAGAGGGAGCCTAGTTCCTTCTCACATATCAAACAGTATCTTTAGGCATATTTAACCCCGCTACACACTCCCCCCACTTGAGAAACTTTGGTCCCCAAAGAGGTCAACAGTATGTACCCTAGTGCATAGGTTGGCATTATACAACAAAAACATTAACATTTTGCTGAAATAAGTCAATCTGAATATATCCAATTTTGTATTCTGTAAGTAGTGCAAACAGTAAAACGATAAAGTGCAATTGATAAACAAATAGGTGATTTCTACAGTGTTAATATAGTGCTGATTTCTAGTGCTTTAATATAGTGCTCCTTTAAAAAGCACATGTGCATTTGCAATTTCTTAAACACTTACATCTTAAAGTTTGTGTTGTAAAATAAAAAAAAACATCAAAAGGTGAGAAAAGAAAAAAAAACATATAGTGAGGTCAGAGCAACAAAATGTGCGCAAACATTAACTCACAAAGTAAACCAAACTGTGAACATCAAAAACTGTGCTTATTATAATGGCCAAACCCAATATCCTTATGTACAAACTTAAATGCAAACGTTTTCTACTTCAATACTTTGTTCTCATGATCTCTCACAGACCCCCCGAAACTTGGGTGGCTTGTACAGTTGTGCCTGGGGGTGAGCTAGGGTTGTCCCCCACCAAATCTACAGTGGAAGAGCTAGGCTGGTCAGGAGATCTTTTGGAGGTAAAAACAGCTTCTTCCGAACATTCACCCAATTGATCATAGGTCAGTCTCTTAGGTGGGTGAATGACTCTCCTTTCCCTCTGTTCCCGTGGAGGCATGCTCTCAGAGGTACTAGGACCAGGCACTTCTGAGGATTCTTCAATGTCCCCCTCCTCATGTTCCAACACAGAGGAACCTGATGGTTCAAGAGAGGTCAGTTCTTCTTCAGAGAAGGGTGCAACCTCCTCCTCAGGATCTTCATCCTCAGCTGCTTCTTCTGGAAGCATATGAAAGGGTATGAATTCAGGGGCTTCTGCCCGAAGGGCTCCTCTATCAGCCAAATCAGATGAAGACAGGGAGGCAGGTGTGGGTTCTGGCAACTGAGATGACCACAACCAGTCGGGTACCTCCTCTTCATCTTCCAAATCTTCAGATAGAGAACTTCCCTCTCCCTCATCTGGGAGCGTCGTCTGAGATCTGGTAACTGGTCTGGACCGGCGAGAAGTCGAAGGGGCCTCTGACAAGTCTTCCACAGGGGGCATACGAACCGCTTCAGAGAGAGGCAGCAAATGGTTCCGATGCCAAGCCTTCAATGGACCCACACTTCCCTCAGGCCAAATTTGGTACACAGGAAGGTTTGGCAATTGCTTGCAGATAACATAAGGTTGGGACTTCCAGCGGTCTGCCAACTTGTGTTTTCCCGGGACACCCAAGTTTCTCAACAAAACCCTGTCCCCTGGTTGCAGGTCATGGATCCGAACTTTTAGGTCGAAATTTTTTTTATTCCGCAGTCCACGTTGATCAGATGTGGCCTGAGCCTTGTCATAGGCCGCTTTCAGACTCTTCCGCAGTCGGTCCACATATCCTCTATGCGATGCTGAAGAGGTATGATCAGGCGAAA